>NC_132868.1:4320108-4628152 GCF_048164855.1 Canis lupus baileyi | reverse complement strand
TGCCCAGGCTGGGCGCGAACGGCTCCCGCGGCGGCGGCGGCGGCGGCGGCGCGGGCTCGGGCCCCGCCAGGTGCGCCGCGCGGCTCGAGGTGCCCTGTGCGCGGGAGAGGAGAGAACACGCGCGCTTAGCCAGCGGGCAGCCCAGGGCGCCCCGCCCCTCCGCCCTCCGCGCGGCCCGGCCCGGCCCGGCCCGGCCAGGGGCCCCGGGCGCCCCGGCCTTCGCGGGCGGGGGCCTCCTCGACCGCAGGGGCCCGGCAGGCAGGGGGGCGGGGCGAGGGAATCACGTCTGGCGAGTGGGACAGTGTCGTGCGTCCAGACCTAAGACGTCTCCGCAACAGCAGAGGCATCGCATTAGTCACCTACGGATCTGCAAAAGGCCGCCCGACGGGCCAGCATGATCTACTTGAATGCGATCACGATCCGTTCGTCCTCATGAGAAACCAAGGCACCAAGTCCCCCACCTCCACCCCCACGGTCATCCCACTGGACACAGGCTCGACCTCCAAAATTGGTCAAGTCGCATACTTATCTGGAGAACATCGAGAATAAGCATACTTCTCAGAGTTTATTCTGTTGCTATTGTCGTATTGGTGCTTCTTTTTGGGGGCCCGAGAAGTTAAAAGGGGGGAAAATATGAAGTCAAAATAAATAACCCTTGATCTTTCAGTATTAAAAAAAAAAAAGCGCTTCTAGAGGAGTCAGAGCAATTGCAAATGAAAGACTAAAAAAACCTCCCTTTTCTAGATTTTAACGCTGGGCCACAAATCTTTCAGAATCTCTCTCTCTCTCTCTCTCTCTCTCTCTCTCTCTCTCTCTCTCGCTGGCTTTTAAGAGCCCCCTGCAGCTGTGTCTTCAAATTGAAAGCCAGTTGCCTCTCATTTATTTACAAGAACACAAAAGACAACAAGGGCCGGGGTGGAGCTGGAGAGACAGTTGGAGGGGAAAGCACTTTCCTTGAATCTTGTCCAGAGACAAATTTGCATGCGAATGAAAACACTACATTGTCAACCACTTCTGGGCAGGAGGTCTGGGATCTTCCAGGCTTTCCCGGGGGAGCAGAAAGGTTTTTGAGAGCAGCCTGGTGTGAAAAGGGGGTAGGACTGTGCACAGGGAAAGAAACTGGGAAAGAAGGTTTTGAAATTAGGGGTGAGAACTGAGTGGGAAGGAGGAAGTGGGTAAGATGCAGGGAAGGGGCAGAGAGACGGAACAGATGCCATCCATTAAAAGTTTCAGTGCTGCCTCTCCACCCGCTTTGGAATGGCAACTGGCAAATAGCAGCCTGGGCACCTCCATCCACACACACATCACATCCCAAATGTTATCTGGAGGTCAGGTTCATGGGAAGATTCGAGGGAGTTAATGCAGCAAAATCAAAATCCTCTATAAGGGCAGTGGATGAGGGGACAAATGGTTTGTCAAAAGGCACTGTGTACGTCTCTGCGTGCACGCACTTATATGCGGTGTATGTATTTTATATATTTGTGTATATTGTTTCAGTCCACTGACATACTCTCCTTGAGCAAACTCTAGTCAGGCTCCTCTGAACTCTCTTCTCCAATAGCCCCTGGTTCTGGGAGCTTCTGTGTTCATCTCTGTGTTGCCCAGGCTTAGCAAGATACCGTGCAGTCAGTGTAGCCAGAAGGCCCCAGGCTCCATGGCCGATGGCCCTGCATGTGGGACCCGGTGCCTCGTACCCCGCTAGCTGCCAGGTGCCTTCTCAGCATGGGGTGAGGGGGCAGTCAGAGTCCCCTTCCGCCTGATGTTTCCTCCTAGCAATTTTCTGCCCACTGACTCCACCCTGTAAATCCTACTTCTCCTCACTGAAGTAAGGATAGGACCTAGTTCATTACCATGATCTCTTTTCCCCTACTAAAGGAGGGATTTTTTTTCCTGAATAAAATCTATATTTACCACTTTAATGTTCAGCCCTAGTTCTCCTTTAACACCATGGAGCAATTCTTTTGAATGTAATGGTAAGAGTGAAAGTGAAATGAAATGTAAACACCACACCTTTGTTCAGTAAGGGGTCTCCAGCCACTAGAACAAGGCCTGATTCCTAGTAGAGATACCATGAATATTTGCAGAATAAAGGAATAGTTAATTAAGCTGGTCCCAAGTCCTTGGCATTGGCAATGGGGACAGGGGTGAGGGGGATGTGTGGAGTATGGTGGAGAAGCTCTGCAGAACTGGTGTGCTCATCCTGAGCCCCGAGATAGATTCTGGCATCATCCAGAGTCATAAGGGTGCTGCTTGCTTCCAGTTTTGCTTCCATCCCAGCAGAAGGTCTGAGCATGAAATGTATAGGCTGGGCTCTCGAACCTGACTGCAGGTTAACCATCAGCGGAGGAGCTTTTTAAAAAAACTATGTATGCATGCTATACTCTAGCCATTCACGTGATCTCTGGAGGTGGGACTCAGGCATCAGGCTTTTTAGGAAGCTCTCCAGATGATTCCAGTGTGCATCCAAATAGAAGAGCAACTTCTCCCTAAAGCAGTGGTTTTCCAAGTGTGGTCCCTGCCCACTATCAGCATCAGCCCACCCTTATGGAATCAGAAATTCTGAGACAGGGGTCCAGGGTGCTGTTTTAACAGGGTTTTGCGTGTGTGTGTGTGTGTGTGTGTGTGTGTGTGTGTTTTAAAGATTTTTAAAATATAGTTTTGAGAGACCCAGAGAGAGGCAGAGACATAGACAGAGGGAGAAGCAGGCTCCCTGTGGGGAGCCTGTTGCGGGACTGGATCCCAGGACCCTGGGATCATGACCCAAGCCAAAGGCAGACACTCAACACCTGAGCCACCCAGGGACCCCTGTTTTAACAGGTTCTAAAGGTGATTATGGTGCTTACTAGTTTACAAGCCACTGATCTAGAAGAGATTCTGATTCAGGGGTCTGGAGTGAGCCTGAGAGCCCACATTTCTAAGAATCTCCCAGGGAAGGCGGATGCCGCTGATAGGAGAACCACCGCTAAAGCTGTAGACGGGGACCTTCTTCCTTCACTTGTCTTCTGAAGATCTCCTGGGGCCTAAGCTACATTCCACTGTGCAGAACCCAGCTCACAAGTAGCAGAAAAGCCTACAACAGACATTTTCTCTAAACTTTTCCCACAGGAGCATAAGGAGGAGAAAGAACCACAAAGGCTCTTCAGAGAGTCCCCTGCATTGGAACAAAGCCTTTGGAACAGATACTTTGTGCTTTGTCTTGGATATATAACATTCAGAATAACCCTATGTGACATTAACGATGCCATTACCAAGTTGCATAATTTTTAATAAAACGAATACTCAAGTATACTGATATAAATTAAAATAACACTACGTAGAACTCTAGGATTTAAACACTAGAATGATGCAGGAACTAGGAAAACCCTGATCACGCTTTGCACACATTTGATTTCCCTCAATCTGTTGGAATGTCTAGTCTCAGGAGCGCTAATTGCTAAATATGATTGTCTCAAAAGATTCCTTAAATGGCCCCTAAATCTGTGGATGTTTTGAGAACTTCCATAATAGCTCCAGATATTTTGATAGGCTATAGCAGCCAATTAAAAAAGTTTTTTAAATATTGTAGGATATTGGTGAAGTTTTGCCACTTTTTTACATGAAAAAAATTAAAACATAAAAGATATTTATATGCTCTTTATTTAGGATTAGTATTGTTCATGTCGGAAATGTTCTGCCCAATATGGTTGCCACTAGACACAGAAGCCTACTGGGTACTTAACATCGGATTTTAACACATATTTAATTTTAATTAATTTGAACTTAAATAGGCAAATGTAACTGGTGGCCTACCTTACTGGACTTTTATATCAGCCCCTCTGCAGTTTACAATAAATAACCTGGGGGTGTTAGGCTCCATTTGGATGGCTGTGGAATTAATAAGGGCCCAAGAACGGTTCTTTGGTTACACAGAGAATTCTGTTTCTTCAGCATCAATTGGACAAAAGCAGTAGTCTTTTGGGAGCTTGTTTCCACTCTTGTGGTTATGTTTTGTCTCATTATGTAATTTTATTTAGCAACTCTTAGCCAGTTAAGGATACAAAATCCATGCCTCAGACCCAAGTTTGTTACTACCCAAGTCACTGTGTTAAAAATAAGTAGATTTTTAACACACATAATATGTCACCCACTTAACTGTCATAGGAGCTCAATTTTACCTTAAAAGTATATTAACACCATAGGGATGCCAGGTGGCTCAGCAGTTGAACAGCTACCTTTGTTTGGCTCCGGGCCTGATCCTGGTCCAGGGATCCAGTCCCTCACTGGGCTCCCTGCAGGGAGCCTGCTTCTCCTGTTTATGTCTCTGCCTCTCTCCCCGTGTCTCTCATGAATAAATAAATAAGATCTTTTTTTAAGTATATCCAATTTTATTTTATTTTTTTTTAAGATTTTATTTATTTATTCATGAGAAACAGAGAGAGAGAGAGAGAGAGAGAGAGAAGCAGGCTCCATGCAGGGAGCCCAACGTGGGACTCGATCCCGGATCTCCAGGATTAGGCCCTGGGCTGAAGGCAGTGCTAAACCGCTGAGCCACCCGGGCTGCCCTAGACATCCAATTTTAAAGGTAGAGTTCCAAAACTTCACTTAAAAAAAAATCCCAAAACAGTAACATCAACAAAAACCTCATGACTATTAAACCTTCTTCTCTAAGGATATTTGCAAATGCATTAAAAATTGAAGTAATCTTTTTATTGATGATGAGACCCTTAAAATGATATAAAAATGTCTATATACTTAGAGCAGATTGTTCCCCAATACTATATTGGGTCATAGTATGAGCTTTGGAGAAGGACAATTTCTGTTGGTGTCTCCATTCTCAGTTCTTTGGAACAGACCAGCCCAGAGGGCTACTTTATTTGCTTTTCCTACCCCTCCAAAATAAGAGACACACCTATGTGACATTAACAAGGAACTAGAACATTGTCAAATAGACACTCTGGTTAAATAGTTTCCAATGGGCTGAGTTTGGTGTACACTAAATGTCTTTCCTTTCTTGCTTCCCATTATGGAAAATCATCAAGAGAAAAGTGAAACATTACTTCCAGTTCCAATGGATACTTTATGAACATTATATCTCATGTAAAAAATGTAGATATTTTTTTAAAAATGAGACATGAACAATACACATAACTTATCAAAGCTCTTATAAATTAGGTATTTCATCTGCATAATAGTTTTAAGTTTTGGATGGGACAGATTTAGAATACACTATAGTTGTGATCTGTATATTGTATGTTTGCATGAGTTTGTGTATATATATGTGTGTGTGTGTGTGTGTACATTGAAGCCTCTTGTGTAATTGTGGAGTGCTTTTCATACCTATTTGATGAAAGTGTTTAAGGGGAGAATATAAGGGCTCCTAGGTGGCTCAGTGGTTGAGCATCTGCCTTCAGTTCAGGGTGTGATCCCAGGTCCTCGGATCAAGTCCCGCATTGGGCTCCCTGCATGGAGCCTGCTTCTTTCTCTGCCTATGTCTCTGCCTCTCTCTGTGTGTCTCTCATAAATAAATAAATAAATAAATAAATAAATAAATAAATAAATAAAATCTTTAAAAAAAAGGAGAGGAGAATGTATTTTCAAAATCTAGTACAAAGAATATTAAAATGGGAGTTTAGGTAATATATACATTATTCCCAATACTCATTAACCAACAGTATTCAAGATCCATGCATTAATGCATTCTCTAACTCAATAAACCATTAACTAGCACTTGTTATATTTCATGTACAAATGAGGAGTGTGTTTTGAAGGCCTCTCTGCAATCCTTTTAGGTGAAATATTTTACCTTGACATTATTCTGGAGATCTATCATTATTTGTACAGAATAATACCAGGCTAACAATTATGACTTGTTCTTTTCTAGAAGTTTGAGCAACTGAAAATATGGTGCCACTAGAACGTGGCATTGGCCTCAACATAGAGCAGAGTTGCTTTCTCATCCCTTCATATTTTATCTTCTGTAAAGGGAGTAGGAATGGGCTTGGGAGGTGACATGGGGAAAAAAATTCTCCATACTCAGAAACCTATTTAATCCTCATTCTTTGGAGATTGGGCAGTGCCAAAAAAACACAACAAAACCCTGCTATGCTGCAGCCAGTTAACAAAAGACTTGACAGCCGGGCTGTCTAAGGAATCTTGACTTCAAATCATGAGTAAGCTGTGTCATTGTGGTAAACACCACATTTTATAAAGAGGTCCGTGATTTATGGGCAGTCCTCGTGAAGATGCATTTAGACCTGCCAAGTTCCCTGGAATTGTCAGCGAGGTCCCTAACTCTGGGTCAGGAGGAGTATTTGCCCAGAATGCTGGGCAGCCGGGCTGACACTGTCCGGAATGGGCAGTTGAACTCCCTGTGGAGTCCCAGAGGGAGCCTGATGACTTGGGATCAGCTGTCCATTCCCCCACCAGACGTATCCATCACTGTCATTTTCCTGGAATTACCATCAGTCTGCTGAGCCTAATAATTCATGACACAGATATTCCTGGTTGTGGTGGCTAAGGAGGTCCTGGGCAAAAACAATGTTGTGAGAGGCAGAGCTGAAGGAGCCTTTCAGAGGAAGACAGAGGCAAAAGGCCAGTGGGAGAGAACTCACACAGAGAGACGATATTGACTGGATGAGGAGGGGGTGCTTGGCTGTTCAAGAGAATGCAAATAAGAAAATAAAAGCAATGACTGAAGAATATTTGTCTGATGAGTTAAGAGGTCAGAATAGTCTTTAAATGCTAAAAAATCCCCAAAACCAAGACAACAGAACAGGGCTTGAAGATGACATCTTTGATTAAATACGTTTCTAAACCAGAACAATCTGGTATTAGCAACATGCTGTTGATTAAAACATCTGAGAACATGCAGAACTTTCCTAGAGCAACTCTGTACACTCAGGTGGATAAAGCCATT
The DNA here is from genome assembly GCF_048164855.1 of Canis lupus baileyi. NCBI lineage: Eukaryota > Metazoa > Chordata > Mammalia > Carnivora > Canidae > Canis > Canis lupus. The sequence goes on along the minus strand of NC_132868.1, from coordinate 4,621,257 downwards.
TACCCTCGCGACTTGGAAAAGAAAAGATACCATGACTTCCAGTAATGCCAACAGTCTCATTTAGGTATAGTCCAAAATGTTCCTCTCATACAACACAATTAAAAAGGATCTATATTCCCAAATAAGTTCTGTGCCCTTGAACTTATTCATTGGGATGAATTATACTCACTGGAATCCTACTATCCTTGCTCCCCCAATTTTGGTTATCTTCTCTCTTGAAATTAACTTTAGAAGAAATGCCACTCTTCCCAAATAATTTCCAAGGCAGAAAATCCTAGTGCCGTGAGAAAGGTCTGATTTTGGAAATAACCAAGTAAAATCATCGAGAGCCTTGTCTAACAATTCCCCTGGGGAGCACTGGTTCTGGTAACAACAAACACGAAACATAAAGAGACCGCTTCTGTTCACACTGTCCCTGGAGTCTTCACTGCTGGATTTACCTGGTGGTGGTGACCTTGCATGGACAGTGACAGCTAGTGCCCAGAACAAAGTAAACTTCATTGGAAAATCAAGGAGTTTGGAAGGAATTCCTTCTTCAGAAGAGAACAATTTAGTGAAAAGGGCCATAAGAGCTATAATCTTTGAGATAAAAATGGAGACCACTCTCATTGCTTTCTCTTTGCATCAGGGTCCCACAATTCAAGAGAGAGGGTGCAAGAGAGCAGGTGCTCTTGCAAACCTTTCATCCTTGTCACTGCAGTGAGAAGGAGGAGCTTGTGGACCTATTTTCCCAGGGTTTCCCAGACACTAGTACAAACCGGGTGGTGCAGATTTTTGCATCCTGGGTGATGATTTTTCCTATCCTCTGTCCTCCCTATACTAAAGGTATGATTAGGGTCATTATCCATAAGTATTCAGAAAAGTATTTCATATGGCCATTAAAAGGCTCTACCAAAAAAATAAATAAAAAAAAATAAAAGGCTCTACTAATGGACGGGTGCCTGGGTGGCTCAGACACTTGAGTGTCCGTCCGACTCTTGATTTTGGACTGGGTCATGATGTTGGGACTGTGAGACAGAGCCCTGCCTTGGAGTCCTCGCTCAATAAAGATTCTGCTTGAGATTCTCTCCCTTCCTCCCCCTCTGCCCCTCCACACACCCAAGTGCCCACCAAATAAATACATCTTTTTAAAACAGCCTCTACCAATGGAAAAAGAAAAAAATAATGACGTGGCTTATATAAATTTATCTTAAAGAATATATAAGGAGGGATTTCTGGATGGCAACATTTTCTAAAGAACTAAGAATCTTGGCAAAAATATAAAACAAAAACCTTTTATTTCAGCAAGAGGTTCATTCAGTATTTACTTTAAGAAGTCAAATATTTGCTTAGAGGAGGAAATGCTCTAGTACAACACATACATACTTGTTGTACTCCCTGCAACGAGAGATGTTTCAATTACTGAAGCCAGATTAAATATAGTTATGCTGGAAACAGAAAATGGATAAGAAAGATTTTAAAGCAGAATAATGAGAAAGGATTTCCAATAGGTGGTCATTGGAAAACTATCTTAGAAACAAATGAATTGCCCGTTTCCCACAAAAATGCCAAAGAAAGTATACGAAATGGCGTGATTTATCCTCTAAATGCTACATACAGCATTATCCTACACTAAATACATCCCTGTGATTTTGTGTTTTCCACGTCCATTGGAGACTTTTCTCTCCCTAAGTATTACCAAACAACAACTTTGCTTATAATTAAGCAAACGGGAGTGATGTCATATGTACCTATGACCCTTTTCATTCAACGGTCAATACATAGGTATTTATTGGGGATTTGCTCCACCTTTGCACCGTGTGGGTCTCTGTCCACTGAATCACCATCCATGGAGCTCTCCATCCCCCTGACCTTCACATTTACCTGACGTAAGACTGCACCAATAAGCAATACTCCATATTCAACAAACACACACCCGCTGGCACAAGTGAGCAGATGGTATTTTTATAATTACGATATAGTCTAAATGACATAAAAGTCAGCGCCACGTTAAATAAGTGGGCCAGATCAACAAGAAATGGCAATTTTGCTTCTGAAAGAGCTTGCTGCTTTTCTAGGATATTCACTATTGTCCAGTTTTATTTGACGAAACTGTCATACAAGTCTTAATTTCCGGTAGCAAGCAGGCATTTTTCTAGGATCATAAATGTGCACACACTTACTTCAGTTCTGCTGATAGACACAGGAGTGGTTTAAAAATCTTTAGGCTCCGGTGCTGCTTTGCTAGTGCCCTTGAACAGGTGCATACTTTCACATCTCTTGCATATTTTGTTTCTTGGAGGGAAGAAATGCTTGGTGAGACCACTTCCTGTATGGATGTGGGGAGCAACTAACATTTTTAGAGTGATTCCTCTATTCCAAAAGTTTTATATTCAGTGTTTCATATAACCCACAGGAAATTTTATGTGAGCAGAAGCAGACAAAGCCTGGAGGAGAGCCAGCTTCTCTACCTGCTCTCTACCCACAACCTCTGCAGGAGGATTATAAAGAATAAGGCTGGGTTTGAGGGGCCTGATGAACCCCGGGCCAGTTACTTGCGATACGGAGATCCACTGCGCATGGCTTCTACTCTTGCAGCAAGGCAATCTGATGGGAAGAAACTCTTCTGCAACTCACTATGGGGTGTTATATGTGCTATGGCGGAATGATGCTCAACGGGTAAGTCAGGCTCCTCATATAAAAGACAAGATCCTCACAGTGAACTACTGGGTTTCCCACCCCTTTGAAAGCCCCTGCACCCCACTTTAGCCACCCTGGCCTCCTTGCTGTACTGTCAACATTCCAGGCCACCTCATCCGGGAGCCACTGCATTTGCTGTCCCCATGACAGCCATCAAGCTAGCTGTTCTCTCTATACCTTCAAATCTTTCCCGACTGTTTCCTTCTGCATGAAGCCTGAGGTCACATCCGCATCCTGCACTTTGATCCTGCTTGTCCTGATCTGCATCATGTCTTCTGCATAGAGGTCATCACTTTCTAACAAACTATATGGTTTACTTATTCCCTGTGTGGACTTTCTGAGTTCTCATGGCTGCTGCTAGAATTTAGGCGCCTTGAGGATAGGGACCTTGTCTCTTTTCTTTACTTCTCAATCCCGAGCATATATGACAGCTCGTGGCATACAATAGGCAAACAAAGCACCTTGGATGCATTGAAGAATAATACACAGATACACAAATGTAACTGGAAGAGCAGCTCTATTTTAACTGGGGTACCTCACGAGAGTCACACCAAGCCAAGGTTGACTTGGAGGATGAAGGAGGGGAGAGAAGGTGGGGTTCTAAACAGCCTGTTTGAGGCTGGGGCACAGAGCTTGCAAGGTGAGGAATGAACAACCGTAAATTGGCTCACGCTACTTTCCAGAAAGGCTTTGGGGGTCTGATGGGAAGGGTTTTATCTTCTCTGTCTTCCAGCTCCATGAATTCAACCTAGAGTCTGAAGAGAATGACTTTCCAAGATTTTAGTTAGGGTAGCAGCAGAGAATTAATACTTTATTGTACCTCTTGTGCCTCATAGTTTTTACCTGCAGACTGATATGATGGGGCAATTGTAGGTTTTGCATGTATTGCCAGGGCTTGATATAGAGCCTGGTGATGATCACTCCACAAACATTTATTATGTTATATAAACTAGAATTTTTTTTAAATTGAAATCAGAATCTTTGAACATGTGTGATACTCCTTTGAAATTGCATTCTGACATGATTTATGAGCCAGACAGGAAGCCATTTGCTTTACTTTAGAATTACACATATTTTTTAGACTAAAAAAACATATTTTTGTGTTGATTGATTATTGACCTTATTAACTTGGTCTGGCATCTGTTGTCGATAATTTGAACTTCACTAGTACTTTTGGCACTTTCTAACTGCAAGATATTCTAAAAATTAATCCAGTCTTGAAGAAATGACCTTTCACACCACTTAGACTATTGAAAACAATGTGTCACTGGGCTCAGCAAAACCACTGGAGTAGAGGGGTTCCCGAGATAACCTAAACAAAGGAGATGCTATCTGAATGGGATGTGGCCTCCCTACTTTCAAAGTATAATGCTAAATGCAAAATAAAAACACCGGCTCACTTGTTCAACCCTTCTCTGACATTATTTGGAAGTCACAGGTCCTATGGGGTGTTCAATAAAACATGCCTTTCATTCTGCAGCATATGATAGCTAAAAGTAAATCATGGTACCAAGATCCACCACTTAGTAAAATAAATAGGATTCAGATATTTGCCAACAGCCTCCGTCCTCTTCATCATATGGACTGGAACAACCCCCTGATTTGAATGTTCGGACTTCTCCACCCAGTGACCTGCCAGGGTACATGAGAATGCCAGTCACTTCTGCCTCAAACTTGAGTCATCATCACCTTGAACATGCGTACTTACAGACGTCTTCAAACCACAATTCTTATGCCTTCAAATACATAGCTTTGATATCTTTACAGCTGCATTACATTTTCTGATTAAACTTTAAAAAAGACTTTTACTGCAAGGCCCCATCCTGTCATTCTGAGCTTCTACTCTTCTACTCCCATGTTAATTAGTGGATGACAGAATTAGGTCCAAGTGGAACTTGTGTAACACGGAAGTACATAAACTGCCAGAATGCTTGTCCACATTTATAGATCTATTAATAGGTTCAAGGTGCTCATATATTTAGTCAAAATGGTCAATCATAAAAGGAAACCTATGAAACACTGCTGGAATCACTAGACTTCAATTCAGTCAAGATTTTGTGCCCATATTCACTAAAGCTGCCTTTATATGGTGTGTGACAATGTCTCTAAATGTGATGAGATTGAGTCTCCCCATCTTTAGGGTGTAGATGGTATCACAGCCCTGTTGTGGGGACTAAATAAGAGGATGCATGTAAAACAGATTACTTCTGCGTGCTCAATAAATGGTAGCTACTAATTTTATAAGAAAGCTTTGCTTTAACAGCTAGTCATTACATACCTATGTGTGAATTGAGCTTGTAAGATGCTCACAGATGAGTTGATAAGCTAACTGATTTTTCATTTTATATTGACATTTCTAGTTTCCCTGATGCTCAGCTATGAGGATACAGATTTTTAAAAAATATTTGATACAGTGTTTTCAACTCGAATTACAGATAGTTACGAAAAAAAAAAAGCCAAATGAATAATAAGTGAGTTTAAGGTTGTTTTTTTTTTTAAAGGTAGAACTGTATTGTTTTACTATCTATGTGTCGTAAAAGTTCTAGGAGACTGGTAAAAGCTAAAATCATAGCTTTCATAAGTGAATTTGAATATAAAATAATCCTTATTTCTTAATGTGGCCTCTTGGACCTAGAAGTAGAGCCAGATATAAGGATAAATGGACTATAATCCACTTGTGTGCTTCCAAAGAATTAAAAATCATGTATATCCTACCACAATCAGTATCTCGTGGTCAGAGAGAGTCAATACAGATGGAAAGAAAAATTCTTCCTTTGAGGAAAAGGATGCTTTTGAGAGAGGAAAAAAAAAATTTATACCTACAGAATGAAATCATACAGTTTCCATTTCATCTTGTAATAAAATAAATTCTTAAAAATCCAACAATATTTCCTATGCTGATAACATTCAACATTTTAAACATCATATCTTTCGTGTTTATGATAAATGCACGTATATTTGTGGGTACAATTTTTTTCTAATAAATTAAAAACCAGTTTTAGATATTCCATCACATATCCTTTCACGTTTCCTTAAGGGAGGTAGAAAGGACCAGTGCTTTTAAAGAAAGGTGATCCTGGATCTGGGAAACAGTAGAGTTCTAGGGTTAGCCTCTGTGTATGTTACCTGCACTCAGTGACCTTAGGGCCCATCCTTCTGAAGCCCCACCCACCTCCATTCTCCATCCAAATCGATGCACTACCTGAACCGAGTCCACACTGAACCACGATGCGGGAACAGACCATGCTTCTCCATGGAATGTTTTATTTACCACTCTATTTTATTCACATATTCTATAGCTTGCCATCACAAGAAGGTAAAAGCTACAAAGCCACTGATGAACAAGAATTGTCTGAAGAAAGTTACTCATGTTCTATTGCTGAGGCAATAACTCAATAATTGAAATGCACTGAGACTTTTCAGTTTTTGCTTCACTTGCATCCGTGTCACCTAAAATAAGCATCTCAGGGTGACTGTGCTGTACCATACTAGCTCACCTTGGCTCCTACCTGTCTGCAGACATTTCTGGGGGGCTGCAGGGATGACTAGGGGCTGCTGATAAAAGATAAAACAGTGCTGCCCTCAAATAGCTTTTAGTTGAGTTGGAAAGATTCTTGGATGCATAGTAACAATAAATTGGTGACAGAGATGGAAGGGTCTGGTTGTTATAGGAGCCCATGATGGGTCCAGTGGCTCAAGAAGGGTTCCTGGCAGAGGTCCCGTGCATGAATGCAGCAAGTATGAAATTAGTCATCAGCTAAACGGGTGCTTTTGGGGTTGTGGGTTCTTTGTTCCAGGAGCAAAACACACAGAGATTAAAGTAAGTTTAAAATAGCTTAAAACAAGACAGTCCTCCAATCCATATATTAATTCTGGTGGGTTGATCAAATATAGTCTGCACCCCAAAATTAGCATTTACATTTACAACAACATTTACATCTTTCTTGAAAAAAAAATTCAGGTTTTAGCTACTTCTTTTTACCAAGAGCTGATCTCAACTGCCCCTGATAAATCTGTGCTGTGACTATGGGAGTAAGTGCACCCTTTAAAGAAACAATTACAGGCACATTTCATAATCACACTTGACCAAGTGTAACTACTCCTAAACTAATCTCACGTATCTTCACAAGAGTTCTGTATACTTGATTATGCATTAATACTTTGTTCCTTTATACGATAAAGCCCAAAGAATAATTTCGTGCTTTTTTTTTTTTTTTGGAGAAAAATTTTTGTTTCAGTTGCACTTAGAAACTCGGAATGTATGTCGTATTTATACCACCTATAGAGACAGAAATAGTAACTAGACACACATTCCCAGAGATAAGTATAGACAAAGTAGATATGGCGTGAGTGATTCCAAGACATTCCTCAAGAAAATATCTACAATTCAGTGTTACTTGATAATCGTATTTTATTATTCATTTCCCTCACTTGCAGCCCCGGAAGCATCTCTCCTAAGCATTGGGGCAAGCATGTAAAAGGTAGGAGGGAACACCACGCTGGCTCACAGCCCTGCTTCCCACCTGTTCCTTGGAGCCCAGGGCCCGACGCAGCAGGGATGCCCGTCCCGCACGTACCTGGCTGAAGCTCTGGCCCGCACCTGCACCTCGGGCTTGCGCGCCGCGGGCCGGGAGCTGCGAAGGGGCTGTCTCACCCAGGGCCAGGGTCTGGTTGCTATGGTAGCTGGCCGGATACTGGAAGGACCCTTCAGGTTTGGAATTGAGCTGAAGTGCACTCTGGGAGAGCAGGCTGGGCCCTGCATTGAAAGTCATTTAGAGCAGTAAGTGACAGCCTCAGTGAAGCAGAAATGACATGTATTATTTATTGAGAGTAGCCTAGAATTATCACACGCACATGATTCCAGCCATCTATGCTTTGAATTCTGAGAACTAAAATGACCATATAATTTGACTCCAGCTCTTAAATGAGATTTTTTTTTTTTTTTGGCGGTTTAAAAGTTCCCAAAAAGAGTAGATTTTTTTTCAAATGATCTCATCCTGACCTACATAGAGACATTTCTTTTGAGACAAATTAGTTAATCACGTAGTTATTTTTGGATTACACAATATCAGAAACATTTGAAATAATTTAAAAGCCTACCTTTTGGTTCATGTTAATTGTGCTAATATGATTATATCTCCTACTTAATTATCAGGATGCTAAAGCACTTGAAACCTTCCAATCAGTGGCAAACTGTATTGTGTAGTGGTGTAATACCTCCATGCCTGAAGGGCAGGCAGTGTTTAAAATATTAATAGGTCTTCAAACAAGTAGAATTTACCCTGATCTCCCATGATATCTGATGGCTGGTTATCTTTGCCATCAGAGCAGTGCACAGTAGGAGAACAATGAGAAGATACAGTGTAAAAATTGGTGCTGCTGAGGTGGCTGATATTACAAGTGATGGAGAAATGAGATCAGTCTCTGGCCTTATTATTTTATTATACTTTGTATAAGAAACTGTGATTTCTTTCCATTCTGTTTTGATGGGATCCTTGCAAGAGTTTGCCCATTGTCTTTTTAAGCAAATTTCTTTAATCTTATTTCCTACTCACTTTGGGAGTTAAAAGAAGTAGGAAGAGTGTAAATGCACTTGTTATTTTCCATTGTGTGTGCTTGAGAGCCGTTTGGCGTAAGCAGAGGCAGCTGGGAGGGAAAGATTTGGGAACCCAAGCTTTCTCATGCTCTCTTAACCATAGCACAAAGTCACTTTTTTTTGAAAGAGCATAATTATATACACATAGATTATGGTATAATCATTATCCCATCCTTAATCTCCTTCTTTGGCTGTTTTAGAAAATACTATCATTTCTAATAAATGTGGGCAAATTTCAAGTTCCTCACTTCTTTCTTTTCAAGACTATAATGTGGCTTTCTTTCAGATGAGACCACAGATTCAACATGCAATAGGCCTTTTCTTTTTGGTATAAAAATAATGTCTTCCTTAAAAAGTATTGGTTCCTATAATGCTTGTCATTTAAGAATTTCCCCCATCTCCCCTCTAGTTCCCTGGTGAGACTTCTGAACAATGCAAATGCACCTTCTCATCCCTGGATATTGAATAATAAGCCAATTAACTAATATAGGTAAGACTGGGTATTTTAAAATCTGGAAAAAAGTCAAACAAGGATATAAAAATGTTCCCATCCAGTCCCAATTTCATCATGAAGGGCATAACAAAAGTACAATTGTAATCCTGTTTCTTGTAATTTAGAAAAACAGAGTCTCAAGCAAACAGTATATACCAGATGGTGAAGTTTGCAATAGCCTACAAAAAATCGTTTAATCCATACTGATGGTATTATAGGCCTAATCACCCGAAATACGATGTCTCTATGGGGAGTGCAGTCAAAGTTTCATTGTGGATGCCAGGAACACATTGTCCCCACTGCTACTGTGGAAATTTCGAGGCACAGAGACAGAGTCAAGAGGCCCAGGCAAGGGGCAGGCTTAGATATGCAAGTACCTGTGGAAGAAGAGGAGCCCGGGTGATGGGAGCAGGGGCAGACTGGCACCAACTGCAAAGAGGAGGAAGAAGAGGGAGGTACTGGGGGAGCAGTAACAAACTGTGGCCAGAAGTTTTCCCCTTGGTGACCCCCTTACTGAAGATCACAGCTCAATGGAAGACAGTGAGATTTGTATGGTGAAAGAGTAAAGGCCTTTTAAAGTCAAAGGTCACCATGTACCTGACAATGGGCAGCTTCCCACTGAGACCTCTTTTGGCTCCTTTCTACCCAGAGGTAATGACTTTCCCTGGCCATGCCCCCTCCCCCATGAGAGTGCACCCCCAGGGCAGTGAAAGTTGAAACAGATACAACAGGGCACAGACCTTTGGAAATGTCCGTAAAATGAAATTAAATCCAGTAAAATCTTTCATTTCATGTAAATATTTGGATGTAATCTATAAAGCAAGAGAACCATGTGTTCTGGTTATCTGTGTTTTAAGAAGACTGCATGACTTTGCTCTGATGAACTTTCTTGCCTCAGTCATTAGCAAGCCAAACAATTTTGTAAATTCTGAGTAGCTTCCTGGAATTATCACCAGAAACCTACAAGTGCTTTCCATGCAGGATCTTCAGGTAGCAATATAAAGTCCCTTTTCAAAGGAATTTCAATTAAAAATGTGATTTATGTGTTCCTGAAATATACAACATGAAATAATCAGATCTGCTCATCTTTTATGGAACCAGTCATGTATTTGATCAATACTCAACAAAAACAAACTGAGATTCTCTATCGCATTACTTTGTTCACACATCTCAAGCATGAAACCTAGATGCACTCTGACAAAGGTAATTGCAACAATGAGCAATGTATCATAATATTACAGCACTGACACATCACCTGGCAAGGGCGAAACAGTCCGGACAACAGCCGAAACACCGCATGCCTTTAGAATGATTTCCATTGCTTACTAGCTTTCAAATGAATAGCATTTATTCATCCCAATTTTAGAGAGCAAAGCTACATGAGAACATGAAAAAGGTTAAAAAATTATAGGATAATCCTTAATTACTTTATAATGGAAATAAAATTTACATATAACCAACTCTTGACTAGATTATTAACATTACTGTGCATTGAGGTAGAAAATACAAATTTTCCAGAGGTTTCGAAAGCATTTATAGTCTTGGGCTTTAACTTATGATCATTTTTTTCCTTCAGAACTTTTGACTTTCCATTAAGTTTTGGCTAGAGACTTGGGCTAGAGGTAATATTAGACCACAGTCGTGAGGATATGAAGCATATCTGCTGGGGGATGAGGATGATGTAAAAGGATTTCTTAGGCTGGGAAGGGAAGACACTGAGCTTTAAAATCCCACCTAGGGAAATGGAATGTTGTCTTTAGTGCAATTAATTGTTCCAGAAGAAACCTGAACTATAAGCAAGAGTGGATCACAATGTCCTATTAGGTCACAGAAAGCAAGTTACTCTCTGATGTGTATGCTACCAGGGTGATGACTGTGCCTTCTTTGCCCATTCTGGACCTTCCCCATTATGGGATAGTCTGCAAAGCTGAGCCCAGGGATCTGCCCAATAGGATTCGGTCCAAGGGAGTTTAAGGAAGGTACTGGAGGAGTACTGGTACCTGTAAGTCTAAGGAAACTAGAGTTGAGGGGTATACAACCTGCCATTGGTCCCAGAAAGATACCTGAAGCAAGGTATCTTGAGTGTAACACCAGCATCTCATTAATACCTCAGTGTATCTTCAAACTCATCAATTGACTAGAGACCACATAGCAACCTGTGAAAATAATTGTCCTTGAGTCTTTTTCATGATTTCTCAGAGGTGCAAAAAGAGGTGTAGAGAGGCTGAGTGGTTGGAAAATGAAGATGAGACACAGATCCTCCTCTTCTATACCAGGAGTAGATCCTATTTGTCATCCAAGCAGTATTAAGTCCTAGACACAGACTGATACTTTAAAGTTGAAAAATTCTCCCCTAATGAGAAGCTAATTTATTTGCAGGAGAAATCTTTATGCCTCAGACTGGGGTGCTTCTTCCATGAACCTCTCCTTAGAGACTCTCACTATTGGCTGGGGAGGCTTGGTGTTTGCCATCAATGGGACAGGCTATCTCAGCAGGTGGAGACTTTGAAAGGCTAATTTTCTACATAAGATTTCAGACTCACTTAAGGTCGTATTAATGTATACACCAAAATAGATCGTCTGTTTCTTATTAACTGAGCTAGAAATTCTAGAGTTTTCATGATGATACCCATTTATTCTGTTTGCACCAGTTTAAAGAGATTTCTTCTGGAATTGCCAATTCTTGCATGCTTTCGCTAAGTATCGGTCCCAGAAAACAGTAAACCTTAATTCAACCACATACTTTGCAATAATTCAGAAAAGGCCAGAGGCCTACCGTGTGGCATTCCTAAGTCATTCTGTAGGTTACAAGCACACCGAAAGGGTGAGGTGGGGTGGGGGGCAATAATCCAGGACTAGAACTCAGTAGACCTCCACGTTTACAAAAGCAGACACGATGAGGTCGGTGACATGAAGGCAATCCCAGGGAACTTTTAGTGCATACTTTCTAAGTTCCAGGGACTGTCCAAAGTAGCTGACATCCGCTAGCTCATGACATCTTCTCAAAGACCCAGTGAGGGAGGTACCACCATCCTCCCTATGTCAGTGGGACTGAGGATGGCACCAATGGAGACTACACAGTGGGCTGTGTGCAAGCAAGGCGCCGGACTTCAGAGCGTGTGTTCTTAACCACACTCGGTTACTCTGTCTCTATGAATTTTAATCTCAGCAAATTTGAGCACCTAATGAGATAATGGATGTGAAAGTGCTTGGGAAAATATAAACTGCTTTACAAATGTCAGTTTTTAGTATTAGTATCTAATTATCTAATTTCATAGCCACATGGTTTGATCATAATAAAACCTTGATTGGGATTTGTTTGTCCTGAAAACCTTATTATAGTAAGGTCCCATATATCACTTAATGTTTTCTTTCAACACCTTGTGAGCTTTCATTTTACAAATGAGACACATTCAAGGCATAGATCATTAAAATGGTCTGCTTGAAATGAAAAACAAAACCAAACAGAATCTAGTTATCAGAGCCAGGAGATGAGAAAGCAAAAGTTCTCTCTGTCCCTTCAGGCTGAAATTCCTTTCTCTGTCAATGTCAAAATTCATTCTTAAAGAGCTGTTTAAATCTCACCTCCTCTGTGCAGCCTGCCTTGATGCCTGAACATTCACCTTATACTCACCATGCTGCTTTAAATCCTCTGAGCAGACCAGACTCCAAGGCATTTTAATTATTTAACAGAGATTTGTACAGTATTACCCAGCAACAGTTTCTGCAGAGGGAGGGTAATAGGATGGAAGCAGAATTCTGAACATGTACAATGAAGGCGGCAGGACTCTATTTGGACACTGGAGAGACTAGGACCAGGGATTTCCTGTAGTGCGGGGAAAGGAAATTCACAGTAATTGAGGAAATCTGAACTGGTGGCCACTTTAGGAAGAGGGAAAAAGGTGCACAGTTAAGAGACATTTTATTTTTTTATTTTTATTTTTTTTGTTAAGAGACATTTTAAAAGAAAAGCTAATGGGGACTTAGTGACTAAATGGGTAGGAGTGGCCAGCCCAAATGACTCTACTGTCTGCTGACTGCAAGCACTGCAGTGGGAGCTGGGGCGGTTCCCACAGTGCAGGGTAAGTCCCCCAGAATACCTAGCACACAGTATTCCACTGTCATAATCAGGCATATGCCTTCTTTTCCTACAAGTTTTAAAGTGATTTATTGTGAGTGATTTACTATCTGGTCCACTTTGAGCACTTATTGTAGGAAACAACAAATATTCACAAATGAGCATGGGAAAGCTGGAACTCCCAGTGATGTGGCATTCCCAAGAAGAAAAACTGGTGTGTGCTGTGCCCTTGACATTTTGGGGAAGGATGGGCTTCATTTTTAAATTACAGAGTTGGAGGACATGGTGGGGATTTAAGTAGTTAGAAAGGGCTTGATTTTAATACTGGCTCAAACATCACCTGACGAACTTAATCTTCCTAGGTCTTACATAAGTTCCAAGATCAAAGTTTGATTATACGTAAGTGAAATGTGAAGACAGAGGTAGCTACTAAAGTCGCCAATAGTGGGAGCTGAAGCTGCAAGAATAAGATAGGGATTCTAAGGGGTAATTAAGTTATCGATTTAATTCCAAAGGATCATCTTTACCATTAAAGAAAAAAGTGCTCCTAACAAGAATGCACTAAAAAAAAACTATTAGAATTAAGCAGTGCCTCAGGTACTCCATGAATGTTTTGTTGAAGCTGTTAATTCTGGATTATCAAAGGAATAATAAACACACAAGCTGAGATAGACACTTTGAGGACTGGACACCTGACTGGCAGCTTTGTTTAGATTTACATTTGTCAGGGAATTTAGAAATATTTACTCTCAGGTTACATTGATTCTGTCAAAATGATATAGAAACTTATCTTTATGTAGACCATGAAAAATAATGCCAACAAGATTCACATAGATTTATATAACTGACAGAGAATCTGCATTCATTTCCCTGCTCTTGCTATGTGGAAAGTTAAGAATGATTTGAAGGTTGGGGCAACTGAGAGGCTCAGTTGGTAAGCATCTGATTGTGGATTTTGGCTCAGGTCATGATCACAGGGTCGTGAGATCCAGCCCTGAGTGGGGCTCTGTACTGGGCATGGAGTCCACTTGGGATTCTCTCCCTCCCTCTCTGCCTTTCTCTATCTACCATCACATTAGCGTTGTCTCTCTAAAAAAAATGATCTGAAAGTTAAGTATTATTTTGCTTTAAATGAGAGTCAATTCTTAAAGCAACATCAAATAAACAGGAAATCTTTTTTATCAAAAATAATGCATTAGAATAAAGGAAGTAGTTGGTGGAAATTATATATACATATATAAACGGTCTGTTAAAGATCACAAAATCAATGAGAAAAGTTGTTTATTACTTGTAAGATTACCAAATTGATTTTAATAAGCTCAAAGCACTTTAGTTATATCTAACTGCAGGAGTAAAAATATGAACTTTTGTTTACATATTTATTTATTTGAGAGAGAAACAGGAAGTGGGGGAATGGGTAGAAGGAAAGAATCTTCAAGCAGACTCCCCACTGAGCATGGAGCTCAACATGGGGCTCAATATCACAATCCATATGGTCAGGATCTGAGCCGAAACCAAGAGTTAGTTACTTAATTCACTGAGCCACCAAGCTGCCCCTTAACTTTCTTTTAAACTGAACTACTACCTATGTTCATTTACAGTGTCCATTTCTTCTTAATAGTTTCTGGATAAATTTGTTAGTTTAAACCTACTTGAAATAAGAGTTGACTAGCAGTGTTAAACTGGTTATTTTCTTCTAATATTCATTAGTAAATTTAAAAGCTCATAAGTAGGCGTTTCACTGAGGAATTTTGCTGAAAATAGTGGCTAAGTCCAACCACCATTCCTAAAATTAACTGAGGGAAAAAGCTCAAGAGGATTGTTATGCAAGGCAGCTCTGAGTGATGTGTTTGTTCTATGGGCAGGTGTGTTTCTATACTTCATTTCTAAGTCTCTCTGCAGAATATCAATTTTGTCTGGTCACCTGCTTTCAATGTGTAATGCTTCAAGTGAAAATTAAAACTCCAGTGGTCCCAGGATTAGAGAAGTACTCATTTAGTTTTTAAACTGATTTAGATTCAACCAATGCTACTGGCTTAATTACTAGGCTTTTTCAAGTTTGACTATAGTATATGGACACATAGAAGGTCGTTATAGCATTCACACTATGCAATAACTCAGTTTCTTTATGGCTGTATACAATAAAGGGAAATGAACAAAATGACATTTATCACAAAATGAACTTCAAATACATAACTTTAGTGTAAAATGTGTAGCTTAAGAATTTTATTATGCATGGGATTTTACAAGATGTTATAATCACAGAACGGTATTTTTTATATACCCCATTACAATTTCCAACTATTTGCTTGTAAAGTTTTATCTTCAGATTATTTACCATTTAAAAAATTAATGTAGCACAGAGAGGACAAACATTATGCATACTTCTTCATAAATTAATTGTCTAAAGGTAATAGATTCATACTTCTTAATATCAATAATTTTGAAAAGAAATAGAAAATTAATACAAACCAGTTTAGAAGAAAACAAAATTTAAAAACTAAATCTTGGAAACACTAATTTATTATAGGATTATACTAACTTAAAGAACCAACATTTCATTTGCCACAGATCACAGACTTTTCCTTAGAAATCTGCATGGCTTGCCTGCACATTTCGTTCAGGTCTCTGACCCAGTATCTTCTCACATGGAGGTCTTCCTGGCGCCTTTGATTATCCTCTCAAAACTAGAGTTTTCATAGCTCTTTCATGCTTTTAAAAAATCACTGAGGACCAAAGAGAGCTTTTATTTATATGGGTGATATAGAATGCTAATACTGTTTTAAAACTGAAAAATGTTTAAAAACAGTTGGCAATGATGCCATCATGCAGCTTCTGGAAAGCTCCGCTGACTTTTTGCTCCTGTGAGACTTTCTTACTCTCATGTGTGAAGATTAGCATGAAAAGGCGAGTAACATCATAGGATTATTGTGAAAATTGATGCCTTTGCAAGCCCCCTGAAAGGGTCTCAGGACCCTCCAGGATTCCCAAGTACACTTTGAGAACTCTATTCTACTCCACCTCTTACTTTGTTGATGCTTATAGCAATTATTTACTTAATCTTGCATTCAGATTTCTTGATTTCAGCCTTTTCGGACTAGCATGTAAATTCCACAAGGGCAGGACTCTCTATGCTGCCTTTAATAGGTATTTAACACATATATTTAACAAATGAATGATTATAATGCCCACCAGTGTCTGTAGCGATGCAATAAAAACCCAGCATATTAAGAGTAGATTATATCAGTTGCTGTTGAAATGACTTGTTTGTTCATGGGTAGTTCTAATGTTTCCACTTCTAGGGGAATCCCAGAAGACGTCTCCACAAGGTATTACTAGGATGCCCTTCCTTCCACTATCCCCTGAGGAAAAGTGTGCTTGCTCTGACTTTCTCTTGGGAGCTTTCAGCCTCACTACTTTTTCTCACATTCATGAGAGTTCTGATACCTTCATCACTTTCACCAGCTAAATCCTTTTTGTCTTGGGCACCTGTGTTGCCCTGACAATTTCAAAACCCACTTATATTTTTATTAAACATTCACAGGAGGCTTTCAACGTTGTGCCTGATCCCAGGACACCCTATTAACACAGTTGAGGATGATGGGGTTTTTGTTTTGTTTTGTTTTGTTTTATGTAAGTAAGCTCCACACATGGTGCAGAGCCCAATGCAGAACTTGAACTTACAACTCTGAGATCAAGACCTGAGCTGAAATCAAGAGTTGAACACTTTACTGACTGAGCCACTAAAGTGCCCTGAGAATGATGTTTTTAATGAGAAATTAGCATCATTGTTTCTCTTGCTTCAGGGATGGAGAAGGAACACTTGGTACTTTATCCTTTTGTCCATCCCTTCATTTCCTATGTTTGCTTCTTTGGAAAAGATACAACCTGCCTTTTAAACGTCTATGTGATAGAAGGAAATCAAAGAAAAAGAAATTGAACATTAGTTGTAAACCAGGTAGATGTAGCATCTGGAATGAAAATCAATCATAACTTCTAGGAGGATATTACTATGTTCCTTGTGCCACCTGGGTGATTTCCCTTGACTTTTGCTCACATCTTCCATTACTGCTACTGTTAACTTCCTATTGGCCCTAGAACACCAAAGGTAGTGGAGGAAGTGAGAGTGAATGAATTTTGAAAGGAAACAAATGCATGCATGTTGTATCTAAAGACAACTTTAGACTTGGAATCATGACAAACTTCTGGAAAGGAGATTGTCTCATTTGCATTTCAAAAACCAAAGGCATATGATGAAGTGATTTCACAGGAAATGAGCAATCCAAGGATGAACTCAACTGACTTGAATACATGCATTTCTAGGAAAAGACTTGGGGTCTCCAGAGTCCAGGTGACAGTCCTCAACTGCTGGTAGAATGGGGGGGGGGGGAGAGCATCAGGACTTAAGGCCAAGTCTTATGACTCCAGAGTTCAGGTGACCTACCTTGTATCCCTACCCAGAGGCTCTCTGTTGGGTCTAACTATGGACTAGTTTCCAGAATAACAGAAAAGAAAACAGACCAGTACCATTTCCCTGAGCACATCAGCAATGAGGCCACATGATCAATATATTTATCATTTTGATTATTTTAATTATTATAAAAACCTTACATTCCTAAGCCACTTCTGTATCCTTTGGTGCCATGCTTACTAGGAATTATGAAAACATTCGCATCATAGGGATGTCTCTCACCTTTCTTATTATTACTGCATAAAAATATTTGGAGTTATATTTTACAGCATCTTAATAACTTGATCCCTCAACAATTTTCTTACTATATAACAAGTATAATCACAGCAATTAAATAAAAGTGACAGTGTTAATCAACAGTAAATAATATACTCACCTCTGTCCTGCTACGTATGATTATTCTATCTGGATTCTATCTGCTCAGAACAGTAACCTTTAAGACTGATTCTTGATTTTTTGAATACTTTCTGATTTGAAAATTCAGAGTAACATTCTTTTTTTCTTTTACCATAACATTCAGAATATATTAAGCTCCTAAGTTTTTTTTTTTTTTCCTCCTGAATGCTGGGATTTTCTAGAACACAGTGGAATTTCAATTTGTCAATATTTTACAGATAGATGTAATTACTATTTCAGATATTTAAACAAATTAACATTGTCTATAAACATGTAAGTCATTTTCTCCCAAGTTGTCTGCTCTATTTTTTATTTTGACTGGCAAATATTTTTGTTAATTTTTGGAATAAGATTTAATAACTCTTATTTCTGAGTTTATAACTCTAAAGATGCATGGATTAAAAATAAGGTACTCAGTCCATCGCAGTTCAGGTCAAACTGTACATTATGTGAGAAGCTAATGGCCCCGAGCTTCTATCAGTAACTTCTTCCCCCCCGCCCCGCCCCCCGCCCCAGTAAAGCCATATTAATTCTCCCAGGGACTCTGTGACACATATTTGTTAGAATTGAAATTACACAGCCAGCAGTCATGGAATAGTGGCAGGGTAGCAAAGGTTGTACACATGATTTACATACTATTTAGGATAGCACTTTTTAAAAAATGCGAAGTGTTAGAAAACACTGATAAGTATATGACACTATAGTCAGAATAGGAGAGCAACTATTGCTTGCCTTAGGGTCAAGAGGATGGATTTACTAGGATTCAAATTTATTTTAATCAGACCTTGGAAGGAAAAATAACAAAGCTTTTAAACACAGCAAATTAAATACTGTGTGCTTTGGCATTGAGATTGGTTGCCATTTGGGGACATTTTCAAGCTGGTTTTAGACTGTATATAGTGTTGTTTTGAGCCAGGACTACGAGACTGGCTCTCAAGGGCAGCGTGTCAGGTCCAATTTAACGTTAGCTATTTCATGTCTGTTCCAGTAAGGAATCCAATGAGTAATCACAAAAACAAGGGACTATCAAAATCAGATCGGCTTGCACTAATTATATCAAATGTGTCAAAAAGTCACTACAGATCTATGTGTTAGTTTACAAAACAAGAACATAAACCTGGCATGCTGTTCTACGACTTAATGGGATGTTGTGCTGATTATTCTCTTTGCTCCCCACAGTCATTCTCTGACCTTTTCTCCTTGTAGACTGTCTCATGGGGGTCCCTTGCTCTTTGGTCTATGATTGGATTTGGCCAATAGTAGGTGTGAGGACATCAGAAAGCAGGAAGAAATAGGTTAGGTTATTTATTCTTTTTCTCCTGCCTGCCTCTTGACTCTGCCGGTACTATTCCCTGGACTTTTCCTATAGGGCCTATGGGATGGTGGTAAGGGCTTCCCTCTGTTGCTGCTACCCGAGTATCTCAGGAGACATTTGTTTATTCCCTCAATCGTGCCCACTCCTTTGTAAATAGTCCAAGAATTAAGTTCTCTTCAGTGTAACTCTTTTTGAGTAGAATCTCTTTCCCAGCTGGATCCTGATACAAATACAAAAGGAATTGAGACTTTTATTTTATGACCCCCTAAACAATTAAAATTCTCCATAATCGATCTCTAAAATGATGGTTATCCACTCAGTATCTTTAAATTAATTCCTAAATCTTACTCAATTAGTTCAGTCTCAAAATGACTGAACATTTTAAGAATAAATGTATTGCAAGGATAACAATATTCCTCATTTCACTGTGGTTTAGATCCTTTGACATAAAACTTTCGGGTCGTGATTTTATTATCTGTTTTTGTTTGTTTGATTGTTTGTTTTGCTTTACTATTTTTCCTATCTCAAAGAAGGAAGTGGGGGCATGCAAGAAAAACAATCAATTAAAATCCTATGAGTCTTCAAAAAGACAATCCAGAACATAATAACGTGAAGTAACTACTCTTTCTGAAAGAAAAAATTCAGCAGTTTCCAAATACATTAAAAAACAAAAACAAAAACAAACAAACCCTATTGGAGTATTTAATCTTCCTGTAACAAAGATACATCTTTTGTAGATAATTTTTGAACATGAATTATAGGAAAACTAAAGTGAACGCTAAAAATTCACTCCATTTCTCCCATGTGTAGCAGAGTGTCTCATTTAGGAAAGCTCAGGACTGTTAGGTGATTTAAAGTTATTTAAAAGTTCATAGATTTACTCCTATCACTTTATCTCTTCTACTATTTTGTTTTGTATTACTTTATCTCCATATTACTTTTATTATTCCCATCTTCCTAGTTTCTTTTGGCTTATTTAGCTCTTTTTAAGATTTCCATAAAATAAGTACAACATTCCTTTATCTCGTCTTTGTTTATAATAAAGTTAAGATTTTCTCTGGGTGCAGTTTTTCCCCATACCCCTATGTTTTCATTATAAAATATTGCTACTTTATTTGCTTTTTAAATAGTATGTAATTTTCTGTTTTATTGTTATTTTGATTCAGTAGATCCAAATGTATGTTTCTTAATTTTAATGCAAACATATTTTATCTTTTTTTATATTTTATTATTTTATTTACTTTAAATTTTACTGGATTATTACTAAAGAATGTGGCTTTTCTACACTTTTTAATTTTTAGGATTCTCTTTACTGACCAAAAGCTGATTCAGTTAAATATTCCCTGGACATATATAACAAATATATGTTATCATTCAATGGATTTCACTTCTTAGATATACTTATTACATTGGTTTGTCAATTATTTACTTCAATTTTATGTGCCTTTTTCTTCTAGTATTCTGTATGATTCTGAGATATGTGCATTGAAATGTTCACAATAGTATTTTTAAAAATCAATTTTTCCTTTCATTCTTAATAATTTCTGTTTTAATACCCAGACACTATTTTGTCTGGTGCAGCATGTTCACTGTGTTAGTATGGGTTTATTGTATCTTTGTAAGTAAAGACATTTTCCCTTAGATAATTCCTCTTGACCCAGCTCAGTGCTTCTGCATTAAATTCCACTTCATCTCACAAATTCTTCTCAATCTCACTTTGTTTGTTGTATTTGCTGTTGCTACTTTGTTCCTTTAATTTCAACATTTATAATTAATATAAGTGTGTCCCTTATAAGATATAAAGATTATTATATCTTTGTTTATTACAAATTTGAATTTTTATTCTTTTCAAAGAATTCAATGTGCCCACCTATAGTGCTAGGTTGTTATACCTGATTCATCTGCTAAGTATTTTAACTTTTTTGCCTCTTATTTCACTCCTCCTTCTTTTTTTCTGAACCTTCTGGGTATTGAAGGTTATCCCCTCTGCTAAACTCAAGAGAATATGTCTCTCTATTATTATATGAAGAATGTAATATCTATTATCACCCCCCTCCCAAGACACACTATTTTATCTCTGCTTTCTTTACTCTAACAAAATGAATACATATGTCTCAAATATTAATTAAATATAATTCTAACTGCAACTACCCCTTTAAGGGAGATACAATTCTTGACTTGGAAAGAGAAGTAATAATTCTATATTTTTAAATATAAAATACAGAGGACAATGATACTACAAATACTGCATCTTATTTTAGGAGTTTTATTGAGGGAATGCCTAAGGGTTTAAATAAATCTAGATATTCATGATGATGTTATCCTAAGAGTAGAGGTATAATAAAAATTGTAGAGAAAGTGAACTAATGTGTAAGTTTAATGCTTTCAAGATCAGAATGCTATCTTATTCTTATATCTTCCTTTCAAATAACAAACCTTCATGGGTATGCAAGGACAGTTTATTTTTTTAAATTAAGAAATAATATGCTCCAATGATTTCTGAAGTAGAAATTACCAGGGTGCTATCTGTTTTAATGATTTAATTTTTGGCTTTTTGTGGGATTTTATTAAACGAAGTCAAGAGAATTTTATGATTTATTAAAGTGAAGCTCGTTTCAATTCATAGCACTTTTATTCCTAAGCCTCAACCACTCTGGTTGAAAAATATATAATTAGGAGGAGATGAGGACATTTTTAAATATTCTGCTGAGGTTAATATGCAATGCAAGATGGCTACATATAGAAATGTAAGAGGTTACCGTATAGTACTATAGCATAATACCAAGTAGTTAGTACATATATTATGTTGAGTTTTTCTATTTTGTTACATAATTGCAGTACTGTTTGAGGTCTCTACAAGCAATGATTTATATGAGTAATGGATTTACAGTTAATTTTAAAGCAGACACTGTATTGATTAAAGAAATATATGGTGAGTTCGTTCAATGTGATAGTCTAGATAGATCCCCAAAAGGATATCAGAATATTGGTGAGAATCCACTATGTCAGTAATTGGTGAGAAATCTAGACGTCAATTACTGATTTAAGAGAGCTTGTAATCTACTGTTGAGTTGGGGTGGGATAATGTGGGAAGAAATTGAGGAGAGTGGAGTAACATGGATAAAAGTATAGACACAGGCTGAAGTTCTAGTAGATATGACTCATTATGTTAATTATATGAGAATAAGGCATACTCTTATATTTTAATTGCCTTCAAGCATAATCGTCATTTGACTTACTTTCACCTGTTGAATAATCCTGTGGATCAAGTATTCCTGATTCCTGAAGTGATCTAATACAGGAGTCCACCAGCTCAAGACCTGTTGTAAGTTCATCTTCAATGTCTTTTTGACCATCTGAAATACAATATTTTCAAGTGATGAACAAACACATGATATTGTTATGATTAAAACTTTAGGCTACTCTTTAATAATGAAAAGTATCCTAACCAAAGACATTACCTCCATGAAGTTCTCATTAGATTTCACATTGTAATCCTTGGTCACCCAGTATCAAAAGCCAAGGGGAGCCAATTCCATGTATCCATGAAAAAGATAAAAATTTCTAAGGAATTGAGAGAATTTAACTCTCAAGAAATCATGATCTATCACAACATCATTTGATTTTAGTGTCGAGGTGCTATCATGTTCATTTTTATCAGTCTTTTTCTAAAGTTCACAAGAAAATTAATCAAAAAAAGACAAAATGTAGAAAAAAATGTTAAGTTTCACAATACCTTGTGATTGCCAGTGAAACTGCTCTTCTGCTGAACTGTAAAAAAAAAGAGAATATACAGGTATAATGCACTGGTTAGCAAACAAGAACCCTAAACTATAAGAGCCAGAGGTGCATTAGAGTAGTAATGGTGGCTCCATGGCATTTCTTTTATTTTTCTTCTCCTGAGAAAAGAGATCCTGTTCTGATGCAATCTTAACTCTAATCCATTTGATGTATATCTTTTGAATCACAGGTACTAGCATGTTATAAATGGACATTGTTCAGTAATTTTCAGAGAATAGCTCCTTTTTTTTTTTTTTTTGCAAAGCCCAACCTATTATACTCATCCCTTATAGTAGCTTCTATGTAGATGCAGTTCTACCCAATTTTAGTTATTTTAAAATATGAGGGTGACTAGTTTCATACAGACTTTGTAACAAGGTAGTCTAGGAAAGATATAACCCCCTTTCTCATTATAAAAAAGATACAATAAATCTATACCCTCTTCCAGACATATCACATGAGCAGTTCCTTTCAGCTGATTATTAGCTCAAATTAAGTAATTTAAAAAGTATAACACTTTACCACTGATTGAATATACAGTTTCCAAATTCTCACTTCAAAAATACATTTTATAAGATGACCTAGGTAGAAAAGGTTGTTCATATACATGATATGCCAAAGACATTGTACAGAATTCATCTATGGAGGCAACATAGGTTACTTTTCAATGGTTTATTAAATAGATAAATAAATTTAAAATTTCTGAATATGCATAACTCTTTCATTATCAATGCAAATACTTTCTACATGCCCCTTTTTTATATTTCAATAATTGGTATGAAATTTAGATGCTAATTACTGACAGGTATCATTTTGAGAATGATTTTCTATACTTATTTCACTAAAACCTTTACTCTGCTCAAGCAGCTTCTGTGAATAGCTCATCAGTTGCACAACAGCAATTAGATTTTAGACCTTTACTCTGTATCTCAGAGATGGCTTCTGAATGCATTTACAGAGGGACAAGGAAAAGGGAATTCTGGTATAAATCAGTGTTCAAAAAAGCTATGGCTGACATACATGAATGCAAGGATAGTCCTTCAAGAAACATGTGACTTTTACAGGGTATCTTGTTCCTCAACCAATTCATTTTAGTAAACTGGAAAATGGTTTCATAATGGTGAAAACTATAGGCAGAAATAATACATGAAATGATAACTTTACAAATTTAATCCAATGCAACTTTTCTTGTATCAAAAAGGTATGTGCTATATAGTGGTAACATATAACTAGAAAGTTTCACACTTAAAACAGAAATGTAACCCTAAAGTCAATGCTTTAAGAATTGCATGCATGTTCAGTTACTAAGTGGCATTCTACATAGGAATAAAAGATGCTTTCATATTTGTAGTAAGCTGAATGGTGTCCCCCACCCCCAAAAGCTAAGATCACATTTAAATGTCTAGAAACTGTACATGGCTACTTATTGGAAAAAAAGCAGTTTTGCAGATGTAATGAAGTTAAAGATCTTCAGATGAGATCATCCTAAATCCCATGATAACTGTCCTTCTAAGAGATAGCAATGGAGAAAGACACAGAAGAGAAGGTTTTATGAAAGTGGAAGCAGAGATTGGAGTTATGCATCTACAAGCCAAAGGATGCCTGGAGCCATCACAGAATTCCTGGAGCCATCAGAACCCGGAAGAAGTAAAGAATGATCTTCCTGCCTCTTCCCCCTCCTTCATAGGGAACATAGCCCTTCTGATACCTTGATTTTGAACTTCCAGCTTCCGAAACTGTGAGAGAATGCATTTCTTTTGTCTTAAGCCACTCAGCTGTGGTAATTTGTTATGGCAGCCCCAGGAAAATGATACAATATTTTTCTGATATAATAAAAATGGCCTCTTGCTACACCCTCTCGGATTCACTGCTATCTCTATGGCGCTGCATTCCTTTTACCAGTAAGGCCCCTTACTAAGTACTTACTGTCTTCCTTGGCTCTGCTAATTCCCGTCAACCACAATGCTCTTCTGATTAGATGGCCAATCAAGAGTTATTGCTGTTAAATAACTCGACCACATGGATCATAAGGAGCTCAACGGTGATTCAAACTAATTTGTCCCACTCCAAAGCTCATATTCCCAGCTCACAATAAAAAGTCATGAAGGGAACCACACTCCAGTGACTTCCCACCAGAAGCGGTAAGAGTAAGGTGAGGCTGCACTCGCTACTGCTCTCCTTGCAGCCATCGAGGAGCACACCCTACACCGCGGTGTACAGAGAGGGCCACGTAAAAGCCTGTGAGGGGAAGTGACAAGTGCCACTTCCTGCCTCAAGCACAGAAGGGCAGCATGAGATCCTCACACTCTCTTTCTCTCCTAGTCCCTGTTGAGATGGGTCCCTGAGTAGGTGGGAAGAAGATTTCTGCCAGCCCAGAGAAGCCACAGCATGAGTGAGAAATAAAGCACTGTTGTGTGAGAACTCTGGAGCTGGAGGGGCTTTGTTTCTGTAGACTAAATGGCACACTGAGTAACACAGAAACGTGGCAGTATTTGAGGCTGCAAGGTGTTTCTTGTTTCTCTGTCTTCCATTTCCACAGTGTAGCGTTGGGAGAAAATGTCTGGGGTCACTCTAACACAAATAAGGCGGTCTGACAGCTTTTACTCATCCTGTGAGACCTATCTGCTCATCTACAATAATGGGTGATTTAAAAAAAAATAATAATGGGTGATTTTATGTGTAAGACTACACATGCCAGTTTTATATAATATTTACCTTTTGGTCATTTCTTTCAAAAGTGTTTCCATTTTATGATGTAACAGAAACAATAAGAGACATTTTGTATTACAATTGAAAGAATACCATTCCTAGTGAATATGAAACGATCCTCTCAAAGCAGAGGAAACTTCCTTTTGGCCAGATAAACAGCATTAATCATTTAAAAGGTTTCCTGATTTCTTCAGCACAGTTAAAATGCATTAAAAAGTATGACCTATCATAGAAAATAGAAGTCCCAAGAGAAACCTGGTTTGGATTTTATTTCCATTAAGTGCATGCTTTACTCGCTCTGTCAAGAGATTCTATGCAATTGTGTATTTTATACACTTGATTCCTTCTCTTAAAAACTGCTTTTGGGTGGATGCTTTTTAAAAAAGCAAACAAACTATTCATCCGATAAACACAGATTATGCCTGTGTCTCAGACATTATTTCAGCCGTTTAGGAATTACTCATGGTGAACTTTCTCCCAATTTTATTGTTCAATTTAGTATAATATAAAAGTGATTTTTGAAGCAGTTGGAATTTCTAAGCATGTTAAATTTTGGAAAATAAAGTTTGCTTTATTACCAAAATGCTGTTTCTTGAAATAGAAGTAACCTGTAAAGAATTAAATTTAATAAAATAGAGATGTAATTTAGACTAGTCAGTATTTAAATATAACTATGTACAAGTCGCCAAACCCAATTCTTATGCAAAAAATACATATTACAATGAAGGCTACCTTACATTTAACCTTTAAACATATATATAAATCAGTAGTGCTAAGAAAGAATTTTTAAAACAATGTATTAAAAGCACAAATTCTAACAGCTAACACTTACATAGTTCTCGCTTTATACCAGGCAGTATTCTGATTTACATTTAACTTTCATGACAGCAGTTTTGAGACAGGTACTGTATTCCCAATTTACAGATAATGAAACTGAGGTAAAAAATGTTCAAGAACTTGCTGGAGGCCCCACATCTAGTAGCACTGGAGGTAGGATTATGACCCTGGGTATCCTGTTCTAGAGGCCGCATTCTAAACCACCATTCTATTCACACATTCGGTAACAGCAAAATTAAACTCCTATATGATTAAAAACAAAAACGTAACATAACACCATAAACCAAGTTGAAAAAGCAAATCACATCCTGGGAGAAGACATTTGCGATGCATGTAACTTACACAGGGTTAGCTTCCAGAACATTAAAATAACTCCTACAAATCTTTTTAAGATAAAGATTAAAAGGTCAAACAGAAGAGAGGTCAATAAATATACATACAGCTGATGCACTGAAGAAAAAAAATCAAGAATGTGTGGTCACTGAACATATTAAAAGAGATTCAAACCTATTAGCAACTGAAAGAATATAAACTAAACACAAGGCAATTCTTTATATGCCACAGGCTGTGAAACAATTAGAAAGTCTGACCGTATTACGTGTTGGAGAGGAAGTAGGGAAATAAGAACTCTCATACACTGCCCCGGGAAAGAGTAAATCAGTCACTTGGGTGAGCAATGAGGCAATACTTGGTAATGTTTTATATGCAGTTGCCTCATCACTCAGTAATTCTGCTTGTAGGTAGAGCTTCCAGGGAAACCTGCACCCCTCTGCCCAGGACACCTGGACAAGAGTGTTCATGCCTATTGTTGGCAGTAGCAAAACAATGGCAATGACCTGAGAGATCAGTAATAGGGAATGGCCAAATATGACTGCCTACGTATAGGATGTAAAAATGGAATCAACACCATTCAGCAGTTAAAAGAAATTAGCCAAATACATAATGTATCAACATAGGTGGTTCTCAAAAGCAAAATATAGAGTGGCGGTTCTCAAAATGCAAATTTCACATATGCATTACATGATCCCGATTATGTGAATTTAAAAAACACCGACCAAACAATAATGTGTATCAATACATGTATGTACACAAAGGTTAGTCTTTGGTTTAGACTAGCTTTTCAACTATCTATCTATCCATTGAGGAAAATCATATAAACATAGATTTAAAAATGCACCGAAATTCATGACAGTGGTAGCCTCTGAGGAAGAACAGAGAGAAATGCCTGAGAAAGGGTAAAAAGGGAATTTCTCTTTTATCCTTAATATTTCACTTCATGAAAAGTGAGGGGTAATGTTAATATTAATTTAGATTCTGGGAATAGGAAAACATCATGATTCTTACATTCAGAAATATGTTTAGTTAAATGCTTAGGTAAATCCTTGTAACTCAGTTTTACACAATATCCCCATCATTGTTAGAATCACTCATAGTTGAAATCCAAATAATGCCAAAAAAATCTGAAATGCCTAAGTCCAAAAAGTGGAGGGAAATAATGGATTTAGAGCTATAATTACTTTTGTCTCCATTTTCCATGTGAAAAAAAGTGACAGGATCACTTTTCCTATGTTTTGATATGAGCTTAAACATTTCAAGTAAGCAGCCAATAACTTCCAAGTTCTGCAGGCATGATGTTGGGGGGAAAATCTAGTTTAAACTGAAGAACATCCTTTGAGACCCTTGGGAAGTGATTTTCACCCTCCTCATTTCCAGCATGATAGTCTTCTTTCTTATCTTACCTGCAGGCTACTTTCATATATATATGAAAGTTCAGAGTTTGTTTAATGTCAGGAAAAGACACAAAGCAGGGCAGCCCGGGTGGCTCAGCGGTTTAGCGCTGCCTTCGGTCCAGGGCCTGATCCTGGAGACCCAGGATCGAGTCCCACATTGGGCTCCCTGCATGGAGCCTGCTTCTCCCTCTGCCTGTGTCTCTGCCTGTCTCATTCTCTATCATAAATAAATAAATAAATAAATCTTTAAAAAAAAAAAAAAAAAAGAAAAGACACAAAGCAAAACATTACTAGAGCTACTCTGTCTGTCATGAACTCGCACAAATATCTTTTCTTATTTTCTTTTCCAGCTCTCCGATGCTCAGAGCATCGATCCCTATGCTGTATCATGTGGTGTATTACTGCTCACAATATGATTCAAAATGAAATAAAGGTAAGCAGCTATGAGTTTTTTGTCAGTCTGCTTTCAAATTAAGCAAAGTACCTAAAACACAAGCTGGAGAAACTAGCGTGCAGCAAATGGCTTCAGAACTAATGTTTGATTTTTGTCCATGGGAACAAAGGGCCTTATATTTATGATGTCTGTATGACCTAAAATTGTACTCTACCAAAAAATACTTTTTGGCATATAGTTTTGCATGCAGCCACATCACAAGAAGGGGCACTGATTGCAAGACAAAATAACCTTAGTCGAAAGTCCCAATTATAATGGAAATATATTCAGTAGAAATGTTGAGAAGTGCTCGCCTGTGGAGCTGTGCTATAGGCAGCGCCTTTCTACCTTCAAGCACTGCACCCAGACCGTATTCATTAGGATTGGTGAGTAACTCTGCTTCCCCCAGAACAGATTTCCCTTCAGTCTACTGCCTTGTGGTCTCCATACGTAGCAGTAGAATATTCCCACGGGAATGTTCTAATCTCTCCTCCATGCATTGGCACGTTTCTTTCTTTAATTATTAGAGCATACATCCTCTTTCTGCTTTACCTATTCTGGTTAGAAATATGATTTTACAGCCATTATAAAAATGTTTATGGGGCTACAATGTATAGTTAGGGGGCCACAAAGCTCCCAAACTAAGACGTTGTTGTGTGTAGTGGCCAAGTGTGTGGACTCACAAGCCAGACTCCCTGAACCTGGAATCCAGTGCAGCTCCTTTCAGTCTAGGACACTTTGGGCAAAGTACTAAAATTGTCTGGGCCTAAGTGGAGACATTTTGAGAATGAATAAATTAGTTCGTATCAAGTGGTTTATTTATCAGGTGATCAAAACCTGGGCATGTCTTGAGCAAATATGGAATTGCTTCTTATTCTATTATATATTGCTAAAATGGTTTTTGTGGCTTATAGGTTATGGCTTACTCTATTTTATCCTTTGAAGCCCACTACAGCTGTTGTGGGAGGGTTAGAATGGGGAACAGACTTGTGGAAATAAGAATAGTGGGCATTAAGACAATACCCAGGCACGGTGGTGTCTGCCTAGGATGCTGGTCACAGTGAGTCCTGGAGAAACGGAAATAGGGCCACCACAAATTCTTGGTGAGCGCTCACAGTGGCTTTGCGTATACAGATCAAAGAGACGCAGGGCCAGCTCCTTGGAACTTTGCAGTCCCACAGGGGTGTGGGAACTGCATGAAAAGGTGTGCCCAAGGCACTACTGCATACAGGTGCATAGGACCTGGAGCATGCCACTTAATCTATTTAAACCTCAGTTTCCCCGTTTATAAACTAGAGATTTACTAGAAATTCCCATAGGGATATTATGAAAACTTATGTATGTAAAACCACAGAACAGTGCAGGAGCATAGGAGGCATTAAAAAACAAAGTAAGCCCTCATTATCACATGCAGAACCGAAGGCTGAGAGAGCACAGCCAACTCAGAACTGAAAGTTCGATAGATGTGCCATATGCAATTCTAGTTGTCCGTGCTAGGGACCAATAAATACCAGCACACCCGTATGCTATAAGCTTTGCACGATTCAAATTGTCCGTCTTTTATGTTTTTCTACACTAACATTGTGAAGAAAAAGAGGGGGTCTGCGATTTCCAAAGAAACATGATTCCCTTTTGAACCATAGGCTTTCCCATCAGTCCTGCGCAGAAGCCTCTGCTGACACCTGCTACTGTTCTTGCCATAGTCAAAAACCATAAAGCCCATTAGTTATTTTCAAAACCTTGGAAGAAAATAAATCAGACCCAAATTACTATTATTAGTTTCTTTTTATTTGAGGCAGGGAAAATTCATATTCCTAAGTTAATTTTGGTGGAGCTGGTGACTGACAAATTATCCAAACAACTGATATTGGCAGAGTGGTAGCGGCTCTCATGCCGTAGCCTGGATACACACGGTCACAGTGTTTATCACAGGGTATCAGGACAATGTCAGGTTTGTGCGCTGGCCAGCCAGAGCCACACAACAGGGGACTAACATGAATTCTGTTTTGTTTTAATTCCTTCAAAATACATACTCCAGTTTCTAGCAACCACAAATAATTAGCCCTCGGCTCAACACCCTCAACGTGCTATCTACACAAAGTCAAGCTCTTACCATGGGAAAGACATACTCTCAAGTTTCTCTTCTTCGAATGCTTTTCTAGTTTTGGAGTTGATTGCAGTTATATTACAAGAGACACACTGTGTATAAAATTCAATACCAGAAGAAGGAACAATTTGTAAATTATAAACTAGAAAATTCTCATGTTATATATCTTCCTCTGTAGTTTTCTGTGAGATTTCTCACGCCTGAGCTAGGCATTTTTTTAAATGCTCATACTAGCACATCAGAATTTTGCAGTAGTTGAAGCAAAATCCCTGAATGCCAGCCATTTTATACAATAAAGTTATTGTAATATTTTTGTCTGTGATCATTCCATAAACTGGAAAGTAGTAAATTGTAATCGCAGATGACTAGGGATATGGTTAATTAAATGACTCTGAGATCTTGTAATATTTGGAAATGCCTTCCAGACTACCAGAAACCGAATAGTTTATGCAGTTTGTGTACTAAGTGTATACTACTGCATTATACATTGTTATGTTAATAATCTCCTTGGGTGTTCCTTGCAACTCCTGGTTCGGTCTTAGATGAATCTGAAGGTTTCACTCATGGATCTTGAGTGCATTTTGCAATTTGATCATTAATAACTGATTTCGTAGGCAGGAAAAGAGAAGAGCAGTGGGTTTGTTTGCCAACGGAGGTGGTACGTATATGAAGGTTCTCGGATGCTCCAAGTTTCAGTCTTTCCCCTAGAATGATCTCTGTTGTTAGGGTCTTCTCAGTGAAGGGAGCTCCTGAGCTGTGGGGATGTCTCTGGACAAAAGACGGCTCAACTTTATGTTTTCCTAGCTTCTTGGGATCATATGTGAGATCGTGTGGGGAGTGTCCCTCACTCCTGTTTTTCTAAAATGCACAGATTTGGGGGACCTGGGTGGCTCAGTCGGTTAAGTGTCTGCCTTCAGCTCAGGTCATTATCTTGGGGTCCTTGGATTGAGCCCCACATCGGGCTCCCTGCTTAGCGAGGAGCCTGCTTCTCCCTCTCCCTCTGCCTGTGCTCCCCTTGCTTGTGCTCTCACTCTCTCTGTCAAATAAATAAATAAAATCCTAAAATAAATAAATAAATAAATGCACTGGTTCGTTTCAGGTATTCTTTCACCTGTTCTTGCTCCATGGGTGTGTTGTCTATTACAGAAAAGTCAAACCCTGAGTACTGAATTTGACGGAAAGTGATATGATTTTATTAATATAAGTGAAGCTAACACCTCTTAGACATTTAATGGAAATTTATGCAAATAACCATGCCTGTTTCACAGAAAAGAGAAGTCTCAATCTTCTGTTTTCTGTCCTTGGGTAGCAGCAGATGATTTTAAAAATAAGTTTCAATTTCAGTGTCCTTAGAGGGCAGAAATCCTATAATGTTTGTGAACAACTCTCCTGGTATTATAGACCTTTACTTCCTTATGAGCAGTAGCAGTTTTTAAAACTTCATTTCAATGTTTAATTGAACATTAAACATTGTGATTAACTGAAGTTAATTCACTTCAGTTCAATGTTTAATGGGTACACAAATGTTGATAGTTTATCCATAAATGCCCCAAACTAGAAACAACCAAATGTTCTGCAACAGGTGAATGGTGAAACAAGCTAATATATCCATACCAAGGAGAGGGAAGTAGGGATGTAGCAATGAGAAGAAATGGACTATTGATAGATGTACAAAACGACAGTTTGGAGGGATCTCAAGGGAATCACGCTGAGTGAAAAAGATAACATTCTTGAGATAACAAAATTACAGGCCTGGAGAAGTCAGGGGTTGCCAGGGCTTCTGAGCGCCAAGGGGAAGCAGGAGGCCGTAGCGTGCTGGAATCATCCTGCGTCTTGTGGTGGTAGTCCCACAAAGCTCTGATGTGATAAGACTCCACTGAACTAAAGTAAACACACACACACACACACACACACACACACAGGAGTGCATGTAAAACTGGGGAGATCCGGGAGTGTACCAATGGCAATTTCCCGGTCGTGCTATTGTCGTACACAGGTACAGCAGAGATGCTGCATTGATGGAAACTGGGAGAATTGTAAGATATGTCTCTGTATTTTATTTTGTGACTTCCCATGAATCTATAATCATTTCAAAATAAAAAGGTTAAAAAATAGTGGGGTACGGTTTGGTACACTTTTCCCTGTTTTCTCTACATGCAATATGCTATTCATTTATTCCCATATAATAATTAAACTAGAATTAAAAGGACCTTGGGAAGAGTGGAGTAAAGGAAATGGAAGGATGGAACAAAAGAGAGAAGGAAGAAACAGGGGTGGGGGGAGGGGAAGAAACCACTGCGAACTTCTGATTACCCTTTTTGTTCTTCATTCCCAGTAGGCAGAACTCTAGTGACTCTGCCCTGGGCTTTGTTCTGTGAATGAAGGCATTATCCCTGGAGCATAATACAGCAATCATACTGCCCACTGCCAATCAGATGCAAGGAGTTGGGCTGCTTCTGAATGAAAATTCATCCATTGTATCTAAGCTCCCTGCTCATCAGGCCCCTGTATTCACTTCCATTGCCATATGCTTTTGGGGAAAATTAAAAATGGTACTTTGGCTTACAGTCCTGAAGCAAAATACAAGTCTTAATGCATTCTACGTGAGTCCAAGAGACCTCACATGATACAACTCATTGGCTCTCTGGAAGCATATTCATTAAAGTTAGGCTTGCACCTGGCAGGCAGGCTCCTGCTCCTCCTGCTAATTCGCAGGGGAGCTACCCCAGTGCCAGTCTGCTTCCACAACCCCCTACCCACCATCCCGACTCCTGAAAATTGGTTTCCTTGGTTACATCTGTGTGTTGCTTTCCCTATTTGTTGTGGTAAGGGAAAAATCATACATTAAAAGTTGCCTTCTTTCTGGCACTATCTGAGGTTTGAAACTGAAAAGCTGGACCAGCATCCCCATCGTCTCCCTGTCTTACCGACACAAGGTGCGCCTTTAATTGTCCTGAGTCTCCTTTTTAAGAAAGACTGAGCATTTTGAATGTGAGATCTCACTAAACAACTGTGCCACCTGCCAAACGTATAAAACAATTTTAAAATCCATGAATCGAAATATCTATTAATGTTCCTAAGATATTTAAAGAATATCTTCCCCCACATCGTTCCTGAGACCCTTAGCATCTACCTATCCATTCTCCGGTATGAATGTGCCTCGACACCCACTCCCTTTACGGTTTCTACAGTTGGAGCTTTCGTGTTCTTTCCTGGTGCTGTAAGGAGCTCTGCGCCTGAGGGGCCGGTGCGGCTTCCCCAGGACGAAGATTCTCTCCGTGATCAGACTTCAGTCAGGCTCCTGTGAGCGCCCCTTCTGCCCAGCTGCGGTTGCAGGCTCTCATCGGGTCCCTTGCGGAGTCCGGTTTGCGCAGGAATCCTGCTAAGTCAGTTGCCCCGCATCCCCATGCTTGATGGAGACGCCCCCTCTGCTGGGGTCTCCCTTCCCACCTTTCCCAGCGGGCGGCCTTGCGCATGAGCCCCGCTGGGTCAGTTGAGCCAGGATCGTCCCCCTGCTCCTGAAGGCTTCTCCGAGGAGCCTTCCGTCCGCAGAGCCCGGCCTCCCTGCTCCTCGGCCTTACGTTTCCACCTGCCCTTGTAGCAGTGGCCGCGGTGCCATCCTTCTCCCCCGCGCCAGCCCGCGGCGGCCGCCACCTGGAGCGCAGGGGCCCAGCTGTTCCCTCAGAGGGTCACTGACTGACGTTTGGTTCGCGGCACCACGGGGTCCGCACAGCCCGAGGCGGCCGGGCGCAGTCAGTCCCTGGGCAACCGCCGTCCCCTCCGGGCGCCGGGATGACCTGCGCAGGGCGGGCCTCACGTCACGGCCTGTCCCAAGCTCGGAGGCCCCCGGAGCCTGTGTTCTGCCAGCGGGCGGGATGCGGGAGGCCGAGTCCGCAGCGAGCGGCTGCCCCACCCCGGGGCGCTCGCCGTGCCCCCCTGGGCCCAGCCGTGCCGGGGGCGGGGGGAGCTCCAGGCGGGGGGGGGGGGCTGCAGGCCTCCAGGCGGGATGGGGATGGGGGGGCGCAGGCCTCCAGGCGGGGGGCGGGCGGGGGGCCTGTGGCCGCGAGGGCCGGGAGCGCCGCCGCCCGCGAAGACCGCGCTGGCCCGCGGAGCCAGGGCTTGCTCGGAAGGCAGGTGCGGTGAGGCCCTAGGAACCCAGAACAGGGGCGGCCGCCCGCACGCTTTCCTGGGCCTGGGGGTCCGCGCAAAGCCAGGCAGCCGCACTGCTGCTTTCTTTAGCCTTCCCTCACTCTTCAGTCAGGCCACGCCGGTAGGACGGGTGCAAGCAGAAGGTGGATCCGCCCAGCAGGGTGGATTCGTGCAGGGTCCCCGCCGCGCAGCGGGGACGAAGTTCCACGCAGGTGCGGGCTCTGAGGGCGACCCGCATCACGTCCACGACTCTGCGCACAACTCAGGCGCTCCTGTATTGGCATTTAAATCTGGCATCGCACAGTATCGAGATACATGGTAAAATTTGTGCCAATAGTTTAAAGTTTTGATTTTTCTTTACTTAGGATGGCATTACATAGTAAATTAGAGATGACGTGATGCGGAGAGCGAGCGCGAGAGGCAGGAGAGCGAGCCAGGGCACGTGGGAGAAAGGAAAACGCTTTAGTGTCTGTTGCACCTTTAATGGCATTCCACCCCCTGCTTTTTATTTTTTTTATTTATTTATTTATTTATTTATTTATTTATTTATTTATTTATTTATTATTCATGATAGGCACGGGGGGGGGGGCAGAGACACAGGCAGAGGGAGAAGCAGGCTCCATGCACCGGGAGCCCGACGTGGGATTCGATCCCGGGTCTCCAGGATCGCGCCCTGGGCCAAAGGCGGGCGCCAAACCGCTGCGCCACCCAGGGATCCCCACCCCCTGCTTTTTAAACAACAACTCCGCGTTTTCATTGTGCACTGATGGTTGCAGATTATACAGCTGACTCTAAACATGAGCTACCACAAATGGCTATGGTGGGGGTGAAATGGAAATACACGCGAAGGTCCTAGACACAAACAGGGTATCCTCCAACCCTTCCCTCCCTCCCCTCCAACTCACTCCACCCCTAGCTGCTCTACTCCCTGCCTGCAGTCTCTTCTTGCTCCTGTCAAGTATCCGCTGGGCCCTGCAATCAGCGTCCTGGAGCAGGACGCTGGGCGTGGAACTCCTAATTCGGAAGCCTTCAGCGCTTTCCCATTGCCTAGGAGATGAAACCAGGCTCCTTTGCAGCACCTGCTTGGTTTGTGAGGATCCTCTTGTCCCACCTGAGGACCCAGCCTCAGCCACCTGCTTCAGATGTCCAGGCTGAGTGAGGCTCTGTGTCGTCTGAGACCCCAAAACAGCCTTATTACTCGTCAAAACACACTACAATGACTTTTTTAAAAAGATTTTAGTTATTTGTACATGAGAGACACACAGAGAGAGGCAGAGACACAGACAGAGGGAGAAGCAGACTCCATGCAGGAAGCCCGATGGGGGACTCGATCCCAGGACCTCAGATAACGCCCTGAGCCAAGGCAGACGTTCAACCACTGAGCCACCCAGGTGTCCCTACAATGACTTGTTTTTAATACTTTGCTAGACTGTGGACTCCTGGAGGACAAGAAGCCAAACAGAATTCATCTCTGTATTCCACAGTATAAAGATCTTTGCCTGGCATTCATAAAACATTTGTTCATAAATGAAGATCAGCACAGTTAGTTCAAGCCAGGACTTCCACTTCATATTCTAAGTGTCCTTTTATTTGTTTCACTGAATTTTCTCTTCTTTAAAATCGCACTGTGACAATAAGGGACTAGAACTCTTTTATTATATTTCTATCATAAAACATCAGTGGAATAAGTAATCTACTGAGTGTTCTGTTTTGTACAACCTCAATTGGAATAAAAACAATCACTAATCAGCTATTACCCTATATATAAAATTATCAAAGCACGTATTATTTAGTGGTGCACGATGATAAATCTTTTTTATACAAACAATAAAGCTTTAATTATATTTTTATATGCCTAAATTTATATATTACCATTTTTTCTTAAGTTCACTATATATCTTTTTAAAAATATTTTATTTATTTATTTGAGACACAGAGTGAGTGAGGGAGAGAACACAAGCAGAGGGAGCAGCAGACTCCCCACTGGGCAGGGAGCCCAATGTGGGGCTCAATTCCAGGACCCTGGGATCATGCCTTGAGCCAACAGCAGATGCTTAACTGATTGAGCCACCCAGGTGCCCCAAGTTCAGTATGTATCTTGATTCAAAAAAGGCCACAGTGGGCCAAATTATGCTTCTGGGGGGGGGGATAGGGATGAGTATGTGGTATGGACATTTCTATGGAAAATCTTTCTTTTTCAAATAGCACTACATCTTACATCACTATATAATAATATCTGTTTTTAATTGTTCAATTCTGTTCATCCTACAGACTTGAGCAACTAATTTTCCTCTTCTTAATTAAGCCCATGATCATATTTCATTCACTCAAGCTTCCTGTTAAATGAAACACTGTTTTCACTTATAAACGTCCTATGATGTGTTCCCAGTGGTTTCTAATTGGGGACAATTACACACAGATAAATCAGAACTCATCAGTGACAGTTGTCATTAGCATGTCCCTGGTCTACTTCTGATGCTCACATGTTGGTTTAAGGCAATAGGGCAAATCAGGACTCCAGAGGGAGCCTCGATGGAGAAGCTCAGGAAATTCATAGGCAGTGAGGACATCCTTCACTTTTAATTTGTTGGTTTTGTCTGGCAAGAGGGGAACTGACAAAATCTTCATCACCTAATGTGCTTAATGGTGTAAATGAAATGAGTTGGTGGTGTTGGTTCAGTTCCTATTGGACCCATTTCTAAGGCATATGAGCCCCTGATAAATTATTCTAATGAGCTCCTCTCGCAGAAAATGCCACACAGAAACTAGACCTTGGCATTTTGTATAGATTTTTCCAAAAGCATTTAAAAAGGGACATGATGAGGGGCACCTGGGTGGCTCAGTGGGTTAGGTATTCTACTCTTGGTTTCAGTTTTGGTCATGATCTTGGGGTTGTAATATTGAGTCCAGTATTCAGCCAGCATGGAGGCTGCTTGGGATTCTTTCCCTCTTCCTCCCCCTGATTATGCATGTGTGCTCTCTCAAATAAAGAAACATTTAAATAAATAAAATCTTTTTTAAAAAGTGAAAGGAGGAGAGAATGGAGAACAGAAATGCCAACATTTTACCTTAGGAATAACATAGGAAAATGTAAATTTTAGGGAGAAATCTTGCCGTTTGTAATGACATGGATGGAGCTAAAGAGTATTATGCTAAGCAAAATAAGTCAGAGAAAGACAAATACCACATGATTTCACTCATATATGGAATTTTAAAAACAAACAAGTAGAGGAAAGAGTGAAGAGAGAGAAACAAATCAAGAAACAGACTCTTAACTACAGAGAACAAACTGATGGTTATCAGAGGGGAGGTGGGGGGCAGTGGGGAAAACAGGTGATGGGAACTAGTGAGGGCACTTGTGATGAGCACCCAGTGATGTACGGGAATGTTGAAATACTATACTGTACTCTTGAAGCTAAAATAGCACTGTATGTTAACTAACTAGAATTTAAATAAAAATTAGAAAAATAAAATAAGCATGGGGTCAAACTTATTTTCTCCCCTTCTGAGGTTCAGTCAAGAACTCTATCCTGTCATGCTATAAATTTGGGCTGCCTATTTCACTGGGGTTGAGCAGTTTAATGTGCCTGGCTCCTTGAAAGTTATCATCATTACTTGAAAAAAATGATAATAAACATACACCACCTATTGAGAATTGGTGAGTAGAAACAACTTTATATTACACAAAAGAGTATTAGACAGCTCTTCTTTACTGAGCTTATGTCATTTCGGAGAGGATTTTTATGAAATTTCTTCTTTTTGTCCTGAGCCCTCTTTTGGTGGAACACATTGCATTGCTCACGCCTCCCAAGCTTGCGCTCTGCAGGCTGAGGTAAAAACTGACAAAGAGCTCTCAGAGGAGACTTCAGCTAAAAAGTACTGTAAGTCTACAGAGAGGGCGAGCCCCTAGCTCTAAGACTAATACCCTCCAGAGCCAATGTAACAGCTAATCATCCTTCAACAAATCTAGCAAGTTAAACTAAATATACATGTCAGGAATGCATGTGAGGGATCACAGCCACAAATTCAGGCACTTCATCCACTGAGAAGGGAGATCTCTTTACATCCCTTCCCTTGATTCTGGACTGTCCATGATCTGCATAGAGCATAAAAAATGCAGTAAAATCATTAAAATGATTCTTTGTAACTTTCAAACTTCTTTAGCCTGGGTCTTAAGACATCTACATCCCCACAGATAGAATGCTCCCTTTTGGAGGTCTGCCTCTATATAAGAAGTTTCACTGCTTGGTGACAATCCTGCTGTGTGGAAGTCAGAGCTAGCCATGAAGTAAAGACTTCTTGAACCTTCCTTCTGAGCCGAGATAGTACAGGAGATAACCTCTGTTAATGCTGCATGCAGCAGAAGAACCACCCAGATGAACCCTGCCTCCATTCTTGACCTGCAGTAGGTAAGATGGTATTTAATGTTAGAGCCACTAAAGTTTAGGCTAGCTTGTTAAAGGTTAAACCCTAACAATATATAGAGCACAGCAATCTTCTTGTCAGTCAACAGTAGTAAAGGAAACTAATCTAATGATTAACTCTTAAATTTAAAAGGGGTAACATATTTCTGCATTTTGTTTTGAAGAGAAAGAAACAGGGTGGGGTGCCTGGATGGTGCCCTCGGCTAAGTGGTCAGCTCTTGATTTGGGTTCAGGCCATGATTTGGGGGTCCTGGGAGAGAACCCTGCATTGGGCTCTCTGCTTTCAGCACAAAGTCTGCTTCAAAATTCTTTCTCTCCCTCTGTCCC
Organism: Canis lupus baileyi; assembly: GCF_048164855.1. Lineage (NCBI taxonomy): Eukaryota > Metazoa > Chordata > Mammalia > Carnivora > Canidae > Canis > Canis lupus. The sequence continues at coordinate 4,581,733 of NC_132868.1, read as the reverse complement.
TCCCCCAGCTCACTTGTGCATGCTCTCGAAAATAAATAATCTTGAAAAAAAAAAAAAAGTAAAAGAAACAGGGTTAGTTTACTACCTGCTTTGTTGTATCCTGGGTAAATTAATCTTCTATTTTATTTCATTCTTCAATGAAATAAAGTGAATACACACCAGCTAGGCTCCAAGCCATGAGTTTGGAGGTGAGCTTTAAAAAGAAGTAAAATATTTAGGGCCTGTTACCTTGGGAAAAAATACAGTTTGCCATGGAAATGATGTATAAAACTAAAACTTAATAGCAAGTACCACAGAAAGTATTATAAGCTGGCAACCATTGGGCCTATGATGGCATATATTTTGTAAAGAAAAAAAAGTGAACTTCACCAAGGAAGGTATCTAGGTAGAAACGTGATTTGACCCTGATCTTGAAAGAAATGATGGGAGTGAACTGAATAGGAAAATGGAGGCGAATCCCACGGGAGTATTGACATAGCAAATGTCTAACAGGAGCTAAAGATGAAAGAAAAATAAAAATCAATAACTTATTTAAGTCAGCTAAACATTTCTAGACAACACTATAGCTAAGCTCTGCAGAATGTAATTCAGCTAGAGAAATGCTTCTTCCCTTGCTGTGGTGGTGGTGAAATGGAGGGATGAGGGTAGGGTCAATTTAAACTAAACGGAGATCCTGGGAGGGCTGCCTGGCTGGCTCAGCAGAAAGAGCATGCAGCCCTGGAGACTCAGACAGCTTCTTATAAAACTAAACACGCGCCTATTCAATGATCCAGTGATTTCAATCCTAGATACCTTTCTTCCCCAGAAATACAAAACATACATATACAAAAAGACTTGTACAGGAATGTTCTTGGCAGCTTTATTTATAATGGCCCCAAACAGGAAAGAGCCCAAATGCTCACCAAGAGGAGAGTGGGTATGTAAGCTGTGTTGTATTTATACAAGGGATGCTGCTAAACAGTGAACGAAAAGCACTATTCATATATTCAGCAGCACGATTAATCCAAAAGCTTCCTGTTCAATGAGAAAAGACAGCAGATGACACATACTCTTGGTTCCATTTAATATGGAATCCCAAGTAGGCAAAACTAGTTTATGGGAGAAAAAAACCCCAAATAGCTGTAGTTGTCTGTGAGAGAGCAGGGGTGAGGTCTGCAGGGAACAGGCATGATTAGCTTCCTGGGGCGATGGGCAATGTCTGTATCATGATAGAGGTTTGGGTTACCATCTCGTTCCTTTATTAAACATGCTGAATGGTGCCTTTAAAATTTGTGTATTTCCTTGTGTACATGTTATACTTCAAAAGGAAAAAAATAGGAACTAGAAATAAATATTAAACTCTAGTTATTGATACACATGCTGAAGTATTTGGGAAGGAGGTGCATTGATGTCTGTGATTTTTTTGAAATGAATCAACAAGTAATATTTGTTAAATGACAAATAGCATTTGACACATAATGTGACACATAGATAAACACATGTGATTAATCAAGTATATCAAACTCTTAGCAGTAGGAGGTAGGTAGTGGACATATGGATGTTCACTGTAAAATTCAACTTTTCTTTCTTCTTTTTCTTTTCTTTTTTTTGAAAGAGAGTGAAAATCTCAAGCAAGTTCCATGCTCAGTGTGGAGCTCAGCATGGAGCCCGACTCAGGCTTGATCTCAGGACTCTGAGATCATGACCTGAGCTGAAATCAAAAGTAGGACACTTAACCTACTGAGCCACCCAGGCACCTTATATGTTTAATTTTTTTCATAATTAAATGCTAGAAAACAGCTACCTACAGCATCAGCAATTGGGAAGATAATGATTTTCATATTCCTGGTTCAAAAATGTTGTCTGTGCGTGTGAAAGGAAAAAGCAAATTCCCTAAGGAACGTATATAATCTACTCCAACTGAATAACTATAGAAAATATATCATGTACAGGTGTAACAGACACACACAGTCAATAACTAATAACATGCTAGAGTTTGCCTTTCTCCAATACTAATCTAAAATGAGATATTTATTTCACTACAGAAATATCTGTGCTATCCGATGTTACGAGAGGAATGTCTATTTTGGTGGATCTTCAATTTAGGGGTTGGCAAATTTTTTCTGTAAAGGGCAGCTGTTTTAGACTTCGTGGGCAATGAGGTCTCTGCTGCAGTTACTCACCTGTGGTACTCTAGTGCAGGAGCCCTTCTAGACAACACCTGAACCAACAGGCCTGACTGTGTTCCATAAAACTTTATTTACAAAAACAGGCAGCAGGGCAGATTTGGCTCTCAGGATGCAATTTGCCAACTCCTGTTCTACTTGAGGAGTATTCATAGTTGAGTTACTGTGCAACCCCACATCACAGATCTAACAGTATTTAGAGTGTGAATATTAGTTTCCAATCATACATTCAGCTAGTATGTCAATCAACCTTATTTTCTCAAGTCCTGTAATTCAAATAATTTTAGGGACAGAATAATTTTTTTATAGGACTTTTTTTTCTGGTCCAGATTTGTTTGGGAGAGCAGGTCTTGCTCTCAAATTCCCTGGGAGTGAAATGTTCACATTTCCTGGCTTCCTGAGTGCTTACTTACTAAGGGGGGTTTTAGTATGTGCATAATGATGAGGGTGAGCAGACAGTTACGAGTGTACAGCAGGAGGGGAGTCGAGAGAAGCAGAGTAGGACACAGAGGCCTGCAGGAGAGAGTGGAGTGCCTTCAAGTACGTGAAGGGCGGGTCCGTGCAGGTGAGAGAAAACCTGCTCTCTCTCTTGAGCTCCTTGTGGGTGTTGGTGAGGCAGGAGAACCAACCACTTCCAAGACAGAGTGCCCACCCTTCAGGAACGAATGCTGCTGACGACTTGCAGGAACAGGACCAAAAGGCCACAGGTGAATAGCAGAGATATTCACTCATTATAAAGATCTTTCTATAATTAGAGCTATATGAGTTGAATTTTATTCCCAGAGAGAGAGGAAGCTCACCACCCTGGAAGTAATCAAGGAAGAGCAAATAATCTCTAGTCAGGCATGTTTATGAGAGCAAAGCCTGAGTTAGAAGGACTAAGCCCTGAATCTGATGTATAATGTCAAAACTGACAAATGCAATTTGTTATTGGAAGAGAGAAAATAACAGATTTTAGAGATTATGCTTACTAACAACACTTTGTGGCTCAGTGTGCACACTATTTTAAAATATATATATATTTTTTACCTATACCTCCTTTTTTCCTTTATTTAGAATTCAGAAGACTGCAATGGTCAATCCCTCTCCAAAAGTGTACATTCAATTTTCCTTACGTTTGATGAGTTTATAAAAAGGAATGAAACATTTGTAAACCTTCTGTCCCTTCATCGCAAATCAAAGGTTACAACATAAGCTATTTTATTTAGAAAATGGAGTTTGACAAAATCTCAACCATTATTTTTTTGTGGGCACTTTCAAAGTGACACAAATGATTGCTTTTAAGCTCTTTTAGTTTTCCTGGTATTGAGTTCCTTATAAATTGAAAGATAAATGTAATACAAATTAAATACCTACAGCACCTCAATTAATTTCATTGTATTTTATTTTAGCTCATTACTCATGCCTTCAAATGTTAAATTACAAATGGAAATGATGGATATCTAAAAATAAGGGTTGGCCTACTATACTAAACCTATGCATGCTTGAAGCCACGTATTTTCCTAATATTTTGAAACAAACCCACCACTTTGTAAGAAATGTTCTGGCGTGCCAACTGGAAATACTGAAGCACTCTAAAAACCCAACAATGCCCTTGTCAATGTATGCAAGAGCAAAATTTCCTGAATTATTATGTATTTTATCCCTTTGAATACTGAGCCAATTAACTGCTTTGTCTTATTGAACTCGGTTTCAGGAGCCCTGTGTATTCATGACAGTAATTCTCATTTTTTTGCAAAAGAAATCAAGTGGACTTAAGACATTCATGATCATCTGGCCTCACCTGTGTGCCCCATCTGTGCATACCACTGTGCCAGGCACTGGAGAGAGGACAACCAGCAGTCCTGCCCTCAAGATGCACTGGACTCCGTGGCGAGCACAGGCTTGCTGTGAGTGCCAAGTCATCAGAAGCACAGTGTTGGAGAGGACTGCGTGTGACAGAGGAGACCACGGAAATACCCGAAGAGACAGCATGGGAACCAGACTACACAGGCTGAGGACAATTTTGATAAACAAATAGTGGGAGGGTGATTTGGTTTTGGGACTGGGTGCAGTGGGGGAAAGAGAGTTTGACGGTAAATAAAACAGGAGTGTGAACCCAAGCATAGGTCTGGAGCAAAGACCATATCTTGGTGAGCCTGGAGTAAAGGAGGTACCTTCTAGAAGGAAAAGAAGGAGTTTAGTAGGAGATGGTTCCAGATGATAATTGGACCCAATTGGTGAGTGACCCCAAGGGCCAATGTTTGGCATTTGCTCTGGAAAACCTTGGGTGCCATTGGAGGTTTCTGAGTGACAGAATGGCCTGATTAAAGAAGATGGTGGCAAGAATGTCCCATGAGTATCTTCACGAAAGCATCTCAAGCGTGGCCTTGTCAGACCCAGTACTCGTGTGCTCCTTGCAGGTTCAGTACAGGTTGTTCTGCAGGGCCTCAAGTCCATGACCCCAGGGCTTGTGTGTCAACAAAGGAAGACCCTGTGGACGGGCCATGACGGAACATTGAGAGGATCTGAAACTAGCCAGCTGCCTCCAGCTGGACCAGATGTTCAAGACTGGGTGGCTCTTCTCAACGGGCTCTCGGTTTGGTAAAGGCAGATTCTCATCGAGACGGTACGATGGCAAAAGGACTTTCAATTATGTTGTTTTTTCCATTTAATTAATTAATTAATTAATTAATTCAATCAATCAACAAATAGGTATGGGTGTCCGTAAGGTATGAGGTACTCTTCTGGAGACTGGGAGTTCAGGAGTGAAAATACGAGGTGGTGCCCCAGTGAATACGGGGTGGGCACGGGGGGACAGGGTGTGCTTCTGGGAGAGGGTCCGGGAGGAGTTTGGGAGTTTCCAAGTTCTCATATATGAACTACCCGTGCTGTTGAGAAAAACATATGGTCCTAAGCTAAAAATGTGTAGTACCTATCTTCACAATCACCCCTGATAAAGGATTCTGGGTTACATGGTTTAAAGAATGTGAGAAGAAGTCACTACCAAGAATGACCACAACAGTTAATCTTAGTGATCTAGCATTTCAAAAGGGAGAATGTTTGGAAAGTCTCACATTCAAGATGAATGATGCATCTCTGACGTCCTGACTACACTGCCCAGTTGAGATCAGATGATTTAATCAGCGTCTAGTAAAACATGATTTAGTTCTTTCCAAAAGAAATGATTCAATTTTAACTTTATAAGAGACACAGCGCATGGTCCTGCTTAAGGGATATGCCTCTTTTATGAAAGTCTAATCTACACGTAATTCTTCTCTTTATTGTTGATTCCTTTCCCCAGAGGAAATGAACATCACTGCTAAAAAGTGATTGCACCTAAATATTACACACATTCAAGGACTTAAAATAGTTTCGAATGAAATACCTAATGTTGATGTTGAGATGTAAGTCACACCAGTACGGTTGGTGTGTATCTACAACTGGAGCAGACAGGCCCTTTCCACACATGGAATTGACCTGATAGAAAAAGCAACCAGCCCCAAATGAAGTCTCAAGTCCTCTGCTAGCCAAGCCTGAGATGCAAGGCATAGGTTCTCGGGTCTCTGCAGCCAGCTCCGTATTTTTAAACTGTTGAACCTCAAAGGGAAGCCATATGATGCTTATTCCAGTCACCAACCAATATACTCAAATTGGCATCAAATCATTTCATAGGGACTGTCGCAGACTGTACAGAGGACTCTTCGGGAATGGCTGGGGTAGGGAATCCTCACAGACTGTACCAATTGCAGTGAGGGTCTGTGAGTTCTGTCCATGAGTTAGTCAGAAGTTCTGTGGCACCCTCATTAGCCGAAAAGGAGAAGTCAAACATTTTTTCCCCCTTTTATTCCCTTAAGATCTTGTTCATAGGCTCCATGGAAGAAGATATAAGTGAAAGTGAATAATTCCCCATAAATAGTTTAATTTATGGTCCAAACTGGGAATTTTTTTGAGAGAGAAAGACTAAATGGGGGCATCTATCAAGACTTATGCTGGGACAGGTGCCATAAACCATACTGTTCTCAGCAAACTAACACTTCAAAGATTCCACTGTTAAGGTTCAAGTAGAAACAGTGTTTAGATGACTATTTGCTCAATCTAACATATTCCCCTTCTTTTTTTATTCTTTCGTTAATTTCATTGCATACTAAATAGTGACTTTGCAACTGTTCTAGTGGATGGAGAAGCTTTGTTTGCTGCAGGAAAATTCTCTGCAATCAGCGCTGTGACTTCTCTCAAACTTTAAAATAAATTGTGTAGATTTTTATTCTCCTCAAGCTCAATTTCTCCTTTCCTAGTTACCTGGCACCACAGGGCTTTAACTGAGATATGTTACAACCTAGTGTACAGGTTTTAGAAACTATCAAAAAGACACCTTGAGAATATTGGAACCCCTATGAAAAGCTCTGAGCAAGAAAATAAATGTTTTTCCAAATTCTATACTATTATTGGATAAGAACATGCTAATTTTTGGGAATTCCCAAATGAGAACAACAGAGAAATAATCTAGCCTTGTAATCAGAAAGTGAAACACTAAAGTGTATTTTGATTTGCAACTAGTATTTGGAAATGCTCACAATACCAATGTTATAAAATACATCTACTGATATTCAATGTTAGAACGATGTTAGAGGGCCAATATGTATATTGTTGTATAATAATGATAAAGTACACCTTAGGAACATATACACAGATATATCCTCCAAAAATTAAAATTTAACTTCTGGATAGTATGGACAAAGTTATTCTTGAAGCTCTATTATCTACAAACTTGTCAAACTACATTTCAGCTTTTACATACAGAGCACATCCACATACAAACAAGTACAATGTGTTTATAATCTTGTAAAGGGAGAATATATATTTGTCCATAATTGTTTTTCATGAAAAGATAAACTTTATAGAAAATATCTATATCTAATAGATAAATATCTAAAAATATCTAAATAGTTGTCAGAAACACAGAGTTTTGGACTCAGAAGGATATTTTTGTTCATCTCAAGAGCTGATAACATAACGTATTATAATTACATTGACTTTTTTTTAAGGATGATAATTTTTCTTGGAGGCAAAGTTTAAAAAATATTACACTAGGATCATGTCTGGTAATTAGTTTTGTTACTGAAATCTGTCATAGCATTAATAATGAATAAACTGGGGACATTTTAGAATTTTTCTTACAACCATGGATAAGCTTGCAATGTATAATTTCTGTTGCGTAGAACAGAATCGATACAAATGTAAAAACTACTCATTGAGCCATTTTATTACTGAGCTCATTATATTTACAATTAAAACAAGGAAAATTGTTCAGATCTCTGATGGGGGATCAGAATCATCTCTAGCTGACCTCAGGGATGTTGTTGGGCAAGAGCTCAGCTCCATTATCTTGTCTGGAGGAAAGTCCATAATTCAAACTGTCTTCTCCCTTAATCATCACTTAATGTGACTATTAAGATATTTTCTCCAATATGTGCTTCCATTAACATAATTCTGGGCCCTAATTACCTTATGCTTTTTTTCATCTTTAAATATCTGACATAAAAATTGCAGTAGCAAATAGGCCCATGTGGTTTTCTAATCTGGTTTTATCCCAAACTTGTCAGGGATGACATTTTTTTAGGTACCTTCTGATCCAGGTTCTTTTGATTACTTAGTTTTTTAAAAAGAAATAAAAGTACTACATATGTATGGTAAAGATTTATAAGTTCAGTAAAGGTAAAAAAAATAAAATAAAATCACTTTTTGTCCTATAAAGTCAAAGGCAATCATTGTGAACATTTCATTGCATGTATTTATTTTTTATTTTATATATTTTATTTTTTATTGGTTTTTGTTTTATATTTTGTATATTTTTTAATTTTATATTTTCCATATATTTGTTTTATTTTATAGTTTTCAAAATTAAAATCATACTGCTTTTTTTTACTTGCCACTTTTGTCAGCATTTCTTGCAGTCTTTATTCCCTGAAGAAATAATTTATAATGGTTACATATCAAGCCCTGTGGATATACTATAACATTTAAAATTTACCTTATCTTGATCATTTAATTTATTTCCAATTTATTTCGGTTATATGTGTTTTTTTTTAAGATTTTATTTATTTATTTATTCATGAGAGACACAGAGAGAGAGAGAGACAGAGACAGAGACACAGGCAGAGGGAGAAGCAGGCTCCATGCAGGGAGCCCGATGTGGGACTCGATCCCGGGTCTCCAGGATCAGGCCCTGGGCTGAAGGTGGCACTAAACCGCTGAGCCACCTGGGCTGCCTCAGTTATATGTTTATATGTTTATTTCAATGAATGTTATTCATTTTATATATATATATATATATCTGTAATAAATAGCTTTATAAAATTTTGATTATTGTCTTTGAACAGATTTCTAGAAGTGATATTGTAGGACAAACAATTTCAGTATTCTTGATTAATTTTATGAATTCCTTTCAAAAACAGTGTTTATAGTTAGTCTGGCAAAAGTTCAAGTATTAATCACATACAACTTTTGAAAGAAATCTGAGGGATCCCTGGGTGGCGCAGCAGTTTAGCGCCTGCCTTTGGCCCAGGGCATGGTCCTGGAGACCTGGGATCGAATCCCACGTCGGGCTCCCAGTGCATGGAGCCTGCTTCTCCCTCTGCCTGTGTCTCTGCTTCTCTCTCTCTCTCTCTCTCTCTGTGTGACTACCATAAGTAAATAAAAATTTAAAAAATTTTTTTTGAAAGATATCTGAATTTAATATTAAGATTTAATTATATGGTCAAATATAAACTGGAAATTCTTAAATCAACTTACTAATTTCATGAATATATGAATAATATAACAATAAATTATGTATAGATTAAGTTCAAACCGATTAGAATGTTGAAAAACTATTCTGCCCTTTATAAATCACACAATAAATCTACTTTTTGTTAGCCCTATTTTCCTCAAGAGAATTATAAAAGCAATTCTCCCAAATATTAAAACTCTGCATGTTTATATATAATTGGCTTATTTTGTTTTGTTCTGATCAAATTCAGCTGAATTTACCAAGAGAGAATAACTAGATTTTTCAGTGGCTATTGTTCCCTTCTTTATAATAATTATTATAGGTGAACGTTTGGTATAGATCCATTAAGTGTTCAATCTCTTATGGTCTTACAATTACATACAAGTATTTTAAATTTGAATCTAGATTTTATGGGAATGTAAAAACTCCATCAATCCATTCTTTTATTTAACAATAGCCTAATTTTTCTTTCTTTTATTTTGTATTTATTTATTTATTTATTTATTTATTTATTTATTTATTATTTTTTGTATTTATTTTTTTAAATGTTTTTATTTATTCATTTGAGAGAAGGAGAGAGAGAGAGAAAGAGTAAGTGAGCAGGACTGGGAATGGCAGAGGGAGAGGGAGAAGCAGACTCCCCCTGAGCAGGGGGCCTAATGCGGGGCTTGATCCCAGGACCCTAAGATCATGACCTGAGCCAAAGGCAGATGCTTAAACAATTGAGCCACCCAGGGGCCCCAATTTTTCTTTATATTCATGAAAAGACACTCATTGAATCCTTCAGTATATCTTCCAAGAAAACAACCATGCAAAATGTAGGACTTGTCTACCAAAGAGATGTATTTCATACAGGTACCAGTACTTCTGTTACAATGTAGAAACAGAGTGTGTGTGTGTTATTAAAAAGTTGGGCACTGACATTTTTTCTCTAATTCATTTTTTAAGTATATAGATAAAGATACAGGTATATATCAGATAGACTGACAAACTGGAATTCCTTGTGCATACACAAAAGAGTTACATGATTAGTTTGTTGAAAATTTGGCTTAGAGGCTCAATATTATGAAAACACAATTAAAATTAACAGTGAACAAATAAGTACAAAAAATCAACTGTGTCAATACTGATTGGAAACATGATATGATAGCTAAAAATTATTCATAAAAAGTCAAAATAAAATAAGGCAGAAGAATATCATACTAAAAATATAAAAAATTATTCATCTATCCTCTGTAGGAGAAGGAAGAGTTAGTTTGAAGAGACTCAAAGACTTCCCTACTGTGAGTCCACTGAGTAGTTTTGGGAAATACGTTTTTCTTTGCTGAAGGCTTTCTCAGTGTCCATATAGGGTAAAATCTGGTGTGTTGTGTCTTGGCTTTGAACTTAACTCATTCCTTAAGTTTAAAAGAAGAATCAGCATGATAGTGTGAGGGTACTACATTCCAGCTCATGGGACTGCAATCACAATATACATCTGAAATATATATATATATCCAAGGAGTAAACTGGTTTATAGCTACATTTTCCCACAAAAGTACAACTGAGGAAAAGCCATGGACGTGACCCAATAAAAATGCACCAGTACTAGGGTACTGGTGTACACTGCAGGCCACTTACATTTTAAAACAAGTCCAGACTTTGACTTCAGTCTCCAAATATAGGTATATGTATCTTTATATAAACAGGTGGAGGGAGATAATTAAGACTTGCTAATTAAAAATTCTCTTCTGAATTTTCTTCTCTATTTTGATTTGTATTTTGTTACTTGCCTTTACCTTCACTTAAGTTGTATGCTGTTAACTCTAAGACAAACTAAACCAAACATGATGTTTACCAACACTCTAAATGAGAAAACTTTACTCCAGAGGAAACATTTTTCATTTGAAATCACATAAAATCAGGTTCAAATTCAATCTGTTATTTCTCAACAGTGCAAGAAATAACACGAGTAAGATTTTTAAACACCCTGTGAGTTTTGGATTTCTTTTCTGAGACAATTATAAATATCAGTCCTATTGGGTGGGCATAATGAAAAGCATGCATTGTATAAACATCAGTTTCCTTCTACTTAATTCATTTATTCCACACTGACACCAACTGTTTATTGGCTGCTTAACAATGGCATGATTTCATTTACACATATGGATAAATAAAGTGATTAATTACTCTCCTTCACTACTGTGCAGAATATTGGCTTTGCTTAACTCAGCTCAGAAATCGTAACTAGAAAAAGCTAACTGGTCTACCCCGACATTGACTTAATGTCAGACTTCAGGAGAATTAACACACTTCCAAGGAGGTAATAGACAACTCAACAACTGATTTAATGCACTGTGGAAGTGATATGGGTCCTAAATAAATTACTGGGGAATATAGGAGAACTATTATCACCTGATAACTTTTGGGATTGATGTGAGGAATACACAAAACATTGTCTCTCCTTCAGAACTATATACAATGAAAAATGTTCACAAAAAAAATAGGATTTTTTCCCCACAATTGCCTTAAATGACTCAAGCAAAAAACAGGAGAGAATTGTGGATCCTCATATAGACAAAGCGATTCTCTAAACTCCTGCTCAATGAAATGCTCAGCACATACTAAATTTGGCTGCACCAAGGCACCAAGGTCTGTGCCAAGAGCAATGAGGAATAAGGAAGTGTAAGATGGGGCCAGTCCATGTATCAGGAACAGCAGTTACAAGTAATTGGCCAGCTCTGGGAATGTGGTAGCTTGTAGGGCTGTTGCTCTTATTATCTGGGACCTGGGGAAAGCAAAGCATGCGCAAAGCCTTGATCTACACTGAGGTCCCGGGGACTCAGGGACAGGGATGGGGGTGGTGTCAACTATGTGAAGAACCACCCAGTGGGGATGCACTCAGGGTCAGAAGCGTATTCAACTCCCAGTGAGTTGTGAGGGTCCCCATAGGGCTAAGAGGGAACTGCTTCCAGCTTCCATGTAACAAAGTATCAGAAACTGGGTAGCTTGTAACAATAGAAATGTATTTCTAGAGTTCTGGAGGCTAGAAGTCCTTAGTCAAGGTGTTAGAAGGACTGGCTTCTCTCTGAAGACTCGAGAAGGGGATCCTATTTTTCTTCCTCTAGTTTCTGCTGGTTGCTGGTGATCCTTGGCATTCTCTGGCTTAGAGAAGCATCCCTCCAATCTCTGCCTCCCCATGTGTCTGTGTGTCCAAATGTCCCTCTTCTCATGAACACATCAGGCATGTTGGATTATGCTCTGTCCTATTGGAGTATGATGTCATCCTAACTTGATGACATCTGCAAAGATCCTATTTCCTGATAAGGTGATACACAGTTTCTGGGGGTTAGGACTTCAACATATTTTTTTGGGGGGGGGGTACACAACTGAATCCATTACAGAAACTAAGCAGCAGGCTGACTTCCCTTCCCTTCCATCTGTGAGAGCACTGCAGTCCCAAAGAGGCTTCTTTTTGGCGCCTGAGCAGGGACAGGGAGCTTGGCTTTGCCACACAGGATCTGTTTGTTTTTCTTCATCCACTCCTAAGATCCCTATGCTGATGATGGCCAAATAATAGGACTGAACCTCAGTGAACGAACAGGAAAAAAATCACACAATAGGGGATCCCTGGGTGGCGCAGCAGTTTAACGCCTGCCTTTGGCCCAGGGCGCGATCCTGGAGACCCGGGATCGAATCCCACGTCGGGCTCCCGGTGCATGGAGCCTGCTTCTCCCTCTGCCTGGTCTCTGCCTCTCTCTCTGTGTGTGTGTGACTATCATAAATAAATAAAAATTAAAAAAAAAATCACACAATATTAGTAAAGGCCTACTTATGGGGCCCTTGAGGTCTGGGGAGAAGATTTTGGCAAAGTAATCAAACAGGGCTGGTCACGCAGAGTGGCCTAAGACAGACTTGAAGACAGGACTGGAAACAAGAAAGTGAGTACTCTACAATACTCTAGATTATTTGTTAGGCAGTCCATTCTATAAATAAAAACAAGAAAACCGATGATCTAAAATAAAATGTCAGTTTGAAATGCGTGTTCAATAATTAAATGTAAATGTAACGGTATTTATTTTTTAAAAGGTTTTCTTATTTATTCACGAGGCGCGCACACACACACACACACACACACACACACAGCGGCAGAGACGCAGGCAGGGGGGGCGGCGGGGGCGCCCGGCGGGGGACTCGATCCCGGGTCACGCTCTGGGCTGAAGGCGGCGCTAAGCCGCGGAGCCCCGGGGCTGCCCAAGGCAGCAGTACTTGGGCTAATGTCCTAAAGGGACATCTGGACGCGGACATTAAATGGCAGGGATCCGATGCCCAACCGAGGGGCAGACTTGGGGGCACGTTTCGAATGTCCCCAGTGCTGTGATTGCAGTCGCCAGTGATGCTGACAAGTACTGCGGTCCTCCTCGGGCCCACGGGGCGCGGCGGGGCGCGGCGGGGCGCGGAGCGGCGGGGGTCGGGATGTCACACGCTCCGCAGGGTTGAGCTCAGCCAGGTCAGGTCCTTGGGCCGACGGCGGGGGGAGGGGTGTTGCCTACAGGAAGCGGCTCGCCTGGCTCACGGTCCTCCGAGGGTGCTTCTGCCTGCCTCGAGGCTGCCGAGACTCTTCGCGGGTCAGCAAGGGGCTCATGGGCCGGCTCTGAGCTGGGAAAGCTAAAGAGGGCAAGAGGTCGGCCGCCCGTCTGCGGACCGGGGGTCTAGAGCAGAGGTGACCGCTTGCGGAGTCGGGCTCCTTCGGGGCTGGCTGCGCGGCAGACGCGGCTTCCCGGGGGTTGACGTGGGTTGTGAGGGGCCGAGCATGCGCACGGGCGGACTCCAGCGAGGCGCGAGGCGCGAGGCGCGAGGCGCGAGGCGCGAGGGCGCAGCGGAGCGCCCCCTGCCGCAGGGGAGTGCAGGCGCCCGGCGGGGCGCTGCGGGCCTTGGGAACACCCCTCGGCTCTTTTGGGTCCTTCCTCCCGGTTTCCCTCCCTTAATCAGACGCATGCAGGCACGCACGCGCACGCACGCGCACGCACACGTACGCACGCACGCACGCACGGCCTCTGCGGGGCCGCTACCTCCCTTTCCAGGGGCCGGGAGAAAGCCCTTCCCGCGGGACGCCTTGCCTCGGAGGAGAGTTAGCGGCTGTCGTTTTAAATGAAGTTTCGACTACGGGAGTCAGTGTCGCAAGTATCCAGTGAGGCCGGGTTTAAAAAAAAATTAAAGTGACTTTCAAAATCACTTATTACCCGAATATTCCAAAGGGTCCCCAAGCAGTGGGGCTTGGGCCCGGTCGCTGAGGCCAGGCGCCGGCCGCCCCGGGTTGCGCCTCCTCGCCGCGGGGGTTTCGGCGACGCCCCGGGAGCCTGTGGGCGCTGCCGACCCCTCGGAAGGGCGCCGCTTTCAGAGCACGGCCCAGGGAGAGGGCTCTCCGTCTGAATCCGGTTTAAAAGGACGGGGAGAACGAGAGAACACCGCTTGTGGCCGCATCCCCGACCGTTCGGTGCGCTGGTGATTCGTGTTAACCAGGGGAGCCGCCTAGACGCTTGACGGACACGACTGCACCGCACTCCGTCTCCCTGAAGACGACGCCAGGGCAGGAGGCAGGCTCTTCTCCGCGGCCTGAAGAAGTGAGGGCGGGCACCTGAGTGGCTCAGTTGGTCAAGCTTCTGACTTTTTTTTTTTTAAAGATTTATTCATGAGAGACACAGAGATACGCAGAGACACAGGCAGAGGGAGCCCGACCTGGGCTCGATCCCAGGACCCCGGGCGACGCCCCGGGCTGAAGGCGGATGCTCAGCCGCTGAGCCACCAGGCGTCCCAAGCTTCGGACTCTTGATTCAGGTCATGATCTCAGGATGGTGAGATCGAGCCCCACCTTAGGCTCTGCACTCGGCGGGTGTCTGCTTGAGATTCTCCCTCCCTCTCCCCACCCCCCCAAGCACTCTCTCTAAAGTAAATTAATAAAAATAATCTTTAAAAAAAAGGGATGGATTAGTCCCTGTGTGAAATCACAAAATAGTAGACCTTTCCTAACTCTGCACATTCAGAAATTAGCCATGCTGTTCACTTGTTACTGCTGTTAAAATTATTTACACCAAATGATTCATAAAAGCTAACAATAATGTAAAACTCTAATAATGACTGATACAGGATCTGGAATATCAGTTTCAATAGTCAGTTTATGGATTTATGTGTAGAGTTTATTAAATGATTAGTTAAAATTATTTTAAAATCATATTTTAATATTAAAGATATTAATATTTAAAATTTTAAAATATTTAAAATTTAATATTTGAAATTAATATTTAATATTTTAAATATTTTAATCATATTTTAAAAAAATTAGTAGGCAACAGGTTCATCTTTAGCCATGAACCAAGGAAAAAAAAAAGACAATATTATGAATTTCAGTCCCTTCAGAAGAGGTCAGATTTTATTGCTTTTATTGCATTCTATTAGTGT
The DNA here is from genome assembly GCF_048164855.1 of Canis lupus baileyi. NCBI lineage: Eukaryota > Metazoa > Chordata > Mammalia > Carnivora > Canidae > Canis > Canis lupus. Next base: position 4,566,379 of record NC_132868.1, on the reverse strand, counting down.
GTTTAATTTTGCTTTGTTTTTGTTAAGTAAAAAAATTAGGTAGTGATACAAGTACTACTATAAAAATGCAAGGAAAAGAATCTGTTTTTTTTAAGTTATTACTTCATATACTAACACATCATTGAAACGTAAAAAACGCTTGTCCACCCACTTGTATCTTGTCTGAAACATTATTTTTAATCCTAGAGAACTTGGGTTCTCATGCTAATAAATTCCAAAGAATAAAAAAGAAAAACACAATTGTTTAGGTATCTAAACTTTTCATTGAAAAGTAATTCTAATCAAAACACAAACGATTCATTGCTATAGCCTATTGTGAGGTCAAATAAATGTTTTTGATGCTCTCATAAAAATACATTTGCTTATTTTTATGTTATTTACAGATAGACTATGATTCCTTACAAGAGAAACCAAAGCTTTTGTCATGAGCATTTCATTGTCCCTGTTTTTGAAAACAAACTAATTGATCAACCGTTTCAAATGAATAGTGAATTCACAGAAGAATTCAGCATCTTAGGCTTTGTCACTGAATAGATGTGGCTATAGCATTCAGCCAAAACCACATTGTTATTGGCCATCATGATGCCAACAAGATTTGGATCAGCCCTCATCAGGAAGCTTGTCTCTCTGATCTAATGTGGGTAGAGAGCACGTGGCCATGTAGTAGCTAGAAGCCATCTGAGTACTTCAGGGTGGAGGTGGGGGTTGTGCATTGGGAGGATAGACAGCAGGGAATACGGAAAGGCAGACTCTGAAATCACTTGGTCCCTAAAGACTCCACTGAGTCACAACCAGCCATGATGGTCACTTCAAGAGAGTGAGATATTAAATTAATTTGTTGTGTTGGTTTCTCTGTTACTTGCAGCTGAAAGCATCCTAACCGATGTACTGTTGTTATTATTATTCTCTTTAGATATTCCTTAGTTCTATATGAAGTTACATTATTTCATTAATAACACTACATATAATAATTTATACTATTTATTGCTGGATTACCTATTATCTGTAACTGTTACTAGAACATATTTTCCTCAAGAGTAAGACAGTTTCTTTTTTTAAGTTTTTATTTAAATTCCAATTAGTTAACATACAGTCTAATATTAGTTTCGGGTGTACAATATACTGCTTCAACACTTCCATACAACACCCGGTGCTCATCACGACAGGTACACTCCTTCATCCCCATCATCTATTTCATCCCCATCATCTATATTCCCCATGCCCCCTGCCCACCTCCCTCTCATATCCATCAGTTTGTTCTCCATAGTTAAGAGTCTGTTTCATGGTTTGCCTCTCTCTTTTTCCCCTTTGCTAGTGTTTTGTTTCTCAAATTCTGTATATGAGTTAAATCAAATGGTATTTGTCTTTCTCTGACTTATATTTTTTAAAGATTTTATTTATTTATTAATGACAGAGACAGAGAGAGAGCACGGCAGAGGGAGAAGCAGGCTCCATGCAAGGAGCCCAACGTAGGACTCGATCTCAGGTCCCCAGGATCAGGCCCTGGGCTGAAGGCGGCGCTAAACCGCTGAGCCACCCGGGCTGCCCTCTGACTTATTTCACTTAGCATAATACTCTCTAGCTCTATCCATGTTGTTGCAAACGGCAAGATTTCATTCTTTTTTTATGGCTGAGTATATATGCACCATTTCTTCCACATCCATTCACCAGTTGATGGACATTTGGGCTACTTCCATACTTTGGCCATTGTAGATAATGCTGCTATACACACTGGGGTGCATGTATCCGTTTGAATTAGTATTTTTGTAGTTTGGGGGGTAAATACCTAGCAGTGCAATTGCTGGGTCGTAGGGTAGTTCTATTTTTAACTTTCTGAGGAACATCCATGCTGTTTTCCAGAGTGGCTGCACCAGCTTGCATTCCCGCCAAGGGTGCAAGAGAGTTCCCCTTGCACATCCTTGGTAATACTTATTGTCTGCTGTGTTGTTGATTTTAGCCATTTTGATAGGCATGAGGTGATATCTCATCGTGGTTCTAATTTGTATTTCCCTGATGATCAGTGATGTTGGGCATTTTTCATGTGTTTGTTGGCCATTTTCTTTGGAAAAATGGCTATTCATGTTGTCTGCCCATTTTTTAATTGAATTATTCATTTTTTTGGGTGGTGAGTTTTATAAGTTCTTTATATATTTAGGATACTAACCCTTTATCAGATTCGTTATTTGCAAATATTTTCTCCCATTCCATAGGTTTGCCTTTTAGTTTTTTTGATTGTTTCCTTTGCCGGGCAGAAGCTTTTTATTTTGATCAAGAGAGTGATGATAGCTTCTATGTTGTTCATTGCCATATCCCCAATATCTACCACTCCATCTGGCACATTGACACTCAGCAAATGTTGACTGAACATAAGATAGCTTTTGTTGGATCCACTGAATATAATGTCATTCCAAGGAACTCATTACTTTTACAGTTGTTAGATAGTACGACATAAAGTTTTATTCCAAGAGAGTTGGAAAGAGTCCTTCATTTCATGGAAGTAGAAAAACTAAGTGATAGAAAATCCCTTCTCGGACTTAACAAAGGGCTGGTTTGTCTATATCAAACAGTACATCTCAACATGCTCCTATTCCTTGCCTTCTGCAGATGTTGGCTTCCACACCTCTCTCAACCTACATGCCATTTTTATGAAATGAGCTGCTTCTTACATTTCTGTGACATGTATTACGAAGTCCACTGGCAAGATTCTTTCCTTAGGTCACTATACATCTGGACCAGTTAAAGGTGCTACTGGCAAGTTCTATCATAAAATGTACAGAAGATGTCATTTTGTTTCTCGCCCTGAAATATTCTAGAACTAACATGTTGGGCTGTACTTTCATGCTCTGGAACAGAACAGTCATGCTTCCAGTGGTGGTGTCAATGGGCAACATTTAAAGCTCTTAAAAACAACTGACACTGCTGGAGAGAGGCGTATCGTCAATTATCACATCCATTCATCCAGTATGTTAGTACAGGGAAGTGATGCCAGCAGACCCTCTGGTTTGCTCCACTAAACACCCAGTACACAGCGGGCTTCTTCACCAGGCCTTGTGTTATCAAATCCTCATGTCAAAACATGTCTTTCTGGAAAGAGACTGATTCAGACTTAGAAATATGTTCCAAAGCAGCCATTTTATGGATAAGTTCTTTCACATTTAGGGGCAAAAAAATGTGTTCAAACATTTATAAGTATTAGAGAGTGAATTTTGTTCAGGCTTTGTCCTTTCTTCAGATTATCAAATCCATGTATGTTGTTATTGACATTTTAGGAAGAATAAGTTTATAAAAAAGATAAAAATTAGCCGTATCTCACAGGTAAAAGATATAAACATTAAATTATGTTAATTCACAACCTAAGTAGAGATACCCTATTTTTCATGAGTGTATTAGAGTTGGCATATATAGTACTGTTCCTTAACATTATTGTCAACATTTTTTCCTATATCATCACGTTAAAAATCAATGGTTGCATAATGCTCAAATCAATGCATGCACTGCAATCTTTTAACTATTCACCTTTTATTAGAGGAAAGGCTTTATATATTCTTTAAATATAAATCAATTTTGAATCAAGTTTGATTTCTGCAACTGAATTAAATGGTTATAACCATTTTTAAGGGTGATATACATAGTGCCACTTTTTTAGAAGAAAAATTGGGACAATTTTCTCTTGCCTGCACCCAAGGTAGTACTGCATATTTCAAAGTATGTATTTCTCAATTTTGTAGGTAAGAGTGGTATTTCTTGAGACAAGAAGTGGATGGTGTATGATAATAGAAATTTATTTTTCACAGTTTTGGAGACTGGAAATAAAAAATTGGGGTGCCAGCATGATCTGGTTCTGGTGAGGGTTCTCCTCCTGGTCCTCTCCTAGCCTTACCTGATAGAGAGCGAGAGCTCTGAGGTCCCTTTTATAAGGGCACTGCTTCCATCTATGACGACTCCCTCTTCATGACCTAATCATTTCCCAAAGGCTCTACCTCTTGGTACCATCCCACCGGAGTAGGATTTCAATCGATGAGTTTTGAGGGGCACAAACATTCAGTCCATAATACTTCTTTTAATTTAGGTTTCTTTGATTTTTACGAATTTGACTCTTTTTATTTCTCTTGTAAATACTCTTTTCATGGTGATTACATGTTCTTGTCCTTTGCACATGCTTCCATTAGGATTTTTGTATTTTTCTACAATTAATTATAAGTATTCTTCCTTTATTAAGCATATTGATAATCCGTTATTCTTTTCTTCAAATGTCTAACATCTCTCTTAATGGACTATTCTCATTGCTACAAAAAGTCATACAGGGTAGACATAAGAAGGAAGTATAAAAGTGGTCATTAATACAAGGAGTATTTTATTGCTGCAAAAATTCTGGGGTTTATAGAAACTTAAAAAAAGGGCAAAATATTAACTTTAGGACCAGAGTCTCTTTTATGATACAGATTAGGTTTGTGCACATGATACCAACCCATTTCTGGATTAGAAATCTACCTTAAGCGTATTAGCCATAGCTTTGAAGTATATAAGCTTTTTAACCTGATAAAAAAAAAGGCATTGTTGTTCATCTAATACAAAAGCCACATTTAACATAAGAATTGAAGGCTAGAGGTGTTATATATTCCCAGCATCACCCTCCTTTGTTGCAGAGCTATTGCTAGAATCAAGAGCTTTAGAAACATCTGAGTATAGGGTATTCTTCTCCCTCAACTGTGCAAGTCAAAGACACATACGGGCTGTGTATTCTTTGGAAATTTTCCATCACAATTATCTTAGGGATGGTAATACTACAATAGTATCAGACAAAAATTCTCAATTCTAATGGTGTATTATCTTTTATGAAAGGCATTTTCAACTCATTTTTATAGTTCTCACATTAGAGATCTAATATGTTTGCCTGAATCCCGTAATATGCCTATTTTAAATTCGAAACAGAAAATTGATTAAGACTTATTCGGATTATATAATACGTGTTAGCAACACACTCTTTCATTAAAAAAATAAGTGTAATGGCATATCCTTCCACTTAGTATTATCCTTTAGTTATTTATGTGCAAATAAATACAACTGGCAACCATAGCATTCCAAAGATTGCCCTCCTCTGTTGTTTGTCCCAATAGTAATACTTTCCATGGTGATTACAAGGATAATTTCAGGCATAATTGTAAATTCTAAGGCTAAGCATGCTTCAGGAAGAAACTTTAACGGATTAGCTTATTTTAGTGATGTTACATGTTTGCATGGATAAGAACTATTGCATGCCTCTGGGCTATGCACGCAATGCTGGCATAGACAGGATGAAAGTCCAGGCTGTAGAGTGTCAATAAAAAAAGCAAATAGAATTCAATATTTGCTCTTTTTTTTTTTTAATCCTTGTCTTTCAACTAGTATGGCTGATACAGTTTTATTGCAAGTCTCTGAATTAATGAAAAGAATATATTGGTAAATAGAAATGCATTTATTTTATGCTCTACAAAGGGAAATTGAGTTGCTATGGAAAAATATATCCCCAATTTTTTTTAAAAGTTAGGATTTTTCTTTTTCTTTTTTTAAGTTATGATTTTTATAAAAAACAATCCTCTAAGCAAAAAATTAATATAATCTAACTTTTAAAAAATGCCAGGAAGTCTCAAGTTTTTCAGAAATGCAATTATTTTTAGGTCATATAATTTTAACATTTACTCCGGAATTCATATTTATATATATATGAATATGTAGATATATTTGTGTATGTATGTATATACATATATTTATGTATGTATATACACATTTATGTATGTATTTCCCAGGGAGGAGCTGGGAAATTGTCGTTAGGTTGTTCCTTTCCCCCAGGAAACACACTTTCTACAGCTCAAATCTAAGGAAACTTCAAGGCTTTATTCTGGGCTTCAGTAATAAATACCATGATACAACAATACCTTTTTTTTTAAAAGCAACTCATATCTAGATGTTCATGATGACATGAGATTATTCACAGTCCAATTCCTTCTATCTTTTCAATCTCTGTAGTATGTTAGCAACAACAAGCATGTTGACCTGTATCCAGTAATGTCCAGCAGTATCAGTTGGTTTCAGGAAAGATAAAAAGAAAGCTCAAAGGAGAAACCTAAACTTCTTTTGAAACAGCTCATTTAAATGAAAATCTGAAGAATTTTGTAGTTTGAAACACACAGACTATGTGCATAGATTTGTTTGAGCTGCACATGTTTGAACTCCATCGTAATATATGTATATTACATTGATCAACTTTGTGTTGAAGAAAGAAATCCCTGGAGAAAAATTTGCATCACTGTATCCTACTCATCAGCAGCCAGCAGTGATAAGTCCCTGTTTCAGGTGCTTTTACATATGCATTTGGAACTCTGTCAACTACCCTGAAAAGCAGGTGACATCATTTCCACTTCACAGGCTAGGGAACAGAAGTGACTTGCCAAAGGCTATAGAGCTAGAAAGTAACAAAGGAAGCTATAGTTTATTTTTTTAAAAAGATTTTATTTATTTATTTGAGACAGAGAGCATGAGTGGAGGGGAGGGGTTGAGGGATAAGCAGATTCCCTGCTGAGCAGGGTGCCTGATGTGGGGCTCAATCCCAGGACCCTGGGATCATGACCTGAGCTGAAGGCAGAAGCTTAACTGACTGAACCACCAAGATGCCCTGGAAGCTATAGTTTAAATCAAGACGCCAGTGATACCAAAACTTGTACCCTCTGCACTGTGCCTCTCTCCTAAAAATGCCACTTCTCATTTACAATAGACACAAGTATTCTACTAATAAGCCTTCAACACCATCATAAATTAATGTGCCATTGTCTGTGATAGATAATATCAAAGGATGATTTCTAACACTAAAAACTGTTTTATCAAGAATGGCATCAACATCCTCAGCACTATAGGCTACCCCAGTTGTTTTGCAAAACGTGAGCTCTCCTTGGAGAAAGGACACTGGAAGAAGGTGAAACTATGTCATTTCTAGGCTTACCAAGACCTGACAGCAGTTTCGTTCCCGTCGTCCTGCAGTACTTTCATCACTGGGTAATTTGTCACTGCTTATTGTAAATTATATGGAGTTTGAACCAAAAAGATTAGACTCAGAATATCAGGGAGCACAAGACTTATTTATGACAAGTAGAAGAGTTTTCCATCTAGGCATTCTGGTTCTAGTATAGCACTGAAAGAATATATAATCCAGTATTTCCAGCCATGGTATATTTACTCTTTCTCTCAAAGAGAAACACCTCATTAAAGACAAATTCAAGGGGAACCTGGGGTGGCTCAGGTCATGATCTCAGGTTCCTTGGATGGAGCCCAGCCTTAGAATTCCCGTTCAGCCCTCTCCCTCTTTCCCTCCTCCCACTCCTGCTCTCTTTGTCCCCCTCTCTCATTCTCTGTCCCTCCCTCCCTCAAATAAATAAATAGAATCTTTTTAAAAAATTCAAAATTGCACTAGTGTAGCTTAATCATTTTGTTTTCATTAGGTGAAGATACAACACAATTCTTTTTTTTTTTCTTCCTTGTATACTTGTCTTCTTCCTTCTGAAGACCAACTGCATTGGTTTCTGCTAGATTTATATTACTCTGCTTGAAAGTCATTTTCTATAGGATGACATACAACTTGCTTTAATAAATAGAAATAGGATTGTTTTATGGCAAATTGAGGCTCATGTGCTTCTGGGGCACTGTTACATAAATAGAAGTTTACCTTATCAACATTAACAATTTGGGATCCCTGGGTGGCGCAGCGGTTCGGCGCCTGCCTTTGGCCCAGGGCGCGATCCTGGAGACTCGGGATCAAATCCCACGTTGGGCTCCCAGTGCATGGATCCTGCTTCTCCCTCTGCCTATGTCACTGCCTCTCTCTCTCTCTCTCTCTCTCTCTGTGTGTGACTATCATAAATAAATAAAAATTAAAAAAAAACATTAACAATTTACAGGCTCCACACACTGAAAATGAGCCATAGGCCAAATTAACTGTTTATTCATTCATTTTTAATTAATTAATTGATTGATTATTTAAAAATCATTTTTAGAGAGAGCAAGCAGGCATGAATGGGGTAGAGGGGAGAGGCAGCAGGAGAGGGAGAGCGAGAGAATCTTAAGCAGGCTTCATGCCCAGTGCAAAGCCTGACAGTGGTCTCCATCTTATGACTCTGAGATCATGACCTGAGCTGAAATCAAGAATCAGATAGTTAACTGACTGAGCCACCCAGGCGCGCCCCCCCCAATTAACTATTTAGTAGCAAGTTATTTACTGTTCTTCCCCATATAGGTTATCCCATATTCTCTGTAATGTTTCTTAGATGACATTACAATTCTACTTATAAAAATCTAATAAAATGTGATCAGCATAATATTTGTTTTGCTTTTATGTGTTCTAAATCAATTTTCTTTATGTTCATATGTGATGTTATCTTGGTTTACAAAAATCTTCTGATTTCTTCACACTATGTATTCACAAGATACAATGTAACAATATCTGGAACAGAAAGTTTTATGGGCTTTTTCTGTGTTTTTTTTTTTTTTTGAGAAGAGTAATCTTTTGGATTCTCTCTTACAAATGGAAAATTTCTGAGTACAGATCTTGCTCAATTTGCAACGGGGTGACACCCTGATAAACCCATGGTAAGTTGAAGAAGTTGAAGAAGAAGATATAACTGGAAATTGCATTTTAATATACTTAACCTACTGAACACTGTGGGTTAGCCTCTCCTACCTTAAACATGCTCAGAACACTTATATTAGTCTACAGCTGGGCAGAATCATCAAACAGGAAGCTCTTTTTTATAACAAAGTGTGACTATTTCATGTAATTTATTGAAAGTGAAAAAAGAGAATGGCTGTGCAGGGACAGATGATTGTCAGCATATAGATTACTGATCTCTGTGACTGCATGGCTGACTGGGGGCTGCATCACAAGAGAGATCGGACTATATCATGGGCCCAAGAAAAGATCCAAAATAGAAATTCAAAATATAAAATATAGTTTCAACTGAACGCATATTGCTTTCGCACCACCAGAAAATTGTAAATTGAACCATCGTGATTCAGGGGCCATCTGTATTAGGAAACTGAACGTTGGCAGATAATTTAACTCTCATTTTGCATCATGACATTGAGGTTGGAAGTACTGAACATGTTTCAGGTCTAGGCTAAACAGGGTAGAAAGGAACTATTCAAACACTGGTAGTAATAAACACCAAGTATCAGACTAAAATATGAATTTAAGTGGATTTTAAAGCTGTTCTACTGAGATGAAGAAGGGAATGGAGATAAAAATCAGTATTATTCTTTGTTTTCTTCCAACGTGAAGCACTATGCAAAAAACCTTGTTTGTGAGATAAAAATCAGTATTATTTGTTTTCTTCCAACGTGAAGCACCATGCAAAAAACCTTGTTTGTTTTGCCAGCAATAGTGATAATAACAGTTTTCTGGACCCTCTTCTAATTTTTTCTAGTTTACTTTATTGTGGGGTATACATGTTATAACTATGGTCCTCCTGCTGTTCATGAAAACAGTTTATCCAAACACCATGTATTTGTGTGATGCGCAATGACTCCCATAGAGCTGGTACATCCTAATTTTCTCACGATGAGCTTGATCTTGATTTAGATTTCCAAGCATCCACTGGGAATTTCAAATTAAATGGCAGGAGGTGACCTTTAAAGTCTCTTTTCTGAGACAGCTTAGAAAGTTCTGTGGGACTGATTTCCTCCCCTTCCTCCTTTTTGCCTTTCAGTTTTTGATGTGTTGGTTTAAAAATCAATCATTTTGTCATGCAAGAAGTGATCATACATTTCTAGCAGGAGAGAAAAGAAGGGCATGAAAAGGGATGACTTTTTACTTTAAGTAGTGGTTAACCAATGCTCACCAAGGAAGGTTGGTTTCTTCAGAATTAAAGTGATGACGTAGAATAGGAACTTTTACATTTTGCCTTCAATTAAAACCAAGACAGCTTGTTCAGGAACCTCTGAGAAACAACACAAGATTACTTAGGCTCTTACATTCTATTGACCTAATTCTTCCCCATTGGCAATGAGATGGCTGTCTATTTATTTATTAAACATGGAATCTTTCATATTACAAGGGAATAAATACTACTGAGTTGATACAATTAAAGGCAACGGAACTTTTATCTACTCTTATGAATGAGTCTTTGCCCAGAGTAGCATCTACAAGGTTTCAAATCATATTTGTCTTTATCCACTTGGACAAATGCATGCTGATGGCCATCACTCATCTAGGACCTAATTCAATCATCTGGGCAATAGAGTTTAATGGGTTCTGCAACTTCTTGATGTGTCCCAAGGGAGGGATTGTATTTGGTTTTCCTCCCTGCATCAAGGAGACAGTGCTGTTTTTACCCATATGTAAAAGTCCGTTTGCTCTGCATGCTTGCTATGCAAAATAGGGTGTGGTGGCCATATAACCAGGACTCATTTTAGTGAAACCCTCAAGTTTTTATGGGTATTTTATTCATAGCAACAGGAATTATAATTAATCTGCACAGATTATAATCTTACACCAGTGGCTAGACACAGGTGCTATTTGACTCAGCAGAGAGCTGTATCACATGGGAGTAGAGAGAAAACACTCCTCATGCACTTAGCTGTACACCTGTACATTTCAACCCCAGTACCTAGGAAGGCAGCTTCAAATATGTTGTTATTTAAAAAATGTCATTGCAATATTCTTTTCCAACAATATTATCCAAAGTTAAAGGTCTAGGAACAATTTTATACAAATAATCTCAAAGTGTTCTAGAGGCAGAATTGCTGTATATATCAGCTACACAATGGAGAAACAACATTAATTCACCACCATTATATTTGCATGACAATTGACATGTCATCACATTAACATGACACTCTCTGTAGGATCCTCTACATTTTTAAGATCAAAAGAGGTGACTACATTTGTTCAAGGTCACGGAGACAGTGGTGGTGCCAGGACTCTTAACTCCACAGTTGGCATTCTTTCCACACTGTTTTCTTAAGAAATGGAATGCTCACGGATTCCTCACTGGTAAAGAAGAGGTACTGTCTCTGCATCTCCTAAGGGTGGTGCCTGACTATTCCCAAAATGTAGGCATCTTGGGCTGCTTTTCTATTCGCGCACAGGATATGACTTCATAGCCTCCCTACCAGATTCTTGTCATTATTCTGGCTGACTCCAAGACCCCAAAACATGGGTCCTTGTCCATCTCCACTGCCGGCATGCCTGCTTTCATTCCACTTCAGCTGCCCACTGGAGTCCCTGATTATCTCTCTGACTGTGACCCCTTATGTTCCCAACTCCCTTACAAACTCAACAATCACATTAACTCGTGAGAGACAAAACAGCACAGTGTTACTTGCCAGGGCTCTAGAATCTGTCCCCTGGACTTCAGCCCAGTTCCAGTTCTGTAATTTACTAGTGGGGCACGTTTTCACTTTGTGGGAAAAGCATGGTCCCCAAAGAGCTGTTCAGGTTAAATGAGTTCATACATGTAAAAAGGCAAACAATCTGACACATTCGTTAAGGGCTTAATAAATAGCATCTCATTAAGTCCTTCAACTTTTGGCCTTCATTCTCTCCAGATTTCACTAATGTGTTTAACTCGAAAAAAAAAATCCCCAAGAATTTGCTGACTTCAAAGCTCAAACATGTGACTGTGGGCTTTGGAGAGAATGGCAGAGTGTCTCTGTGGAAACCTTTTGGATAACTCCTATCAGAGCTATCCCATAGCCTAACGTGGTTGCACAGAGGGAAGCACAGATGGAATCTACACATACAGGGATGGGAGCAAAATCCCAAATAGCTGTTGGACTCTGAGTGATACAAGAAAATTGGGAACGGGGTACATGGGTGGCTCAGCGGTTGAGCATCTGCCTTTGGCTCAGGTGTGATCCTGGGGTCCTGGGATTGAGTCCCGCATCAGGTTCCCCACAGAGAGCCTGCTTCTCCCTCTGCCTGTGTGTCTGCCTTTCTCTGTGTGTCTGCCTTTCTCTGTGTGTCTCTCATGAATAAATAAATAAAAATCTTAAAAAAAAAAAAAAGAAAAAGAAAAAGAAAACTGGGAACACAGTGATTCCAGAAAATACGAGCAGGGATGAGCTGTCCTAATGTGCATCAACACAAGCATCCTGGCTGTGGCATTTCCAGGCAGATCTGTGAATGCGAAATCTCCCTAATGAAAACTTCCAGTATCCGAGCAGAAACGGGTGAACAGACTGGGGAGGAGCAGAGACCAAGCACACCCTGCCTCTTTAGTTCATTATTTCTCTGACTGGGACCAAGGGGAAAAACAGTGTACTGCAGGACATGCTCCCTGGTGTGGCCATGTGCATTTGGAAAACACGATAGGTTCTGCTTTCCTCTTGGAGATTCATAAAGTACTTTAACATATTGAAATTTCTTAGAAGTCCTGCTGCAAAGCAGTGTGTTTAATGCCGATCCTCTGTTCCTAATTTTACTTATTTTCATCTTATCTTCACCCAAATCTCTGAGATCAGATTTGAGATTGTCACTGTGGAGAAGATAAAGTAAAAGATGTGATATAAGACTATGTTAAAATATTTACCAGAATACACAATTCTAGGAACTTCAATTTTGCAGAGAGATCATTTGGGATGAGTGATTCATATACGCAATGGGAAACTCGGGGCTCCCTGATTCCTAAATCTATCTCTTTACCCATATGGGACTAGGAGACTAATCCCCCTAACTGGTCCATCTAACTTTATTCATCTATAAAGTACAGATGATGATGCTATATAACTCAAAGATTTAAATAAATAAGGTGGAAATTAAATGAAACTACATGGTCTAAGCTTAGCAGAGGACTTGACACAGATAACATCACCATCTCAAGTTTCGTTTTTATTGTTGTTTCACTACACAGGTTACAGAGTTACAACGTTTAAACTATTTAGTAAAACAATGCTGCTGGTGATAACAAGGATTCTGTCTTCAAATATGACAAGCAGGGTCCTATTGTCATTTAAATATTATGTCCATAAAAGGTGTGTCAGTCTTAAATTTCCCACTTTATATAGAATTCTAGAAGTAGTATCTTAAGTACTAAAACCCCACAAAGGTAAGTTCCTCTAGGCAGCAGTTGAGGGGAAGGTACTGGTTCACCTTACCAACTACAATATATTAAAGACAAAGATATGTACATGTACATTTAGGCCAGTATCACGTTGCATGGGCCTGCAGATGAATTCAGACCCTGCATTCCTTCCTCGCCTTGCACAGACCTTGTGGTCTGTGTACTAACAAAAGGTCCAATGGTCCATACCTCAAGCAATCTGACAAAGTGACTATTCTTACGTTGCAAAATTCATGCTTAGACTTTTGATGAAGCCGAACTGTTCTCAAACAATGTTTATCCATCATTTTGACAAGATCACCCAACTGGAATGGACAGAGCTCTTGGGCCCCTTTGACAACAGATTTAATGGTCCTGCTCCTGGTACATTCTGCCTCCAACAGTCTATGCTATAAATGTGGTCAGAGGAAGCCTCGACATTGGTGAGACCACGGCATTCCTCACGTGGTACCCTAAAGGTCTCCCACCTCACTGACAGCATAGGGCTCCCCCAGAAACAACAACCCCAGGAAGGAACAGAAAACAGACAACCTAAGGAAGGAATTCGGGGGAAAATATGCAGAGAACAAAGCTTTGAGTTTATGTCTAATATTTGTTAACTTTCCTTAATTGTCCAACCAATTTCTGAATTTGATTTACATCGCAACAACTTGAATGTTGACACAAGAGATTTCACTCATATTTTAGTATTGAGATGTTTGTTTGTGTATAAAACCCCCAAACCTGCACCTTATGTTGTTTTTCCACTATGCTGTTCCCATTAATTGATTACTGTTCTGGTCCCAAAGGTGACCCCTCTGTGTGCTTGGATATCTACACAGAGTTCACAGGCACAAGAGCCCCAACCTCAGCCCCAACCTTGCCATTCTACAGGAAACCAAGGCTAAATGTAAAAATCAACCCAAGGAATGAGAAATAGGCCAGGTGGGGAGCAGGTCCAATAAGACCCAAAGTGAGGGATTTCTCACAAACCTCCCAGGTACTACAACTAGGGGTATCTCTAGCTGGTCTAGCTTCAAGAAGTTTGTGACTGACTTTTCCCTGGCATGGGCTAAGCCCAGAGACACCAGGTCGAGGTCACTGGGGTATCTGTTACACCTGCCCCCTCAATAAGACTGACCTAACTCATCTTGTTCCAATGTTCTAGCTCCAATGAACAGCAAGCATTATAAAATCAATGAATTTCAAAGCTGGAATGGATTAATGAACCAAAGCTCCTCAGAAACAAAGAAAGGATAGGGTGACATTTTTAAAAATGTCACTCAAGGTTTTGGAAAATTGTTTTTCAGGAAATAATTTTTAGAGTTGAAAGAAGAAATAAGGACCAACACGTTGCTTCCAGGAGATACTGTGTAGCGCCTGTGTAAATTCTGGGTAAAGCTTTAAAACTAAACAATAACATTTTTTAACATTAAAAAATGATAGTAGTATCACTGTTTCATTGTTCTTTGAATTGATGACATTGAACGGAATTGATACCCAGGTTATATTGAGCCCTGTGGTCTGAACTGAACCAGCAAAACGTGACAGAGGCAATTAAGAGTAGGAAGGAGAGACACACCAGGGGGTGACTTTGGGTGGCTGTAACAAAACACCACAGACTGGGTGGCTTATAAACAACAAACATTTAATTCTCACAGTTCTGGAGGCTGGAAGTCTGTGGTCAGGGTGCCGACAGTCAGATGAGGGACCTCTGTAGCTCTCATAAGAGCACTAATCCCGTCATGAAGACTCCACCTTTGTGAACTAATCACCTCTCAAAGGCCTCACCTGCTCATCCCATCACACTGGGAGTTAAAATTTCAACATATGAATTTGGGGGAGGAGGAGACACTCACATCATAGCAGGGGGTTTCAAGGTCTTCACCAAAGATCACTGGCATTTGACCTTGCTGATGAACAAACGCCCCTTTAGTGAAAAAGATTTCACTAAAATCCAGTAAGATAGCTAAACTCACTTCTGCAAGTTGCACGTACCCACTCAAACCAGAGGGCCTGATTCCTGGCCCAGAGCAAAGAGCTAAGGTTTAGAGAGATCACAGTTGCAATTTTAAAGTCCAGGTTATTTATACCTCACTTTCAATGACCTCACAGGCAGAGGACTCAAGCGATCTTTCAGGCATGGCTTGGTTTCTTGGCATTGGCTTTGGCTTTGGTCTACTGAAAAGCACTAGTATCTACCAAACATTGCTTCTCAACTTGAGTCCTAGCCTGGTCTCTCCTGGAGTCCCTGTTCCTCACTGTACATCTCCTGCCGTGGCAGTGGACACCTGTTCATCATTCATGACCTTGGACTTCAGTTATAGGATTGTCGTGGGTGGAAGAAATAGTCTACTGACCTTTTTTCTTCAGAATAATAAACTGGATTGAAAGAGGCTACAATGAGGAAAAATAGCAACACAGAAACTGAACCTGAAAAAAATTAAGAAGAATAGTCACAAATATAAATGGGAAATAAACTCTTATTGTAGTCTCGGAAAGTGACTCTTATGTTGTACAGTGTTTTGTTTAAATAATTAAAGATGTCAACAAAGAAATGAGCTGCTACCATTCCAGTCCACACATTTCCTAACTTTGGTCTACAGCAAATCAACAGCCATAGCGTAAAGGAACAAGCAAGAGGACGACAAAACTAGCCACCCAGAACCTGCCTCTGTCCCAGGCAGACTGTGCATGGATGCCCTCCTTCCCTGCATTTGCATACCCCTCAGCCTTGATACCAAATGTGGACTATCCATCAATCTTAGTCCCACATTTAAAACTCATTAAAAATGTGTTTGCCATTCCTCTCAGAGATTAATCGCACAAGTCCAACGTAATAGCTTTGCCAATTTAAGTGCTCCCGCTTCAACATTTCATTTCAAGTGTACTGTAATTATATTATATTGCTTCTGGCCAAGTTAGAAAATGTATTCAAATAATAATCCTATTTTTGGTATATGGTACACTGTTAGTGCTATTTCTCATGGTAATTATGCACAAAACCTGAAAATGTATTTAGAAGTGTGTACTGAGGTAAGACAATCTAGCTACCTATCTGTCTATCTACTCATCCATCTATCTATCCATCTCTTAAATTGTGCAGTAAATACCCATAAATCCACATGGAGACTAATTATTTATTCTCTGGGTGTTTTGACTTTTTGTATGACCATTTTTCTTTTTCTTTCACTTGCGTTTTTTTTTTCAACTTTAGTATTTTCTCTTTTTTACGTCTAAATTCATTTGCCAACATATAGTATAAAACCCAGTGCTCATCACATTTCGTGCCTTCCTTAGTGCCCGTCACCCAGTTACCCTATCCCCCCCTCCTCCTCCCCTTCCATGACCCACCATTTGTTTCCCAGAGTCAAGAGTCACTCATGATTTGTCTCCTTCTCTAATTTTTTCCCACTCAGTTTCCCTCCTTCCCTTATTGTCCCTTTCACTATTTCTTATATTCCACATATGAGTGAGACCATATGATAATCTTCTGTCTCTGATTGACTCATTTCACTCAGCAGAACACTCATGTTTTTATTTTTGTTTTTATATATATATATATTATTTTTTTATTGAAGTTCTATTTGCCAACATATAGTATAGCACCCAGTGTTCATCCTGTAACACTCATTTTTTTTTAAGATTTTTTTTTTTTATTTATTCATGAGAGACACATACAGAGAGAGAGAGAGAGAGAGGCAGGGACACAGGCAGAGGGAGAAGCAGGCTCCATGCAGGGAGCCCGAAGTAGGACTCGATCCCGGGACTCCAGGATCACGCCCTGGGCTGAAGGCGGGCGCTAAACCGCTGAGCCACTCATGTTTTTAATAAAAAATTTACACCAGAGACTTCAGGCTTATGAATGTGTGCATAACGGGAACTTGATTTCCAGTTACGTGTTTTGAGGAAATACTTGTGGTGACAGTCCTAGCATGGTAAGAGAAGAAAGCACTTCCCAGTATCATTTTCCACTTTCTCAACTTTTGACTGACTCTTTGCCAGGGTTCAGTTAGACCACAAACCCCCTGCCATAGTTGTACCAATACCCCAAAAAGCAAAAACTGATGTGTTTTCAATATAAAATATATGTATTTTCAGGAGCATTTTTCTTTGTCATGCAAAAAGCAAACACTGACTCAATTTCTTTTTTTTTCAATTTCTATTATTTCTTCTTCTTCTTCTTCTTCTTCTTATTATTATTATTATTATCATTATTATTATTAATGAATTAGCAGGAGAGGCAAGTGTTTATGAGGCATAGGTCGAGCTAAGCTTTGGCAGCTGAGAAAATGATTTTATTTGTAAATGAGAGAGACAGATTTCTGGCTTTCTTTTCCATTCTCAAATGATCAGTGAGGCAAGCTCTATAGAGACTGGCAAAATATGTTCATTTAGAAGCAATTTTAATTAGTTATGTTGATTTAACTTTTGTTAGCTAGTAGTGACAAAAACCTAAGATTTACTTTTGAGATTACATCTAAATGGTATGATTAAAAAATTTAAATTGTAAATACGTCGGCTATTTCCCTAGCTATTTATTGATTCCCTACAAGTGCCTAGGCCTCTTTAGGTATGTTTAAGGAATTCAGTAGTTAACCAAACAGACAAAAATTCCCACTCTGTAGTTGAGAGGAAGCTCTTAGATGGAATAAATAAGTAAATAACCATATATAAATATATAGTATGTTGGAAGGTGATAAAGAGGAAGCAGGGATATGAGTGTAATACTAAATAAAGTATTGGGAGGTCTTCACCAAGCAGAGGTTAAGGGGGCGCAGGTGATGAAATAGGGAAAGAGTCCTGGGCAGAAGAAAGAGCATCTTCAATGTCTCCCAGAGGAGATGACACCCCAAGGGCTGTGTGCCACCAGCCTAAGGAATGGCTGAGCATCAGGAGGTAAGCTCAGTCATGACAGGGGCTTTGACGTTTATTTTGAGTGCCCTGAGAGCAGGAAGTACTTGACCTAGGGAGTGAAACAATCTGATGTAAGCTTTTAAAGATCACATTGATACTTGTGTTGAGAATGGACCGTTGAGAAGCTGAAGCTGGGAGGCCAGTCATGGGGCACGGGCAACTATTCGTTTTTTTTTTTTTTTAATGTTATTTATTTATTCAGGAGAGACACAGAGCAAGGCAGAGACACCGGCAGAGGGAGAAGCAGGCTCCCTGCAGGGAGCCGGATGCAGGAATTGATCCCCAGGACCCCGGGGTCACGCCCTGAGCCCCCCAGGTGCCCCAAAAGGCAACGACTGA
Organism: Canis lupus baileyi; assembly: GCF_048164855.1. Lineage (NCBI taxonomy): Eukaryota > Metazoa > Chordata > Mammalia > Carnivora > Canidae > Canis > Canis lupus. The sequence goes on along the minus strand of NC_132868.1, from coordinate 4,548,059 downwards.
GGCGTGGCAGGGCAGTGGGCCAGCTGGGTAAGGAGGTGATGAGAAGGGGATGATCCTGCTAGATGATGAAGGTAAGGGGACAGGCCTGACTGCTGGGTAGCATAGGGTGAATGCTGAATGCTGGTGAGCATTCCTCATGAGAGGAAAGGAGCTCAGATGGACTCACGTACCCTCTTAACTAAAATGCTACAAATACTCTGGCACGGTTGTGATACGGGCATTGGGTCACTGGGGCCGTATTCCCTACCAGCCCGAAGAGCATGAAAGAGGAAGCTCCTTCCCCGTTTACCTGCAGCACCGGCAGGCATCCCCGGACCGTTCCTCGTATGTCTTGTTTCTCTGCGGTGACAGGATATTTCTCTCTTCTTCCCCTCCTCCTTTTTCTTTAGACTTCATGGTCATCATAACTGCTTTTTGTCTTTTGAAAGCCACATATTTCTTAAATAGTTATGCTAAGAGTAACTGAAAGCATTTTATAGTCTCACAAAATTACTGCTCACAGTAATGTTATTAATATGCATAACTTTTCCCATTGTATAAAAATATTTTCCAAAACTTCCCAGTCTTTTACTATGTACACTCATTCAGAGTTTTTCTTGAAGTAATATGAAATACCCAAACTGGACTGTTTTTTTTTTTTTTTTTTTTTTGCATTCTCTTCCTGTCCACGTTGTTACTTTCACAGTTAATAGGCTGCTCTCAATGACTATAGATGAATATGCATGTTTTAGCAAATGGTAAAAATCTGAAACATGATAAATGCAGCAGCTCTGCACCTGGGCATTCTCACATGATCTGTGTCCCAATTTCGAAACAAAGTGGATAAAAGTGAGACAGGTTTCCTGTCATCTTTATTTTTTCCGAACTGACTTGAAGGAAGATCATGTTTGTGCGGTTCTTGATGCTTAATTATTTCTGCAGCAGCTCCTGAAAAACTCATAGCCATCATGCAACATCTGTTTCTCCTTCTGAAATGGTTTGGGCCCTAAAAATATTAAAAACAATTAAGGTGATTAAATAAATTTAGCAGGCTGGTCCAGTTTAGCCTCTCCAAAAATACGAGAAGATGACCAAATCCATCTGGAGTTTTTTATTATTCCTTGGAAATTCGTCACAAAAATGTGGGTGCTGCCACAGTCCATGGTGGCTTACTCGTGCACAAAGCAGCTGGAAACAGGAGTCTACGACAATCCGCAGGTGCAGATGGCCATTTCTGGAAAAGCTTCCTGCACGGCAGAGTTTATGGAAACAGATGAGGAGTACAACTAAAAGGCCACTTTATGGAACTTTAATTTTCTGATTTAAAAACATAAAACAATGTTTCAAAACAGACTGTTCTCTCCTACAGCCATTCACCTGGAAGGTAGCTCATTCGGAAGAGGTACTGATTACTGTGGAGTTCTGGACCTTCTATCAATATCTTGAAACTCATCTGTTGCTTTACTGAGTTCCTTTGGATCTACTGTCTTTGGGGAAAAAATGAAGAAAATATGGAAAACAATACTAGCTAGTGTCTTCCAAATCCTACAATCAAATCAAGACTAGATTATGACACATCACGTGTAGAGGAAAGTCTACAGAGTCAAGTGTAAAAAAAATACTAAGAACAATAAAAAATTTAATCTTATCTCTTTGCCTTTTCCAAAGTTTTAAATGTTGTTAGCTATCCTCTTTCCATCCTAACTTGAAGTACTTAAAAAAGTCAGGCTTTAAAAATGACAATAAAAAATTACTTGCTAAAGAGCATACCTATCCTCGGACTCTTGAGATTCTGAGGAGACGACAGCACCTGCAAGGCCCCTGCTAGCGGTAGTTCTGTAAGATCATCGGTACGAAAGTTAGTGATGCCTTCTCATCCCCTTGCCCTCCCCCTACCACATAATTGATTCTTTGTGACTAGCTCATTTTGGGGGAAATGATGTTCTACACATGGCCAGGTTTCCACACATGCATGTATAGGAGCAGAAATAACAATGAAAGAGAACTGTGCTATGTGGATCTTTTCAGGGTACCAGATATCCTGAGTGTGGTCTAGAAGCAGGGGCTGGACACAGCCAAAGTACAGAACTCAGGACAGCGTCCTGCTGCCCAGGACCAAGAATGGTACTGCTCATAACGAGACTCACTGATGCCACACAAGAGCACAGGTGGAAGCTGAGTCAGGAGGCTGGTGACCACACCATTGCCCAGATGTGCAGGAAGTGTCCATGGAGCCAGCATAGGCTGTGCACTCCATCAAGAAGAGAGTGAGGAGAACTAGCCTCTCAGGCTTGCTTGCCCCTACTTCATCTCCTACTTTCCTCTTTCTTGGTCATTTCTGCTTGGCTTGGCTTTTTTTGGATGAGCTGGCCTGAGACAGCCCTCCCTCCTTCTTCCATGTTGGTACTCTTCTTAGTACATGTCCCAGGTCCTGACATTTGTGATGTCTCTGCAGTGAGCAGCTATTGCTCAGGCCTGATTTGGCCCAAAATATTCATGAGCCTAAAAAAATTTTTTAACATGCTCTGGATTTTGAAATATAAGTTTGTTTTCTCTGTTATGTATGTATAAAAATAAGTAGGTAGACTAACTGAACAAGTACTTTTTAATGGATTTTTAACAAAATGTGTTTGGGCCCCTGCTAGTATCTTTTTACTTATAGAAATACTGGTAATGTTTGAGCAGCAATTATTGGGGATTAATCTTATTATCAAGGGTAGAAACCCTTAAAACAGTCTGACCAATTAGCTGTATTGTGCAACTAATAGTTTTCTTACTTAGCATAATATGCTCAAGGTCCTTTTTTAGGTATGCAGAAGTATTCCAAACTTTTAATAAGTGTCTTTAAACATCTAACATATGCATTGTACTTTTTTGGAGCATAAAGGTGAATAAGTACTACCTGCCTTTAAATTTAGTTTATAAAAAGAGTAAGATAAAAAGTGTTACTGTTTAGTCATACTGTGCTATTCTTCCCTTTTAATTAAAGTATTTGTTAGGTTTTTCTTCTTTTTATTAATTCATATTAGAGGGTTAAAAATGTTTCTGCCGGGCAGCCTGGCTGACTCAGCGGTTTAGCACCACCTTCAGCCCAGGGCCTGATCCTGGAGACCCGGGAATTGAGTCCCACATCAGGCTCCCTGCATGGATCCTGCTTCTCCCTCTGTCTCTCTGTCTCTCTGTCTCTCTCTCTCCCTTCCTCCCTCTCTCGTGTCTCTCATAAATAAATAAATAAAATCTTTTTTTAAAAATTTTTTTAATTAATTAATTAATTAATTTATTAATTTATTTATTTATTTATGATAGAGAGAGAGAGAGAGAGAGAGGCAGAGACATAGGCAGAGGGAGAAGCAGGCTCCATGCACCGGGAGCCCGACGTGGGATTCGATCCCGGGTCTCCAGGATCGCGCCCTGGGCCAAAGACAGGTGCAAAACCGCTGCGCCACCCAGGGATCCCCTAAATAAATAAAATCTTAAAAAAAAATGTTTCCATGTAAAATGCCAAGCTGGGATCATTATTCCAATCTACACCGAAAAATGGCAAAAGCACCAGGGAAAAGAAGACTCACGGCACAGTTAGTAACAAAAGAAAACTAATCCTGTGACATTTCCAGGGTGCCAGGTACGAGGGATCAAGATGGACCCCAGTCCATAAAAGAGGGAGTCATGGCTACTTGACGGTTATAGGATCCTTTGGAATCCGAGTTCCTAAGTGTCAATCGGGTCTTCTAGCCAATGGAGAAGAAGGTGAGAGTTGGAAAGTGATTTTTCACTGTGTAGTCATGGAATGGAAATTCATTAAGATGGACAGTAAGTCTACTTATGATGCTTTGGGTTTAAAAAGGTGGATTAAGGGCACCTGTGTGGCTCAGTGGTTGTGCATCTGCCTTTGTCTCAGGTCATGATCCGGGGTCCGGGGATTGAGTCCCACATTGGGCTTCCTGTGGGGAGCCTGCTTCTCCCTCTGCCTGTGTCTCTGCCTCTCTCTGTCTCTCATGAATAAATAAATAAAATCCCTTTTTTTTTTAAGGGGTGGAGGATTAGACAGGAGCTGGCAACCATGTGGTGAAAACGGAACCCTTAAAGTTTGTTGGGGGGAATGTAAGTTCACCCAACTATGGAAAGCAGTATGGAGGTTACTCACAACATTAAAAACAGATCTATCATACGATCCAGCAACCCCACTCCTGGCTGTGTACACAGAGGAAATGAAAACAGGATGCCAATGAAGTGTCTGCATTCCTATGTTTATCACATTATTTCACATTAGCCAAGATATGGCAACAACCCAGATGCCCCTCAATGGGTGAATGGATAAAAAAGATGTGGTACACACACAGAATAGAATATTAGTCAGGCATGAGAAAGGAAGACATCCTTCCATGTGTGACAGCATGGATGGACCTTGAGCATATTATGCTAAGTAAGAAAACTAAGACAGAGAAAGACAAGTACTGTATGATAGCATTTATATGTGCAATCTATCAAAAGCAAACCTGTAAAAAAAAGAGTAAAATGGTGGTGATTTTACTGGGAAATTGGGGGGGTGGGGATAAGAGTATGGTGATTAAGTGTACAAACTTGTAACAGGTGGTAAACAAGCCATGGAGACCTCGTGCCCAGTATAATTAATATACACAATAATTTTGTACTATAATAATGTACGGTGATAAATAGCCCTAGGTGGGCAATCTTGTTACAATATCTATACATGTACCAAAGTAACACCCAGTACACTTTCAACCTATACAATGCTATATGTCAGATCTATTCAACAAAAATAAATGAATAAGGAGATTGTAAGGTACTTTTCAACCAAAAGAAACTCATGATAAAAATCTGGGGAAAGAATGAAACCATCTCACCAGCTAGCTCCATGGTGTAAACCACAGGAAGCAGCACCCCATCCAAAGCCAGCAAATTTTCCAGTAAGTGTCCAGACAGTTTCCAAGATGTCTGTCACACCCTTGACCACTATTCTAAAATGTCCAATGGGTGTATTGACAATACTGGGCTTATCAGACATTCCTATGAGGCTTTCTTTTTCTTAAAGATTTTATTTATTTATTCATGAGAGACACAGAGAGAGAGAGGCAGAGACATAGGCAGAGGGAGAAGCAGGCTCCATGCGGGGAGCCCAATGCGGGACTCGATCCTAGGACCCCGGGGTCACGCCCTGGGCCAAAGGCAGACGCTCAGCTCAACCATCGAGCCACCGGGGAGCTCTCCTATGAGGCTTTCATTTTAGAGACTATACTTGCTCATTTCTAGAAATTCTATTTGGTCCTTTTCACTTTTTATACTTTTTTATCTTGTTTCTTTAAGTTTGCTCAGTAACTCAAATTCCTCGGTTGCTAGTCATTCTGTTTGTTGAAATACCTGATTCCTTCACAATGACTCATTTGTCTTGTCACTTCACATTTTTTACTTTGAGCTCATGTTTAACAGCGCTTTCTCCTCTTTTCCTGTGAGAATCTTGCACGGTCTGCTTTGTGGAAGGGCCCTCCAGAGAAGTGTTATACTGCCTGTGCAGGGACCTAAGGGCTCTGGACAAGCTCTTCAGTTTAATCTTTTCAGCTTAGGTTTCTGCACGACACACAGGGTGTAAAGTCAGACACTATCCTCAAACGGGTCTAGAGGCTGGGTTTCTCAAGGGAGACTGTTTTCCCCACCCAAAGTCCCCTGGATGGGCAGGCTCCTCTGACCAGTGGCCAGAGAGTTGCTAGCTCTTTCTATAGATGAGGCTGGATGCTGAGGCTCTGGGCACTGTGCAGAGATGATGTTCCAGCTCCCTGCTCAAACTACATCCTTCTCTCTGGGTGGGTACCTTTGGACTTCTATAATAAAGTGGTATAGACTGGGTGGCTTATACACAACAGAAAACTTTGTCTCACACTTCTGAAGGCTGGGAAGTCTGAGATCAGGGTGCCAGCATGATTGGATTCTGGTGAGAACCATCTTCTTGGCTGGCAAGACTGTCACCTCCTCATTGTAGCCTCACCTGGCAGAAGGGGTGAGGGAGCTCTCTGGGGTCTCTTTTATAAGGGCACTAATCCCATTCATAAGGCTCCACACTCATGACCTAATCATGTCCCAAAGACCCACCTCTAAGTGCCATTCAACATCTGAATTCAGGAGGGTGAGACACACATATTCAGCCTATAGCAATGGGGCTGTAGCATCTGGTCCTCTTCCCTCTCAGTTTATATTCGGATCTTAAACTCAGAGCCTTGATTTTAAATTCCACTGGCTTGATTTCTCCATTTCTGGTGCTTGGAGATATCCCTTTCTTTCCTTGGAGATATGCTATAGATTAATTTTTTGGTCATATTTTATTGATGATTTCTAAGAGTCTCTAGTATGCAGAAAGGCTAGTCGACATCAGCTCAGCCAGCCCTGTTGTTGGAAGTTGGATAAATCAATATTGAAGAAAAGCACAGTGAACCCAGGATCCTCTTAATTCAGTCTCAGCACAGAAAGGTGTAAAACCACTGCATTTATGCGAGTAACAGGGGATTGAAACCTGGGTGCATTTTCAGAGAAGTCAATCAATCAACTGGCACTGCTCATTACAGACAGAAATGATCACATCACCGAGGCTGACAAGAGGCAGCTTCTAAGCATCGTCTGGTGAAGACCAGAAAATGCACAGCTACCCAGGATAGTCCAGTTCTGTGAAATGTTCCTACCTTTGCAGAGTCGAAACACAATTTCCTCATCAGATGATTTTCCTAAGTGTTGTAAACACTTCCTTAGGCCATTTTCTTTTCTTTTGTAAACGTCTCCCAACATTCCATTTTCAACTTGAAAACCACCAGGGTAGACTTTTCCCTCCTTCCACCAACCCACCCCATTTAATCGGGGATTAAGTGCTATTAATTCCAATGCTTTATGGTCTTGCTTCCTGCCTCTTACACATTCTCCCTGCTATTGCCTTGGCTCAGGCACTCAGCCTTATCTCAACTAGCTTTCTAAAGTCACCTACATGATCTACTGCTCCTTCTGCACATGAGCCTTCAGAGGCCTTCTAAAATTCATATTTTACGACTGAACCCTTCAGAGCCTCCCAAGGACAATCAAAATATATTCTTACTTCCTTAGTACAGTGTATAATAATTCTATGTTATCCTACTCCAATCTTGCCCCCGCTAATTTATTAGACTATGTATTTTGGAATAACTTTAGCTTTACAGAAAAATTAGGAAAGTAGTATGGAGAGTGCCTATATACCCCATATTCAGTTTTTCCCCTCTTATAAACATTTTATGCTAGTATGTCATATTTATCACAATTATTAAACCAATATTGGTATATTACCACTAAGAGCCATAATTTATCAAGATTTCTTTAGTTTTTATGTGATATCCTTTTTTCTACCCCAGGAACCTATCCACCAGGACTCTACAGTTAGTTGTCATGTCTCCTTAAGCTTCTCTTAGGCAGTTTCACAGACTTCTTTTTTTTTTTTTTTTTTTTTTTTTTGGTCTTTGACGATTTTGACAGTGTTTCTGAGTGGTAGTCAAACATTTTATAGAATGTCCCATTATTAGGATTTGTCTTACTTTTTCTCCTAATAAGACTGGGACTATGAGTTTGAGGAGGAAGGCCATGGAGGCAAAGTGGCCAGTTCATCACATCACATCATGGGTATCCGCACGACTGAGCACTGGTGATGTTGACCTTGACCACAGCCAGGGCAGTGTTTGGTTTTTCCCCTTCTCAGGACTGCTGATGCACTGACCTGTATACTTAACTCATTGGTTCATGGCATACACCCAGGAAGGCTTTCTGCAAAGTCCTTCTTTTGTTTCATTCTATCTTATTTTTTTCCCTTCTCCTATCCCTACATACATCCCTGCCACACCAAACCCCACACACTCTAATATATTAAACATATAATCATCCTATTCGTCTTCTCTCTCTTTATTAGATAAAAGGTGGTATTTTTTGCACATACCATTTTAAAAACACAGGCATGCTACAATATCCTTAAAACAGCATTATAAAAACAACATTATGTTTTGGGAGCATTACTTCTGGCTGCTGCTTAACAGTCCCTGGTGTACATCAACTATATTTTCTTTTATCCATGACTCAAATAATGGAGCCTAGAATGCTTCCAGCTACTGAGTCCACACCAAATGCTGGCATTAATGCCTGGCATGACTCTCTTTATGGTTCTGTGGGGGAAGTTCTCCCTTGTATATGCCCACAGCTGGATATACTGGATGCTGGGGCTCTCTGTAATCTGGCTCTAGAGGGCTGCACCTGTTTCCAAGGGCTGTGACTACCTCTTTGCCCATATCCTTGACAGGATTTGATATTATTTGACTTTTGAACATTCTCCATGTTGACAGTTATAAAAGTGGTATATCCCTCTTGTTTTAATTTGTATTTCTGATTTTTGGTGTATGAGGGTTCCCTTACCCCATGGCCAGTCAAGTTGACACATAAAATCAACCACAACAATTACTACGATCTAACTTATTTTATAGGTCTTTGGCATGTATTTTCCTCCTATTGTGAGCAGTCTAAGCATATCCTTTGTCCATTTTTAACTTGTTTTGTGTATGTATACTTTTTGTCCTTATAGCGGCTGTTCAAAATTTCTTTCTGGGTACTCTGGATGTTAATCTTTCCATCAGTTTTACATGTTGCAATTTACCTTATCCCAGCTGTCACCTTTGCTTATGATGTCCTTACAGAAGCTAGTAATCCTTTATTTTGATGTAAGCCAAATACATCAAATTCTCTACTCATAGTTTGGCCTTTTGGTATCTTATTTGAGAAATACTTATCTTCTTCATGGTCACCAATATACTATCCAGATTATGAAACTATAGGACTTGATATTGCTATGAAACTAATCTTTCCCTATGTAGTGAGCCAATTTTCAACATCCTGCACAACACTAATCATTTTCTAGACTGTGCCTCATGATGCCAAGACTACCAAATACATAGTTCCCTTAATAATCCAGGTCTGACATTGAATTCTAGTTTGTTTGCTGGGTTATCTATCTAATCATTCATGAATATTCATCATAGTCAATGTAAGTCCTAATAAAAAAAACATATAGAAGTTATAGTTAAAGGGCTTATGTTTTCCCTTTCCTTATATCCATACTTGTCTTTCAAGATCCAACCTCTCTGTAGATTATTCCCAATTATGCCTTTTAGTTGTTTAACTCACTGCAAATTCAAGCACCCTGACTCTCCTGCAACACTGAACCCTGGAAAACGTGAGATGCAGAGAGGAAATGACAAGGATTTTGACCTCAGACATCTGAGTTAAATCTTTACCACTGACTAGATGCATGGCCACTGGCAGGGTCCATCACCCATCAGAGCTATGGTGTCTTCATCTTATGAGGCACAGTAAAACAACAGAATCACCTAACATTTAATGCACATCTTCCATGTAGCATTACAAAGTAGCCAAGCTTATTCCTTTTATTTTATAGACAAAAATTGAAAGCTTGTCCAAATGTGTACAGCTAATAAATGGGTGGGAGGGTAGGGCATCCTGATCCCAGGATGTCTAAAGATGAAGCCTGTCCTCCTACTATTATACTGTATTCCCTTGTTAGGACTATGGGGAGAAACAAAGTACACTATGAGGTGTCCACTTCAATGATCAGTAACTATCCTTTTATTTTAACTACCACTTGGTACAAAATCAATTATTTTAATGCACTTTCTAACTTTGATTTAGTTTTCTTTTTTCTTTTTTATAACATTTTATATAAAAATTTATACATATAAAATTTTAATATATATTTTTCTAGTCTAAGAAATGAAATTAAACACATTAGAATGTCTATTGTATTAAAAATTTCTTCCTTTTTTTTTCTTTAAGGAGAAACTGATTATTCTTAGAATGCTGTCCTTCCCTACTGTCTTTAAAACACAGTTAGTGATATTATCAACGTCTGTAAATAACACATTCCAGGAAGAGAATATTGCTTTTGATAAAGGTATTTACTGACAGTAAATGCTAAACAAATCGAGAGCACATGCTACTAATTAGTGTGTCCCTCTCTATCTGACAGACACATATTGACTGTGACTTTTAAAAGCTCAGGCAGTTCATTCTATAAAGGCTAAAAACTGGTCCATTAAATATCGTGCCAAAATCGTTCTAAGAAAAATTGATATGGGAACTTCCTGTCATTGTAAAGACTTAATTTCCAAGTAGGAGTTACCAATGTCAAAAATAATAAACATCACTGTCAAGAAGAATAAGAATTAGGTTTAATACAGAATTGGTTCCAGAGTAAAGCTGCAAGATACTGGAATTTTGTACTATTTAAAAATTAAAATTGTTAAGGTGAATACGTCTGTATGTCTGGTACGTTTTGTCCATAATACAGGCTGGCAAAGGCACTTAACCTGCCTGTTACCATATGTAAGACAAATCAGCCTTTAATTTATTTTCAGAGGCAAATATTGTAACATCCAAAAAAAATCCCTAAAACCTGTTTAATTTCTTGCCTTTAAAATTAAGTGCAAAGCAAAAAGTGTCACTGTGTGAGGCTCTCCTTTTATATAAGTACTTAATTATCCTAATTTTTAAGGGTAGATTCTCATTTAATCCTTACGATTGTTGGAAAACACTGAACTTAACAGAACCCTTACTAACACGCTAATTCTTACTCTACAATAGATGGGATAACCAGCAGTTATCAATAGATGGGATAACCAGCAGCTAATCTTTCAATAGAATTATCTCATGTTTTGCCATTGCTTTGTATAATATTCTTGGCACTAGTACCACACAGTTCTAATTATTTTAGCTTTTTGCCATTATAAATGAAGGGAAATTTTACTTCTCATTACTCTTTTCCTAAATATTTTTAGTTTCACCCATTCATTTTTCCAGATAAACCTTAATTTTCCTTCCTGTATTCTTGACTCATCCCTACTGAATTGTTTCTTTAACTGGAATTGTATTAATCAATAAGTGTGTTCTGGGAGAGCTTCCATCTTTTCAGTGTTCATGTGTATTGCTTTTATAAATTTCTGCATTTAGATTCCAAACATTTTTGGTTGAAATAACTCCCAAGGATGCTACAGTTTTGCTTCTACTGAATTTGAGATCTTACACCATTAAGTTTTCTAACAGTTTCTTACAGATAGTTAGGGCTGTTATTGATTTTTATATTATAGTCTATTTTCTAATTTGGAAACATGTACAATGTGAAAGTGTTAGACTGACCAGCAATTATGTGACATCAAGTTCAGTACAGAGAGTGAAATGGATAAAGTCAAAATGTTTCCTAGTCTCAATAAAGACAAGAGACCTTTACTGCTTAGGTTTTAGCACTGTCACCTATACTGAAAATTTAGTGGCAAGTCAAAAGCTTCAGCAGAAAATACAAAACAGATTGCCAGAACTCAAGATATAAGGTAATGGGATTCATATTATAGCCAGATCTTTTGAGGATAGGATTTAGGAAGGGATGACAGTTACATTCTCAAAGATTTTGTGGCATCCAACAGAAGCAAGCCAATGTCAGGGGAGGGAGAAGAGAGCAAATGCAAAATCAATAAGAAGCAAATGTGACTTGTAACATCTTCTGGCTCACTCTGGCATTGAATGTCCACATGGTTTATTGTAAGTAATAAGCTTTCTTTAGGCCAAGTAATAAAGATACAAACAACACCTGGCATCCCAAGGGCATCCTATCATTTGAGAAGGGGATACCGAGTTTTGGATGGAGTAGCACTGCCAGTGGCTTCCAGAGCAAAGGAGGGAGCCCACGCAAGTTTGCTCTCACTGCATTGAGAAGAGTTCACTGGCACACTTAACCATAGGTGGAGGGGGTCAGTGGCGGGATGTGGGGTGGTAGGGCTGTGGATGGCTTCATCGGCAGTCCCAGGGAAGACATTCATATCAAGGACAATTAAAAACCTGCCCTAGAGCACAGTGGAGAGGGCACAGTAGGTATCTGCCCAGTCAACATACCATGAGAAGACCAATGACTGAATCACAAAGTGAAGAGAAAGTGAGCAAAGAGAATTGTGAATAACAGGACAAGGTCTGAAATCAAAGTATTTCATAAGTGTCTCTGCTGTTTCAGTGGGCATGCTGTGTTGGTCCTAGCGCAGTGACAGGTGTGAACATACCCCTGATCCCTCATAAATTTTTGAGATCCTGCATACATATGTGACAAGTCTGACTGCAGTCAAAGAGCCCTTTCTTCCTTGGTAAGCAACAAAGAAGAACATAAAGAGTCACATACACACTGCTTGGATGTGAGGAAACACAAAAGTATGGGTATAAGATCATTGGTTGATGCTGTCATTTGTCTATAGAAAAACTCCAAATCTCTGTAACTGTAGGGTTTTACATTCTGGTTTTTACATTGGAATTTCTAATTTTACATGTGAAATTAGAACAATAACAACAACAAAAAAACAGCATGGTTTGTATGGTTAAGACCTCAATTGATTATTTGTTTAGATAATTATTATTTATTTATTTAAGAATTCAATTATTAGCTCCTACTCTGTGCGCTGGGCAAGGTATTATGTCTTCCTCTCTCATCTCTCCCAAATGAGTAAGATTTACTAAAGATGTTCCAATCTATCAGGAGGAACGTGAAAGTACTTATTCTTTTAAAAACAAAGCAAATATTTTTTATAACAAGAATCAAGTTTCAAAAATGGTACGGGGAGAGCCCAGAAGGAAGAGAAGGTAATACTTGCTTGCATGTTATGGACTCAAAACTTGTGTTCATCTTCAAATTCATATATTGAACCCCTTCCCTGCAACCCTGACGACGGCTGTCACCAGAATCAAACCATTCTGACACCCTCATCTCAGAGCCTCTAGAACTGTAAGAAATAAATTTCTTTTGTTTATAAGCCACCCACTCTATGGTGCTTTGTTATAGTAGCCCAAGCAGAATACGACAGAAACTGATGAAGATGTGAGAACCAGAAAAGCACCTTGGAGAAGGAAGTACTTGACCTTGGCCTTGGCCACTGGGTAGCTTTCAAAATAGAGGTGGGAACTAGAGGTTTTCCTGGACGGCGAATCAGAAACAGGGCACCAACACAGAAGGTGCCCTGGCATATGTCTGTGGTTTGAAGCACTGCTGTGAATATTGGATGGAAGAATAATTTTTCCTTATGACATGTCTTTGAAGACCATGATAATGGCAATTTCTCGGTCTTGAAGTCACTATATGTGTTCAAACCGAGCCCCTGAGATTGAGTTCTGCTAGTTCAACAAGTTGCCTATGGCTGTTTCCCAGGTCTTGTCCTCATTATTACAAATTACCTTCCACAGTACCCTTGGAGTGTCCTCAATTCCTGGGTTGTGCACACCTGTCTCTCACCAGCTCCACCTGCTAGAGCCACACTTCTGTACCAACTTGCTGCCATCCATTTTTGCATTTGCCCAGCAATACTGAGGTGTGATCAACAAAGCTATGCTGCCTCCACAAAGAGAATTTTTTTTAAAGATTATTTATTTATTCGTGATAGACAGAGGGAGAGAGAGAGAGAGAGAGAGAGAGAGAGGCAGAGACACAGGCAGAGGGAGAAGCAGGCTCCATGCCGGGAGCCCAACACGGGACTTGATCCCAGGACTCCAGGATCACGCCCTGGGCCAAAGGCAGGTGCCAAACCGCTGAGCCACCCAGGGATCCCCCACAAAGAGAATTTTTTGAATCACTAGTCTGAGTTCTATGGAAAGTCTTTAAGGTAGAGTTTATAAATTACACAAGTCTCAGGTATTACCACCATTCTCCCTTCACACTGCAAAGAAACAAGTTTACCCCCTGAGCTCTGTCTCTCTCACATATGCAGCCTGGATACAGGCAGTGTATTGGCAGAAAGTGAGAACTTAGAATTGACAACAGTTGTTTTTTGTTTTTGTTTTTTGTTTCCATAAGAACAAGGGGCTAAATGACTTGTCAAAGCTTGCTGGAGAAACCATATTGCCAGAAATTAAATTCCAGATACTGAAGGAGCTGCATGCCTATTCTTACTGCCTTCTCTCTGCCCTAAAAGTTACCTAAAAGTAAACAATTGATGGCATATCAAACTCCAGTTTGGGTTCAACGGCATTTCTTACGTGCCTCATTTGGGTGTGCGGAATGCTTGGTTAGAGTCTCACTTTCAGGAACTTAGAGGAAACACACTATAAAGAGTAAACTTCAATCAAGACAGAAGGAACATCCAAACTTTGATGTGTTAAGATTTCCCAATGCCAGCGACACAAAATGAGAACCTGGGACACAGAAATCTGAGTAGTGGAATTTGTAATATGGTGCAGAGTCAACAGATACGGAAAAGCAGAGACTGGCACAGTGAAACCTTTCTCTTCTTCCACTTTCTATATTTAAATGCAGAATTGCTTTGGGCATCTTATGTCCTATATTCACATAAAGGAAAGAAATAGATGACTTTATATTGCTCAACCAGGATGGACTCAAACCAGATGATTCAGGAAACTAATTAACTTGGAAAATCTACTTAAGGATTTGTAACTCTATCAATAGTCTTACATTATTAATGACTTTTCCAGAGTTTCAGGATATCTTTAAATTCCCACTTGACCATTCCATGCTCAGCTATAATTACCAATGAGAGTTACTGCTTGTACAATTTACTGGGTGCCAGGCAACATGCTATGTGAGTTACATGCACGAATGTACTCAAACTTTTCAACAATAATGCAAGGCAGGTATTATGATTATTTCTCAGGCGAGCCAGTGGAAGGTTCAGATGTCTAAGGAAAGTCTCCAGAGATCTCATTGCCAGATGGAGACAAAAACAAATACAAACCAGGCTGATTCCATATCACCTTCACATATTCATTTTCTTACATTTTTTAAAATTTAAATTCAATTTGCCATATAGTATAACACCCAGTGCTCATCCCATCAAGGGCCCCCCCTCAGTGCCCATCACTCAGTCATTCCATTCCCCTGCTCACCTCCCCTTCTGCAACTCTTTGTTTCCCAGAGTTAGGAGTCTCTCACGGTTTGTCTCCATTTCTAATTTTTCTCACTCAGCTTCACATATTCAAAACCCCACACTTCCAGCTTTCTAGTCACAGCTTCTCCCAAATTTCTTTCTCTGTGAATAATAACATCCACTTCCTATCCTATACAGGGATATGCCCACAGGGCGTTGTTTCTGGGCAGAGCAAGAGATCTATATGAAACTCACAGGGTCATTGTTAGAATTAAATTAATGGAAACCCGATTTACTTCAGAGACGTAAAGTGCTATATAAAAGTAAGGTTTTAACACTTGAAAAAAAAAAGATAACAGTAGAGAGTTGTGTACTGTTGAAGTAATAGTTGTACTGTTAGTTATTTCTGTGCTGGCCTTGTCTTACCAACTAAATGATAACATTGTACAGGAACAGAATGGGTCTTAGTTAACTCTGAATGGCCTGAAATAAAACTTGCCTCTTTTTATGTAAGGGTATTCTAACAAAGGACATTGGGAGAGTCACATTTAAGAATAGTTGGCTAAGGAGATAATTGGCCTTGAGTGAGATTTTTTTCTGGCTTGACTGGAGTAAGTTGAATGTTAAGAATGAGACTGTGTTGAATGAATTTTGTGTGGATTCGGTCTCACAGCTTTACAAGCAGATCTTTTATATCTCATTGTTTTATTAGCAGGTCATGATTTCTACCACAATTATGAAGATAATTAACTGTTGTGAACCATTTTTCACTCTCACCTGCAGGACCTGTTCTTTGAAAGGCATGTGTTGTTAGTGTAACAATTTGACAAGTAGAAGAGGGTAATCTTAGTGTAGACATTCGGGAGGTAGACTCAACCCAAGGAAAAATGTTGATGATCTGAATACACATGACCTATCTTGACAATACCAAGTTTATCTTTCTACTATGGTGACAAGGGTCTAGGAGGAAATTCTCCTCATTAGGTTACCCCTTTCACTTTTCCTTAGAAAATTTGGGCGGGAACAAAAAAGAAAACACTAGTGAGATAAAGAACCACTGGTAAGTAGCACCTGTACTCTTGTGCTATCCATCTGATTTTCTGGGGATTTACATCAAGCAAATAAATATGATGCATGTCAAATAGTGAGACATTATATTCAATCACCTGTTTGAGGTAGTAGAATGGACTCAGACTAACTCAGGCAACAAAACAAATATGACTTCGGTAAAAATGAACTTGTTTGTCCTTAATAAGTCTACTAGAATTATTTTGCATTTCCTGCCCATCCTAGACTTTCACACTAGGTGCAGGTTCTGTTTTCTTTTCCTTCTTAGAAGACTGTGGTTTCTTTTAAGTTTCTCCCATCCTCTTTCATCAATCTGCATCCATTTTATCACGGGCCCACTGCCTTTGCTGTGCTTGGGGACCTCTGAATTTGATATCTATTTTACCAAAGCACTTCTCAGAACACAGCTGACTGAATATAAGAGCCTGCTTTTCACCTACAACTCTGGCCTCGTCCATGTCCCTTGCACTTTCTCAGACTGCTTTCCTTTCCTGTGTGAGAGCTGTGAAATCTGGCAGCATGGCACTTAGAAGATGGGAATTGCTGGAACATTGCTCTTCAGCCTTTTATGCACTGTGTCTTTGGAGCACTTTGTCAAAACACATCATACCAGCCACATCTGTTCATTTATTTGAACCAGAGAAAACAGCTTTTCTTTTAAGATCTTCTTAAATCAGGCACATTGCTGCTGCCTGATTACTTCCCAAATGTCTGTGCCAGTGTCCCCCTTGACAGGCTGAACTTGCCACTGGCCTATGATAAGCATGCTTTTTATGCTATAGTCCTGTGAAATTTGCCCTGGCCTTTGAGTATTCCAGCTCCCTGAAAGCAATGGCAATCATCACTACTGCGATTAATTGTGAATATGGAACTGCTGAACAGTGTGGATCTGCTAAGCTGAAATCTGAACATGAAGAAAGGCACGCATGGTTAGATCCACAGCTAGGAGATGCCGATGGAAACCCTATATTCCACATCTACTTCACTTCAAATCTCGCTGTTGTCATCACAAACTCAACAGGGACAGCATTTAAAAGACACTGGAGGATATTCTATTACACTAAATGCCAGAGCAGGAAACAAATGTGGTATTTTAATTCACCAGTGAGGCTCTGAGCAACCTTGGGTAGGGCAATCACCTCTTCATTGCTTACGATTTCCACCAGCAAAGTAAAGACCATATTAAGTTTGTATCTCCTTGCTAGCATTTCAAGGAGCTGATTATTGAGCTTTCTTCTCCCACATGCTACTCCCATGATGTAAGTCAGGTGCTCAGATAACTCCCTTTAGACTCCCAGTGTATTATGTCTAATGCTGGATAAGTAATGGCTCTTCATTCTGACGGAACCACTTAGACATGTTTCTGTTAACTAAGCCTAAAATAAAATATGCCTTCTCTATGATTCAAAAGCGTGTGTGTGTGTGTGTCTATATGTATGTAGAGTTAGATAGATTAATTATATAAAATACGATGTGGAATAGCCCCTGCATGTGTGTGCTGTAGGCCAGCTAGAAGGCTGGTGGGAGGGGAAGCTGTTGATGTCAGGTGCACTGTGCACACTGGCAGAAGCCACACACCCAAGGAAGGCAGGCAACAGACTGGGGCTGTTATTTTTTCCAACTAATAGAGAGGGAAATAGAGGGAGAGACAAGTCAAGCAGCAGTGCTGTGCTGAGTCATACCAGAATCTGAGGCAAAAGGAGAAATGTGCCTCTGGTATCCACTCATCAGGATACACTCTTATTCTGAACCAAGTGGTAAAAGTTAATAAAAGTTTTACAGTGAAAAAGCATGACTCCAAGGTTCCCATGCTGCCAAAATTGCATGCCATTGTCAACTCTCATAAACGTACCAGCAGTGACATGATTGCCGGGGACACAATAACGTAAAGGTGCACTATTGCAGGGTTGTAAAACACGCAACTGCCTGTTTTTATTTAAAATCTCCATATGTTTTTGATCATGGGCTGTTGCCTTAATTTGGATTTTTTTCCTTTAATAGACTCCACATCCAGTGTGGAGCCTGATGTGGGGCTTGAACTCATGGTTCTGAGAGCAAGCCCTGAGCCGAGATCAAGAGTCAGATGCTTAACTGACTGAGCAACCAGGAGCCCCACCTTAATTTGGATTTTTAAAAATACTGCCTTAAAATAGGATCTGCCTGGATTAACTGTGACATTAGCCTCCTTGCACCTCAAGTTTGGGTAGATCCTCACCTATCTTACCCTAATCCTGGTTGCCAGCCAGAATTAAGAGGATAGTAATAATAAAATAAATGGAATAAAACATGAATTATCTGGGTGCTTCCAACATAGGAAGCTTGACTCTTCTCTCTGTTTAACAGCCACATTTGTGTGGACAGGATTGGGTGATAAAATGTATTACTTTCTGTGGTCATACACAGACAAGCTGCCAAGTAACTGACCAAGGGAGACCAGAATCAGATGCTGGAATCAGTGATGTAAAGCAGCCTGTGCAAGCCACAGAATGCACGGTCTGGAAAGATTTTAATTATATCATTTATTTGTGAATTCCTTTGCAGGGTCTTTTGACTGAAGGGGTAAAGAGCAGCACACAGCCACAAGGGCTGGGAGCAGTGCCTTGACTCCCTGCCTCCAGTTCCCTGGGTCTGAGGAATGTGGCTTTGTACCAGTTCAAAAGGTATTATGGAGTCGACTCTTTCCCATCCCTGAAGCCTAGACTCATTCATGAACTTGGTTATGCTCCGGCCTCTATGGCACTGTCCTCCATACAGCAGGAATCAGCATTGTGTGGTTTCCCAAAGCCCCTGCTCTGCATACTGTTGTAGGTCCCATCTCACTGGCAGCTTCTCAGTCTGGGGTTTCTACCACCAATGTTATGTCTCTATGGATAGGAGTATAAGGAGCAAGAAGACCCTTTGGTGAAATGCACCCCCTCACACGCAACATGTGAATGAGAAAGTATTCGGAGCACACTCCCCCAGAATATTTACAATTCAACGAAGACAAAGTTTCCCATCTGCATTCATTTACTCATTCATTAAACATAGAATAATCGAGTGCCTTTTATGTGTCAGACACTGATCTAGGTGCTGTGAATGAAGCAGTGAATATAAGGATCAAAACCCTGGCCCTCAAGGTGCTAACCCTGCAGTGGGAAAAAGACTGTCAATAAACAGGTATGTCATTACAGCAGACAGAGACAGAGAAGGGCCAGAGAGGACAGTGAAACAGGAGTTGGGGGCAGAGAAGAGACAGCCCGGGGTGGGCCAATATCATCTTAGGTTGGTAGGTTATAAAAAAAAAAAGTCTCACTGAAAAGGTGACATTTAAACAAGAACTTGAAGAAGATGAGTGGAAAACTAAGGGGTCGGGGAGAAAGTTCTATCAAGTGTGAAGTCCTGATGCTGGAGCCTGGCTGGAAGATGGATTATCTGAAGAAGACCCAGGTGCTGAAGCAAAGTAAGGGAGGGAGAGGGGGGGATGGAGGAGAGCCAGGGAGGAGTGATGGAGGAGGTCAGATGGTAATGGGCAGAGGGAGAGAGCAGGGTTGTGTATGAGGATCCTTTACACCATTGTTAAGGTCATGGACTGCTCTCTGAGATGAGAAAGCATAGAGAGGTGCTGGCCAGGGGAGTGAAATAGTTTGACTTATGTTTATAGGCTCTTCTGGCTATTAGTGTAATGAGTTTGCTCAGGGACAAAGGTGGAAACAGATGGAGGACAGTGGTGGCTGGCACAAAGGTGGCAGTAAATAAGCAGAAAGAATGGTCTGAATTCCAGATCAGTTTTGAAGTCAGAGCCAGCAGGTCTAATAAATTAAATACGTGATGTGATAAAAAGTGAGAGTCAAAAATAACACCTGAGTTTTCATCTTTGAGCAGCTGGAAGTATGGAATTGCCATTTTCTAACTGGGAGAGGATGGTGCAGGAAGAACAGTCTGCAATGGGAGAGATCAAAAGTTCACTTTTGAGAATGCTGAGGCGTCTAGGAGACATCCAAGTAGCCATGAGAGTTCGCAGGTTGGAGTTCAGGGAATGTGGAGTTCAAAAGAAAACTCTGGGCTATTTGGAGTTCAAGGGAGAATCTGAGCTGGAGAGAGATATTTGGCAGTTGGCAGAGAGCAGATGGCATTTAAAGTTGGAGTGGACCCAACTGGAAGACGTTCATTGTGCTATTTGGTGTTTTAAAAAGAGCATTTGTGTGCCATTAGATGGAGCTTGTAACTCTTGATTTTCCATGCTCAACGTCACTCTCTTTTGCTTTATACCTGTCCTACTTCACTCATGCATGATGCCGGTGGTTCCCCATCATGCTCCTCAAGAGTAGGGGTCTTGCTCTTAGGGTTCAGCAATGAATGTTCGTGGCATGGAGTTAAATCTCAGTAAATGTCTGGCAAATGAGTGATTTCTCATTCAGAAAATTGAAGGTACTCAACAAACGTTAAAGGAAAGTCAGGTCCTAGGAGTGCACTGGAAGATCAGTAAGAGAGGCAGGAAACAGTCTCAGAAGAAAGAAATGTACCAGAATGGACCTTTCTGACTTAGGGGAAGGAAATAGCTGAGTTAGGGGAAGGAAAACTAGATTGTTAATACAAGTGACTCAGGGCAGAGGAATTGAGAGTGGTAGTTGCAAATGGACATAGGATGAGAGACCAGAATCAGTTTGCTTCAACATGGTGGCATCTCCAACTGGCTCTCCCCAGACAGACTTTCCCTTTGCATCTCAAGCACACGCTGCATGTCCTAATTGCTGAACTAATGTCCACTCCATATTCCACCGACACACCAAGTTCTTTTGTACCTCCTTGGCTTTGACTTTGTTCTTCTCCATTCACTTCCTCTACTGTTTAACTTGTGAACTCTCACTCAGTATTTGAAGTTCCCACCAGGATTGTGTCCCTGTGGCAACATGCCCCATCATCACTCTTGACAACCTTCAAAATCTGTCAGATGGTGTCATGCAGAGTTGACACTGGGTCTTTCAGCTTACATATACCTGAGGCCGGAGTATGAAGCCTATGCAGAAGCTAGAAATGTGTGTTGCATTTAATGTAGGACTGAATCTAGGAACAGAGAGCTGACAAATAAGGAAAGGTCAGACTTTCATATGAATGTGCTGTATCCCAAGGGAGCTGGCATTTACTCACTGTGAAAGCCAGAATCTATACCCTGGGGACAGTGGTCCATGGATCCCTAACATGCCAAGATGACATCACCTAAGACCAACTATTTCCTGTGCCCATGTTTGATTTGGCTTTGTTTTTGAATTTCATCTTCACAAAGCAATTCTTGGATTATCAATTTAACTCTTCTTACATGACACTGTAAAATGATCACCTTTGATGGAGGAGAAATAATTTGGTGACAAATATGCTCTCCATTTCTAGTTGGCATTTAAAGAATGTGAGCTATGGTTTAGAAATTAGCTTCCTGATTTGGTTAGTATAGTAGAGTTCCCCAGAGTCTAAGGATGTTTGGCAAATGAATAGAATGTACTGTGCCAGCAAAATTAAGAATCATAACCTGAGAAATTAGTGAGGAGGAAAAAAAGAGAGTAAGGCAGTTCTGAAATTCAATTAATCAGACAATGTACTCCTCTGTAGGTTACAAGTTTCAGGGGACTCAAAATAAATATAAAATGCTCAAGATTCTTATAATGTAATTCAGAACATTAAAACTGATGGATATGGAATAGCAGGTCAGGCTATTCATGTATTAGGGGATGTGTTACCAAAGAGATACATGAAAGCAGTTCAAGAAATTATATATTATTGTTATCTCTGTGTTAGAGACCTATACTCAGAGAGTAAGTACGTAAACTGTACAAGGTCAAATTGGAGTCAATGGCAGACTTGAGATTTAAGCCCTGATTTGCCTCCAGACTGAAGGCTTGCTCTTAACCATTACCTCCCAGTTTGCTGAGAAATTTCCTATCTCAGATACTTTATTTATCCATTGTAATTCTACATATTATATTCTGTTGTTTTAACTATTCCAGAGCATAGAGAATGATAAAGAGTTTCCATATGTATTGCATGGAGCAAGCAAGAACTCATAAAAGCCAGACAAATAAAAATTACTTATCAAGAACAAAGATTCTAGTTCAAATAGTAGCAAACCACATAGAGCAGTTTATAAGATGAAAAGCACTATGTAAACGAAAGTGTGCACACAGTCAGCAACCTTGACCTTTACCAGCTGTATCTAACCCTCTCTTAGAGGGTCTACCAACGCTTCCTAAAAGAGATGTAATTGAAAAATACAAATATAACACTATATAGTAACCATATTGGAATTAAGTTTTTAAACAAGAAAAAAATACGAAATACAAAATCTTCACTGTTTATACATAAATTTATTATATACCTAGGAAAGTTGAAAATATCAGCTAAAAAAACTCTTTAATAACTATCTTTCCAAAAAGAGAAAAAGTCAGCTTCATGGTAGGTTATATGACATATATCCCAAATCAATAGATTTTCTGTATGTTGGCAAAAACACAACTGAATGCACATTACTAGGTGTGTGTGTGTGGGGGGGCAGTTTACCATAGTATCAAATTATTAAATGTCTAGAAATAGATGTAACAGAAAGGAACGAGTAAGAAATATATAGTTAAATCCTAAAATTTCAATGAAGGAGTAAAAAACAAAAAGGAAACATTTCATGCAATTAAAAAACAAATTATATTCCTAAATGGAAAGACATAATATTTTTTAAATGCCACTTCTTACCAGAATATGTATGTTCGATACAATCTCCTAAAACTCTATTTGGACCCTTTCTTTACTTGAAAAGCCAAGTCTGAATTCATCTGAAAGAATACCTGCAAACCTCAGCAAATTCAGGTTTGGAGAAGAAATAAAAGCTGTATCACTTATCAAAATATACTTCCAAATGACAACTCAAGTAGCTTAGCTTGTTACTAGTACAGAGGTAGACATACATATTAATGGGGACACAACCATGTGAACAAGAGAACTCATAGCATGTGAGCATTTAGTAAATAATATTACTTAGTAAACAGAATGTTAGGAACATTTTTATACTCATTTTGGGAAAAAAAAAACAAAATGAAACATGGATCCCTTTCTCATAT
Organism: Canis lupus baileyi; assembly: GCF_048164855.1. Classification (NCBI taxonomy): domain Eukaryota; kingdom Metazoa; phylum Chordata; class Mammalia; order Carnivora; family Canidae; genus Canis; species Canis lupus. Next base: position 4,525,000 of record NC_132868.1, on the reverse strand, counting down.
GATATTGAAAATATATCCAAGATAGATTGACATTTGAAACAAACAAAACCCCAAATAAGAAAATAAATAACTGTGAAAGTAGTTGAAGAAACATGAGCCCATTCCTTTTATTTTATAATCTTATGAGCTAGGTCTTCCTAAGCACAATGCCAAAGGCAGAAGTTATAAAGTAGAGTAAATCAACTTAAAATTTTGCTAAGTCCAAGGATACCACAAACAATATAAAATACAAAAGACTAAAAATTTTTCTCAAAGTATGTAATTGTACTTAACTTATTGTAATTGTACTTATTAAGTAGTTAATAAAAATAGTGCAGAAAGAAACCCAATCAATCAAGAAGCAAAAGACATATGCCCAGTAGAATAATGGTCAAAACATATCAACAGGCAACTCACTGAAGAAGAATTAGAAATTCCTTACAAACAGAAGGAAACATGCTTGGTCTGGGTAGTGATCAGGGAAATGCAGGTTTATCCAAGCATGAGGTATCCTTGATCGACAATATCCAGCATTCATGAGCATGGCGGAGGGCAAGCACTCACACAATATTGGGTTAAGCTGGCAGAACCTTGCAGGAAATTGTGTCAGTAAACACTGAAGAAAAAAAAAGTGTGTATTCCTTGTCTAGGAAGCAAAGAGAGAAGGTACGGAAAAGGAGGGAAGAAACATGGGAGCAAATTCCTTGTCTAGGAAGCAAAATTCCTTGTCTAGGAAGCAAAGAGAAAAGGTACGGAAATTCCTTGTCTAGGAAGCAAAGAGAGAAGGTACGGAAAAGGAGGGAAGAAACATGGGAGGGGCAGAAGAGAAGGAAAGAGGATGAAAAGAGAGAAGAGAGAAAATGAGAAGCCAGAGGAGCCAGGAGGTAAAGAGAGGATGGGACATGATAAAGGAGAGAATGCTTGAGAAAACAGCAATTCAACAACCATCATCAGTTCTTCCCCAGTGATACCAAACCTAAATAGTCTCCTAGTAATACTGCCAGGTGAAACTATCTTTTAAAGATTTATTTATTTTTGAGAGAGAGAGAGAGAGAGAGAGAGAGAGAGAGGCGAATCCCAAGCAGATTCCCCACTGAGTGTGGAGCCCAACTGAGGCTGGATCCCAGGACTCTGAGATCACAGACCTGAGCTGAGATCACAAGTCTGAGGCTTAACCCACTGCACCACCCAGGCGCCTTGCAAGTATCTTTTTGTTATCTCTAATTTGAGAAAGTCCTACCAAAGTTATGCACCAAATAATTTAAAATTGAACATAAACAATCAACAATTTGTTAGCTATTTTTTCCTACTTGTTGGTTATTAGTAATTCTAAATATAGTTTATAAGACTCATGGTTTATTTGGAAGCAACTGAAACACATAGTAATAACCCGAAGCTTTGGATAACATGTAAAATTGCTCAATTATTTTAATGTCCATACTTATGTTCCCATAAAAGTAATTCTTTACTTGGTTCAGTGAAAATATGAAACCAGTTAAATGCTTTTATTCACTTGTATGTTAATAAGAGTTTATTTTCTTTATTGAAATATCCATGACCGAACACGGAATAGAAGATACAAATGGTTATATCACAAATAATTTAAAATAGATAAAACCGAGGCAAAACATTTATTTAAATTCCTTCTTACCTGTATTATTAGTTTTTATTTTGTAAAATGTAAAAGTAGGTTTTTCTTGCCTGTTTGGCACTTTAGAGTTTGCATGTAAAACACATGCTGTCACAGACACGATTGGTTTTAAACAACAGAAGTGCTCAGGATAACATTTTCTTCTTTTTTCAGAAACAAAGTACTATTTTCCTGTAACTTTAAAACCTGATTATATGGCCACTTCCTTATAGCCTTCTCTTTTACTACAAATGATCTAATAATAATAAGCTAGTTATCAAAAAATAAAGACCTGCTCAGTATTTCTTAGATTTCAGTCAATTTTCTTGGCTCTCTTTGAATGAACACACACACACACACACACACACACACACACACACACTGGATTTCAATTATTCTGCCATTTTTACATTTTAGCGACTTTTAAGCCACACCATCCATGAAATTATGGATCTGACATGTTACTTACATCTTTAACTATGGAGATAAATGTATAACTGTTAAACTGATAATGCTCATCCATGAGCCACCTGCAACCATATGGCACCACCTCACTCCCATCACCTAGAAAACCCTGCTTGAGATGTAGATACTTCTCTTTCACAAAGACCATAAAGCACATGTTACAACTGATAAATTATTGAGCACTACATCTGAAACTAATGATGTACTGTATGTTGGCTAAGTGAAATTAAATAAAAAAAGAACATGTCAACCAAAAATATAATTTAAAAAAAATTTTTTTTAAGATTTTATTTATTCATGAGAGACAAAGAAAGAGGCAGAGACACAGGCAGAGAGAGAAGCAGGTTCCATGCAGGGAGCCTGATATGGGTCTCGATCTGGGGACCCCAGGATCACATCCTGGGCTGAAGGCAGGAGCTAAACCGCTGAGCCACCCAGGGATCCCTGACTTTAGCTTCTTAAGCAGCTTAGACAGAAATTGCTAACCATGAGTTTTAAAAATATTTTTGAAGGGGTGCCTGGCTGGCTCAGTCAGTAGAACATGCAACTCTTGATCTTGAGGTCATGAGTTCAAGCCCCCCGTCAGGGGTGGAACTTACTTACAAAATAGTTTTTTATTACTATACAATAAAATTCAGATTTTTTTTCTTGTGGTGTATAGTTTTGTGAATTTGAACAGATACGTAGATCCATGTAATCAGGATACAGAACAGCTCCACCATCCTAAAAACCTTTTCCAACTGGCTTTCTTTAACTCAGTAGTATCTTTGGATTCATTGAAATTACTACACGTATCAACAGTTTTTTTTTTTTTTTTTTTTTTTTTACTGCTTAGGAGTATTCTGTGGTGTGGACTACATTCCTTGAAGTTTAAGTATTTGCCCGCTTAGAGACATCTGGGTTTTCCCCAGCTTTTGACTCTCACAAAGTTAGTATTAACACTTACATGTAGTTTTGGTATAAACATACATTTTTAATTCTCTAGGGAAAATACCCAGAAATTTGCTAACGGGTTTTAGGGTAAGTGTATGTTTACCTTTATAAGAAACTAACAAGCCATTTTCCAGAGTCTGTAGCATTTTGTATTCTTTTCTGTAGTGTCTAAGAGTTCAGGATCCTCTGTATTCTCACCAGAACTTAGTATTCCCAGATTTTTTTTAAAAAGTGCTATTAAATTTTAGCCATTCTGGTAAGTGTGCAGTAGCATCTCATTATGGTTTTCAACTGCCTCCTCCCCCAATGGTAAATGATGTTGGACGTTCCCCCATGTGATTATTTACCATCCTTCCATCCTCTTGGGTAGAGTGTCTATTTAAGTCCCCTGTGTACCTTTTTACTTTAAACTCTACAGATTCTTCTTCTTGGCCATTTATCTAGATAAAATGTATAGGCTATAAAAATATGACTGGATTGGGCAATCCATTTGAATTTCTTATGCTGTCAACTCATCTTTTATAAATTCAATAAATGTGCTCTGAAAATCATTGAATAGGGATAAACATATGAATAGAGGAGCTTTTCAACACACAGTTTTACTTCCGTTGAGTGAAACGAAAACAGAATGTGTTGGGAGATGCGTTCCGGGTAATGTAACCAAATATGCAAAGAAGAACAAAGTTAATGAGTAATAATGCAGTGATTGGCACACAGCTGCCCACACAACTTTTACATTCGCATAAATTTATTCTCTGTGCTTGCTCACGGAGGTGTCCTAACACATTCAATTGTTATTCATTTCATCTATAGTTTTTTATACTAGATTTGTTATTAGGAAAGCGTTTTTATCATCAGCAGGCCCAGCTGTGTATGAAACGACAACATAGTGAACACACAGAAGGCAGTCTCTGCAAATCCCGCTCTTGGTTTACTCTGTCTATGCCAATGCCTCCTGGCTCCACCCGCTCCAGTAATGGCTCAGATTGATTTTCTAGAAAGTGCTCTCCAGCCAACCCAGTATCTGATACCCCAGCCCATACTGAAGGTGCATAAAATCCCTGATGTGAATTCATGCCGGTGGTGGTTCAAGGAAGCTCAAGATATAAAATAAAACCTATACCTCTGGTTAGAGTCTCCCTTCCTGTCTTCATTGTGCTAATATTTAACTTTTTGCTACATAGAACTTGCAACAGCATTTTTTAAAACTCCAGTCTATGAGAGTTTCCAAATTCCCATATGAAAAAATAATGATGCACATGCATTTTTGAGGCCAGATATTCACAAAAAATGGGAAAATCATGCACAATTGTGCTTTACCTATTAAAAGTGATAATTTTGAGAAATATGTGGAATTTTATCCTTTATGTGCTCTTTATGAAACATAAACATTAAAACAAAATATGGATTTAGCTTCCATCACTTTCATTTCTTTCCTAGCTTTTGAAATTAAATATACATTTATTGCACCTTTACTCTTGGGCCAAGTATGGACTAGGTACTAACCAAAAGTTCTAAAAGATCGATGAGATACCAGACAAATTTAGTGAAGAATACTTATATAACTCAAGCCTTTTTATTTTGAATTTTCTATTCCAATCCTTGTGCCTGACAACAAATGGTAGCTTTAGAATCAAACAAAAATAGAACACATACATATATGGAGACACACACACATATGCACACACACAGAATTTTTTTAAAAAATTTCCTAGTTTAGGGGATCCCTGGGTGGCTTAGCGGTTTAGCGCCTGCCTTTGGCCCAGGGCGTGATCCTGGAGTCCTGGGATTGAGTCCCACCTCGGGCTCCCGCATGGAGTCTGCTTCTCCCTCCTCCTGTGTCTCTGCCTCTCTCTCTTTCTCTATGTCTATCATAAATAAATAAATAAATCTTTTAAAAAAATTTCATAGTTTGGATAATCTGCAACCTCACATCCTTAAATATTAATAAACATATCAGGACACATGACCACAATTAATCACAAGTCTTGAATAATTTCTAGTAAATTCCCTCTTTGAAATAAAATATGCAAAAAAACACATAAAAAAAGAGACACTGCTTATGATGAAAACTGTGACCATTAAGAAATAAAAAAGTAAGATGAATGTGATTATTAATTACTTGATTTTTCAAAAGGCAGAAAAAGCGAGTTTTTTAAAAGCCTAAAAACTTTTTAAGTTTGACAGTACTACACAATTATGACAATGATTTCGACCTAGAACCCACCAGTCTGATACTACGAGGACTCCATTTTTTATATAAATGGCAGGATTTGGAATGTGCAATGGGAGGGACCATTTATTATAATAAGTGCAAGTAGATAAATAGCACACAGTGTGTATCAGGCACCTTACCGAGCGCTTTCCATACACTGTGCCATTCAATCCTCTCCAACACACTAGGAGGTAGGTACCATTATTAAGACCAGCCTCAGTGTGTGGATGAGCAGGCTAAGACAGAGAGACATCTAACAGCTTCACCAGGTTCACAGAATGAGGGAGGTGCAGATCTGGGATTCTAACCCAGTCTGGCTGCAGAGTCCACAATCTTCACCCTGTCCTGCTCCTCAAGAAGACAGAAATGCAGAACCTCTTCCTAGATGGAACAGATGCTGTTCCTCCAGTGGCTGCTCTGGAAAGACCCAAGGCTCTCTAGAAACGTCCTCACATTAACACCCTCCTCTTTGCAAGCACTCTGGTTCCAACAGAGTGGTGGACCCTTGAAGCAGTTGCTGATGCCAAAATGGAAAGATGCTAAAGCGACAAGTCTGATTTCCAAGCAGTCACCCAGTGTTTTAAATAACATATTTGAGACAGAATCCAGGAGCTCAGCAACTACTTGTGATGCACTCTTTCTAATTACCATTGAACATTTGGTTCTCTCTAGACACTCTGCTGTCACCAAAACACTGCTATTTCATGCATGAGAACTTGCTTAGCAAAAATATTTTCAAAAAGAACAAGGACAGCTGTCAAAAATGATCATAACCTTTGCAATGTGAGGAATCATGTAGTAAGCTGTTGAGTATCTTTATGTGTGAAATGGAAACTGGGTATACCACTTGGCTATTTACCTCCAACTAGCTTCTAGACTAGTATTCCTTCCTTTAGAAAATGCCATCCATTCTTCATTACTTACAATCTCAGCGCTAGAAAAGTTCCTCTGATGGTGGAGGTGTGCTTTACACATCTTTGCAAGGTTATGTAATTATACATACACGTATATGTAACTATCCTTAAGTATATACCTTCTGTGAATTGATTCTCAGGTATCTATATCTAGATGTTCTCCTACTTGCCCTTTTTTTGTTGTTGTTAAAAAAAGATAATGGATTAACATAAAATATAGTACAATTACATGAAAGATACGCTTGTATTCACACAACTATTCTTACAATGACTGGGTTTTTAATTAATGATGTCCATGGCTTTGAACCATTTGCCTCCTGATGTGCCATTTGGAAAACAAAGGGATAGGCTAGTCAGTGCCTCTGAGCTGAGGTCTGCAGAGACCCACATTTAGGTTTCAGTGTGACCTGGATGCAGAGGGAAGGGGTGAGACAGTAGGTCCCCACTTAGCAAACTACAGGAATTTTACCTCTCTGGGCTGAGTTTTAGACTGGACTTCTGAAGGTTTCACTAGAAATTTGATATGGAAACATATGGGAAAATCTCTAATCTTTAAACAGAAGTGAAAACCTCTGATCTTCAAGGCCCTTTGGAGCTATACATTTCTGTCATTTAATACCTTAAAGTGACACCCTGATGTTAGAATTTATTGTGATCTTATAGAGGATGGCATCTTCTCTCTCTACATCTGCGCAAAACACAGGAAAGTGTAATATTGCTGCTTTAATAAAGCTGACAATCCAATTGTCTAAAAGTCACTAACATCTATCTATAACTTATATATCAAAGCAAGACTTTGACAGGCTGTTGCCTTGCTTAGCTTAATTTAGGTTTACTATAAGCATTCAAGAGTAATGAAATTCCATTAAACAGAATGCTAATCCTCAGATTTTATTTTATGTGAATCAATGAGGTTTTACATAATGTCTTATTACAGAAAAGCAAACTGCTGTTTTAAGAAAAATTTTGTATTTGGCTTTGCTAATTTTGTCTATCAGTTTTCAGTATATGAGAAAGGTTAAGGATCTGAAAAAGGTTAATCTAGGATAAACAGATTTGTAGCTGGGTTAATTTAGAATTATGAATGTCTGAATTCCTTTGAAAAACAATTTTAAGCTTGACATTGAGGGGGTGTCAATATCACAGTTTTTTTTTAATGAAAAAGTCTGGTAGAATTTGTGCTTAAGGGAAAATATTTAAAGAATTGTTCATTCAGTGCCCATCCCTTAGGAATAAAAGACCCATTTGTGATTCTAAAGATATATTAGTTTTCATAATATCCTGATAAGGAAGATTCTAAACCTTCCAGTGGATAATTAACACAGTCATTGCTAATGATTAGGTCACTCCATGAAGATTTTCTGACTTTGAAGAAGGAATGGGAATTATGTTTTGCTACATAATTCACAAATGATGGACCATTTTGGTTAGAGAAGGACAAGTCTTCATTTGAAGCAAACATTTTTTGAAGCTCTGTTTTATCAATGGCTATTACTGCATTTAATTTTTTTTTTGCAAATGAAGGGAGCGTTCTGATCTATAAATGCCCATATAACATGGCTCAACTATATGAAAGTGGTAGTTGAAGAAAAATGTTGATATGAAATAAAAATATAAATAATTTTCATAGAGGTGCTGCCACCTTTTGGTTGCTCTTCCAAGAAGCCACACTCATTCCTGAAAGCTAGCAGTCATGAGAAAAGCTTAATCAAAGACTGAACATCCCAGGATCAGAAGCAACTCCATTATGTCCGTACTTCTTATTTGGATGGCTCCCTATCTTTGGTAGCTTTCAGGGAGACTCACTGATATGGATTCATTTTCCCAAACATTAACATAGCAGTAGAAAAGATCCATTTCAGAAATGGAGTACTGTTTCCTGTTTTATTCAGAAAAATTAATACTATGCCTATGATAGCAATCGAGGCAATAAATAGTAATTTTTATCATATTGAACAAAGAAGCAGAAGAGATGTCTTCTTTATACCTACTGGTCTCAGCACCTTATTTAGTCTCAGGTCCCATCTCATTATTGATTATATATGAGTAACTTTTTACTAATTTCACTCTCTAAATATAGTAGGGGCCAAATTGCTCTTCTCTGCTTTTCTTATAGCTCTTTAAAATTTTTTTCATTCCCCCAAAACTAATTTGCCTTTGGATTGAAGGAACAGACACTCTTCAGAAAATAATTTACCTACTGTAGTAATTGCAGTTGCTATCCGATCAATAATTTATAATAAGAGTGGGCCCCATGCTTTTTTAACAACTTCATTTAACTGACTCTGACTTGAAATTGGAAATCTTTTTTTTTTTTAGTCATATGATCACCTTTTATTTATCAAAATATTTTAACAGATTGAAATATTAATCGTGGTAGACTAGATGCCAATTATTTCACTTTAAAATCTGGACAGTCGTCTTATGGGACATTCAAGAGCACGGTTGATATTCACAGTATTTCTTCCATCCCTTTAAGATAATTATTTATTCAAGTTGATCACTTCACATGCCAAAGCCTTAAATAGTTTCCAAAACACACCTGCAGTTTAGAGGAAGAGTGTCCAGCTCTGAGAGCAACAGACTAATCCAAAGGACTACGGAAACTGAGATTTAAGTGAGTTTTGGAACAGGCACTTACCCACATCCTGACTCTGCTGTCCCTTACAGGTGACTGAGGGGACACACACAGAGCCCATTCCCCAACTCCTTCTTTGCTCCCTGATTTCCCATACCTACTCCATGGCTCCCACGGCCCAGTGGCCCAAAGATGCTTCCCCCACCAAGGGCACCACAGGCCAGTAGTGTTTCAAGCCATTTTCTATGATGCTGTGATAACTCTTCTCCTCTCCTCACCCATATCCTGCCTCAGGGGTTCTTCCTCATTAACTTACTTCCCCAACATGCTTTACCATGATTATTCTGCATGGAGAGAGCTACATTAAGCACTTCCCAGAATGCTGCCCATTTACACCTCCTTACCTGGATAAAAGCACTATGGATGTTCTGTGAAGGCTATGTTTTAAATTTATTTATCTATTGTTGCTGTAAAGAATGAAAAAAGAGGCAGGACCATGCAAACACATGTGTTAACCTCAAGCCTATCGGGAATGAAGAGAATGCAGAACCACCAGGCCAGATGTAGCTGTCTTCTATGTCAGACACATAGAAGATACTGTGTGCCGCACCCCCCCACCAACCCTACCCCAACCCTCAACCCCTGCCCCTGTCATTAAATAGTTCATGGTAAGAAATGTCACACTGACAACACATTGGTTTTTATCCTAGGACTGATTCAGATCAATGTGTAAGATTTCTCCTTGGGATGAGGACAATCGGAGGAGCTATTCTTTGGGCACATGGTGCAGAAAGCAGGCCTGTCCCAGGGGCAAGCAGCTGCTGGTTCTGCAGCACCCCCTGAGAAAACACAGTCAGGTGTTTTCTCCCTTCCCCTCCTGTCCTGATCCCCAAGTCAGGAACTTGGATGCAATACTGCATACCTACCTGACAGACTTAGGAGAGGACCACATCACTGGGGAAGACACAGAAATTCCCTCACTATGATCGCTAAAGGGAGCACATCATGAATGAAAGCCTCTGTTTATGTACTCAATTCCCCAAAGCCCTTTACTGGCCATCTTCAAATCCGGAATTCATTTTCCCATAGAAATGGTGTTATCCACGACTCATTCCACATTCCTCTCATCATACTGCTTTCCTCTGGCACCTAAGTGCACTCACTGTTTGAATGCGCTAGGCAGGAGGAATGGCAGGGGTCCTACAATGCTGGGGACAGGGGATGAGCATGGTCCCCATTCCACACTCAGGGGTTCCTTCTTGGGTTCCCAGGTTTGACTGCCTTTCCCACTGGGCCAGGAGCTCTGCCTGCAGCCCCCCACTACTCCTCAAACAGGAGGTCAGAATGAGGGGTGCTGTGATGTGCTCAGGTACCAAGAGCTCAGGTCTGGTAGGGAAGGACACAGGTTTAGCTAACCCCACTCTAGCTGAGGTTCACACTCACGCTGGTCTGTTTTGTGTGTCTCTAAACTTATAAAATCGGTACATTTGAAAAGAGGATTCCCTAGCTTCAGGACTTTGTTCTCAATCATTCCTGTGACAGCTCTCTTTCTGAATTCCAGGCTGGGTGCTTCAAGGGCAATGGGGAACAAAGATGTCACTTTTGCATAGATGACTTTAGGTCTAATGGGAAAGGTGGGTGTGATCACAAAAGAACTATGTAAACAGAAATGGTTACAGGCTACAAAGGAAAAGGGTGGAGTATTCCAAGCATAATGGGGCCATATGAGATTGGGTAGTCAGTGAAGGCCACTTTGGGAGTAATCTGCCTTGGGCTCAGGAGGTCCTGGGATGGAGTCCTGCCTTGGGTTCCCCGCAGGGAGCCTGCTTCTCCCTCTACCTGTGTCTCTGCCTCTCTGTGTGTCTCTCATGAATGAATAAATAAAATCTTTAAAAAAACAAAAGACAGGAGACCCACACTGGATTCAATGAAGATTGATTTGTATGCAAGACTCACCCATAAATCTAGTGTTTCTAAGTCAGAAAGGACCTACAAATTGAGCAAGAAAATTAATAACACACTTGTGTAGTGTTGTAAGGAAATGGCTTTGTGATACGTTGGATTATCTTTCAGCTACTCTGCACTCCCCTGCTCCCCACTGTGGTTGAATGGGCTTCTGTGCCCCACAGACTTGGGGCCTGGCCAGGCAACCTGACGCAGCCAGTTGGAAGGGAGTGCAAGCTACGTGAGCATCGGAGGGCCTGGCTGTCCACCGTGAGTGGTCCGGGCCCCTTCTTTCTCTGCCCGGAATGACCGCACAGCAAATTGACCCAAGCCCTCTCTGTGGCCTATGGGAAGCCCCGCTGGCGTGCTGCATGATCAAGGCCACCCACCCAGGAGGTGCCAACCCCTGCTGCATGAGTGATGTGCACAACTCTGAGTGTGTAAATAAGTACTTGGTGTGATAGGCTATTGGTCTGGGGTTGGTTTATTATGCAATTTTGTCGCAGCATTAGCTAATACAAAGTTTTAATACTCTACCTCCCCCCCCCACACCAAACAGGCAATACCCACTTGCAGACACACACACGTGCACACGGGCACGTACAAGTTTGCTCTGCTCTGGCTCCTCACCAGGCTTGACAATAGCAGGAAGAAACAGGCAAATAATGCAACGGCTAGAAGCCTACAGAGCACGGGAATCACGGTCTTAAAGCTAACAACACTGGATGATGGCTGGTTAGGCCACGACTTTGTAATTGAATTAAACAAAGCTGCTGCTACACACTACACTGCTCTAGGCTTTATGATAAACCCATTATTTTACAACAAAATTATTTTATTTAAAAAAATATAGAACACCAATAACATGCAATGGCATAAAAGAAATGCACCAAGCAGCTAGCACATACATGATCTCAGCTTCCAGCTCAGGGAAATCTCAGACTTTGCTAGCACGTTTCTTTCTTTACAGCCAGTAAGATGCTGGCACTTAAAGTGATTACATCGTTCCCTTGTGTATAGGTGGGGGATTTTTATGTTGCTACAATGCTTCCCACTTCTTAAGGGTTTTTCTTTAAGCAGATCTTTTAACAGGGAGGTTTTACTACATAGACTCCAGGATGACATTGAAAGGTATCTAAAAGAGAGAAAATTGCATTGATAGATTTGGCCATTGTGTTAATGGTTCAACCAGTGTTAAAGACCTACATGTGATTTTTTTTTTAATGCTCCTGATGAGCATTAAACATTCCCTTATCCTAAAATTTTAAATACATCAAAATGCAGACTTCATGAAATCTAGAGTCTTTTCTATTGTGCAGGGAGTTCTTAAAATAGCACAATTAAATATCTTGTTCTTAGATAGACAGGTTTATAAGAGCTGACACAGGCTTCAGAACTCCTATAATCTTGTGTATCCCCAATTTTGTGGGTCATGAATATTTGTAAGGATCTAGTGAAATCTATGAAATATCTCCCTAGAAAAAAATTTCAAAACATGATTTGGTACATACATACAGGGAGTACAGATCATTCTGAAACCCATCTATGGTCTCCAGAATAAAAGCTCTGATCTTGTCGTCATTTCAGATGAGGATCATTATCCCTGTCTTTTTTTTTTTTTTTTTTTTTTTGCCATTTAAAACAACACATTTATTTTTGTATAGTTCTAGAGGTCAGAGTCTCGAAATGGGTCCCAAGGTATATGCAGGGCTGTATTCCTTTTTGGAGGCTCTATGGGAGAATCCATTTTCTTGTCTTTTTTGACTTCTAGAAGCTGCCCACATTCCTTGAATGTAGCCAGGAATGGCTGCTCAAGTCTTTCTCATGTTGTGTCGCTCTGACACTGACCTTCTTGCCTCCCTTATAAGGATCCCTGGAATTATATTGGACCCACTCAGATAATCCAGGGTAATCTCCCCATCTCAGAGTCCGTGGATAGCAATCTTGATTCCTCCAGGCTGTGTATCATAAAATGTTTACAGCTTTCAGGGACTAAAACATCTTTGTGGGGGTGAGAGAAGGATGACACTATTTTACCTACCTCACTATTTCAGTCTAGATCTTTAAAAATAAGGATTAAAAAACCCCACAGTCAACAATACCATGGTCCATTTGCTGTCTGTATATCCTCTTCACTGAAATGCTCCTCATGCCTTTCACTCATTTTTAAATTGGATTGTTTATTTACAGTTTTTTTTAATTTTTTTTTATTGGAGTTCAATTTGCCAACATATAGCATAACACCCAGCGCTCCTCCTGCCAAGTGCCTCCCTCATTGTCCAAAACCCAGTCACCCCAACCCCCGCCCACTTCCCCTTCACTACTCCTTGTTCATTTCCCAGAGTTAGGTGTCTCTCATGTATTGTCACCTTCACTGATATTTTCACTCATTTTCTCTCCTTTCCCTTTATTACATTTCACTAATTTTTACATTCCCCGAATGAATGAGACCATATAATGTTTGTCCTTTTCCTATTGACTTATTTCACTCAGCAAAATACCCTCCCAGTTCCTCCACCTCGAAGCAAATAGTGGATATTTGTCTTTTCTAATGGCTGAGTAATATTCCATTGTATACATAGACCACATCTTCTTTATCCATTCATCTTTCGATGGACACCGAGGCTCCTTCCACAGTTTGGCTATTGTGGACATTGCTGCTAGAAACATCGGGGTGCAGGTGTCCCAGCGTTGCACTGCACCTATATCTTGGGGTAAATCCCCAGCAGTGCAATTGCTGGGTCGAAGGGCAATTTTTAACTCTTTAACTCTGGTCAAAGAGTTATCTTTAACTGTTTGAGGAACCTCCACACAGCTTTCCAGACTGGCTGCACCAGTTCACATTCCCACCAACAGTGTAAGAGGGTTCCCCTTTCTCCACATCCTCTCCAACATTTGTGGTTTCCTGCCTTGTTAACTTTCCCCATTCTCACTGGTGTGAGGTGGGATCTCATTGTGGTTTTGATTTGTATTTCCCTGATGGCAAGTGATGCAGAGCATTTTCTTCTGTGCGTGTTGGCCATGTCTATGTCTTCCTCTGTGAGATTTCTCTTCATGTCTTTTGCCCATTTCATGATTGGATTGTTTGTTTCTTTGCTGTTGAGTTTAATAAGTTCTTTACAGATCTGGGAAACTAGCCCTTTATCTGATACGTCATTTGCAAATATCTTCTCCCATTCTGTAGGTTGTCTTTTAGTTTTGTTGACTTTTAGCTTTGCTGTGCAAAAGCTTCTTACCTTGATGAAGTCCCAATAGTTCATTTTTGCTTTTGTTTCTTTTGCCTTCGTGGATGTATCTTGCAAGAAGTTACTGTGGCCGAGTTCAAAAAGGGTGTTGCCTGTGTTCTCCTCTAGGATTTTGATGGACTCTTGTCTCACATTTAGATCTTTCATCCATTTTGAGTTTATCTTTGTGTATGGTGCAAGAGAGTGGTCTAGTTTCATTCTTCTGCATGTGGATGTCCAATTTTCTCAGCACCATTTATTGAAGAGGCTGTCTTTCTTCCAATGGATAGTCTTTCCTCCTTTGTCGAATATTAGTTGGCCGTAAAGTTGAGGGTCCACTTCTGGATTCTCTATTCTGTTCCATTGATCTATGTGTGTGTACCACACTGTCTTGATGACCACAGCTTTGTAGTACAACCTGAAATCTGGCATTGTGATGCCCCCAGCTACGGTTTTCTTTTTTAATATTCCCCTGGCTATTCGGGGTCTTTTCTGATTCCACACAAATCTTAAGATGATTTGTTCCAACTCTCTGAAGAAAGTCCATGGTATTTGGATAGGGATTGCATTAAATGTGTAAGTTGCCCTGGGTAACATTTACATTTTCACAATATTAATTCTTCCAATCCATGAGCATGGAATATTTTTCCATCTCGTTGTGTCTTCCTCAATTTCTTTCAGAAGTGTTCTGTAGTTTTTAGGGTATAGATCCTTTACCTCTTTGGTTAGGTTTATTCCTAGGTATCTTATGCTTTTGGGTGCAATTGTAAATGGGATTGACTCCTTAATTTCTCTTTCTTCAGTCTCATTGTTAGTGTATAGAAATGCCACTGACTTCTGGGTATTGATTTTGTATCCTGTCACGCTGCTGAATTGCTGTATGAGTTCTAGCAATCTTGGGGTGGAGGCTTTTGGGTTTTCTATGTATAGTATAATGTCATCTGCGAAGAGGGAGAGTTTGACTTCTTCTGTGCCAATTTGAATGCCTTTTATTTTTTTGTTGTTGTTGTCTGATTGCTGAGGCTAGGACTTCCAGTACTATGTTGAATAGCAGTGGTGAGAGTGGACATCCCTGTCTTGTTCCTGATCTTAGGGGAAAGACTCCCAGTGTTTCCCCATTGAGAATAATATTTGCTGTGGGCTTTCGTAGATGGCTTTTAAGATGCTGAGGAATGTTCCCTCTATTCCACTCTGAAGAGTTTTGATCAGGAATGGATGCTGTATTTTGTAAAATGCTTTCTCTGCATCTATTGAGAGGATCATATGGTTCTCGTTTTTTCTCTTGCTGATATGATTAATCACATTGATTGCTTTACGAGTGTTGAACCAGCCTTGCATCCCAGGGGTAAATCCCACTTGGTCATGGTGAATCATCTTCTTAATGTACTGTTGGATCCTATTGGCTAGTATCTTGTTGAGAAATTTTGCATTCATGCTCATCAGGGATACTGGTCTATAATTCTCCTTTTTGGTGGGGTCTTTGTCTGGTTTTGGAATTAAGGTGATGCTGGCCTCACAGAACGAATTTGGAAGTACTCCATCTCTTTCTATACTTCCAAGCAGCTTTAGTAGAATAGGTATGGTTTCTTCTTTAAACGTTTGATAGAATTCCCCTGGGAAGCCATCTGGCCCCGGACTTTTGTGTCTTGGGAGGTTTTTGATGACTGCTTCAATCTCCTCCCTGGTTATTGGCCTGTTCGAGTTTTCCATTTCTTTCTGTTCCACTTTTGGTAGTTTGTGGTTTTCCAGAAATGCATCCATTTCTTCTAGATTGCCTAATTTATTGGTGTATAGCTGCTCATAAGTTTTTTAAATAATCTGTATTTCCTTGGTGGTGATCTCTCCGTTCTCATTCATGATTTTATTAATTTGAGTCTTTTCTGTCTTCTTTTTAATAAGGCTGGCTAATGATTTATCTATCTTATTAATTCTTTCAAGGAACCAACTTCTGGTTTTGTTAATCTGTTCCACAGTTCTTCTGGTCTCTATTTCATTGAGTTCTGCTTGAATCTTTATTTTCTTCTTCTGCTGGGTGTAGGATCTATTTGCTATTTTTTCTCTAGCTCCTTTAGGTGCAAGGTTAGCTTTTGTAGTTGAATTCTTTCCAGTTTTTGGATGGATGCTTCTATTGCGATGTATTTCCCCCTCAGGACTGCTTTTGCTGCATCCCAAAGATTTTGAATGGTTGTATCTTCATTCTCATTAGTTTCCATGAACCTTTTTAATTCTTCCCTAATTTCCTGGTTGACCCTTTCATCTTTTAAAAGGATGGTCCTTAACCTCCACGTGTTTGAAATCCTTCTAAACTTCTTGTGATTTGGTTCTAGTTTCAAAGCATTATGGTCTGAAAATATGCAGAGGACGATACCAACTTTTGGTATTGGTTGAGACCTGATTTGTGACCCAGTATGTGGTCTATTCTGGAGAAAGTTCCATGTGCACTTGAGAAGAATGTGTATTCAGTTGCATTTGGATGTAAAGTTCTGTAAATATTTGGGAAATCCATCTGGTCCAGTGTATCATTTAAAGTTCTTGTTTCTTTGGAGATGTTGTGCTTAGAAGATCTGTTGATTGTAGTAAGCGCTATATTCAAGTATAAGTGTATTATTATCTAACTATGTCTTAACTTTGGTTATTAATTGATTGATATACTTGGCAGCTCCCACATTCGGGGCATATATATTGAGGATTGTTAAGTCCTCTTGTTGGATAGATCCTTTAAGTATGATATAGTGTCCCTCTTCATCTCTTACTACAATCTTTGGGATAAACTTTAATTTATCTGATATAAGGATGGCTACCCCTGCTTTCTTTTGAGGACTATTTGAATAGTAAATGGTTCTCCAACCTTTCATTTTCAGGTTAGTGATCTCTTGTCTTTTGCTGCTTTAAGGATCTTCTCTTTATCTTTGGAATTTGCAAGTTTCACTATTAAATGTCGAGGTGTTGAGCGGTTTTTATTGATTTTAGGGGGGGGATCTCCTGGAACTGAATGCCTGTTTCCCTTCCCAAATTAGGGAAGTTCTCAGCTATGATTTGTTCAAATACACTTTCTGGACCTTTCGGCACCCTCAGGAACCCCAATTAAACGTAGATTTTTCCTTCTGAGGCGGTCATTTATTTCCCTTAACCTATCTTCATGATCTTTTGTTTTTCTCTCTTTACCTCAGTTTCCTTCCTTGCCATCCACTTGTCTTCTATGTCACTCACTCATTCTTCTACCTCGTTAACCCTCGTCATTAGGACCTCTAGTTTGGATTGCATCTCATTTAATTGATTTTTAATTTCAGCCTGATTAGATCTAAATTCTGCAGTCATGAAGTCTCTTGAATCCTTTATGCTTTTTCCTAGACCACCAGTAGCTTTATAATTGCGCTTCTGAATTGGCTTTCTGACATTGAATTGTAATCCAAATTTTGTAACTCTGTGGGAGAGAGGACTGTTTTTGATTCTTTTTTTTTTTTGTGGTGAGTTTTTCCTTCTAGTCATTTTGCTCAGTGCAGAGTGGCCAAAAACAAGTTGTACTGGAAAAAGGAGAAAAAGGGAGAAAAAAGAAAAAAAGAAAAAAAAAATGGGGAGGTGGACAAACAGAAAACAAAAAACAAGGGGGAGTATCCTCTGATTCTATATAATGTAAATCCCTTGACTTCCCCTGGGACTTTCCAGTGCTGCTTGGTTGTAACTTCCTTTTCCCCTGTCCTTCTGGCTGGTCTTCTGGGGAAGGGGCCTGCTGTGCAGATTCTCAGGTGTGTGCACCTAGGGGAGCTGCCCAGCCCCCTGCCAGGTGCACAGCTCAGTGGGAGCTGTTTGTCCTGTGAGGCCCCTGCTCAGTCCCAGGTACCAGGTGACACCAGGAGGAACAACAACAGTGGCAGCGGCCAGCTCTCCAGCCCTGGAGTCAGCTCCCACAGTTAACTACCACAGCTCCCAGTCTGAAGCGGCCTGGATGCTGGGGGCCGGGGGGCGGGGCGGAGGGCGGGGACCGCAGATCTGCACAGCTCCCGGCGCCCAGTGGCAGGAGCGTCCTCGCTGTCCTGTGTCCTCCCGGCCTCTGCCTGTCCCGGGGGGAGCGCCGGATCCTGGGCTGTGTCCCCCGGCGCCCTGGGCTCCGGGGCCTGCACCGCTGGAATTGCGCTCCCGGCCGTGCAGCCCCCTCCGCCCCAGCCGCCTCCGAGCTGCTCCCGGGGCCCCGCTGGGTGCTCGCTGCAGCCCTTTAGGGAGCTCGGCTGCGGGGTGTGGCGGGCTCTCCCCGGGGCGCAGGTGTCTGTTAGTGCCCCTGAGAGCCTGAGGGCTTCCCTGCCCTCCTGGGATCCTGCCCGAGCTCCCCGGGAGAGCCTTTCCCTCCGGGAAGGTTGGTGAAGCTCCCTCTTCTCCAGGCCTGGGCTTTCCCCGCGGGGCCTTAGCCCGGCTCTTTGGGGGGCCCCTCCCCCTTGGATGCTTTTTATTTCTTTTTTTTTTTTCCCATCTTCCTACCTTGATAGAAGTGTGAACTCTTCTCACTGTTGCATTCCAGCTGTTCTCTCTTTAAATCTCAGACCGAATTCGTAGGTTTTCAGGATGATTTGAAAGTTATCTAGGTAAGCTGGTGGGGACAAGTGACTTGGGGACCCTACTCTTCCGTCATCTTGCCCCGCCTCAGTATCCCTCTTATCCATCTAATTGCCCACTTCCCTGCAGGCTCAGTGGTGGCTGAATGCATGATGAAAGGCTGGGCTACTGCAGGATTACTGTTTATTCACTTGCTTCTGGTTTACTTCAAACTTTCATAAGCATCTAAAGAGAAGTTTACAGGGCTTCAGTATATCCATCATGCTGTTCTCCATCACTGTCAATATTTTGTCACCCTGTTTCATCTATTCCCCCCTCTCACTTTTTTTGGCTTAGGTATTTTATTTTTTCTTAATTTTTAAAAAAGATTTTATTTATTTATGCATGAGAGACAGAGAGAGGCAGTGACACAGGCAGAGGGAGAAGCAGGCTCCATGTAGGGAGCCCGATGGGACTCCATCACGGGTCTCCAGGATCACACACTGGGCGGAAGGCAGGCACTAAACCACTGAGCCACCCGGGCTGCCTGGCTTAGGTATTTTAAAATAAATCCAAGGTGTTCTTCTATTTCATCCATGAAAACTGCAATGCACGTCCCTTCATGATAAGGATATGCCATTATTCTAATTAGCAGATATTTCCAGGCCAATTAGTAAAAATCCTTCATTGCATCAACAAAATCCATATTAAAATTTCTCTTACCTTGAAGATTTTACAGTTGGTTTGTTCAAATCAGGATCCAAAAAATGTGCATATTTAATTTGCTTGTTATATCTCTAAAGTCTCTTCTATTTAACATTTCCTTCCTGAATCAGTCTTTGATTTGATTTGTTTTTAAAAGGAGGGTTTTCAGTTTTTGTTTTTGTTTTTTTCCAGAAGAAGAAATATCTTCCATATTCTGGGTTTGGGTAATAATTCCCTTATACTATCAGTGAATTTGTTCCTCCATCATTTGATGCCCTAAAATTGGAGAATTTGAGATAGGTGATCTTTCTGTTTTGTTCTTTATGTTTAATGTAAAAAGAGAGCAACAGTCTGTGAGAATCCCCTCATTCCATGGAAAGCAGGATCAATGGAAGACATTTTTATCTTTCAATCCAAACTTCCCTCATCTTTTCTGTAATATGAGCTGTTTCTTTATTCCATTGATTTATTTATCTTCTCAGATACCAGCCTGTTTTGATAAAGAGGCTCTCCTTTTCCAGCATTTGTTCCTTTTCTAAATAGCAAGTAGGCTGCAATAAAGCATATTCTAAATCCTGCACCTAGACAATATACCTGGAAGCATCTAGCACAAATTCTAACAAATGGCAAGGTCCTAAATACTGATTGAAGCTAAATTGAAGTAAATTTCATTTATGACTCAAGATAATAGTACATCAGTCATTAAAATAGACAATCACTTTCTGGATTAAGGTAAACAAATCCTCTACAACCCATTACAACATAAACCAAGATATTTTCTGTATTGGCAAAGGAATAAGAATTCTCTTTCCTATTCATTGTCACAGACCATTTCAGCTTCTAGAGAATTTTGTATCTGGTACTCAAAAACAGGTAACCACAAACAAACAACAATAACAAAAATAACTGGTCAAAAAGCCAAAGACTCAAATATAAAGCTTAGCAAGATGAAGTAAGTATCTCAGTTGATTTCACATCTCATGGTTGCAGGGAAAATGAATATTCTATGAAATTATCACCAGTCTGTCATCACACATATTGACTGGAGCTTATTATTCGAGTAGCTACATATTCTGAATCATGTCTTGAACAGCAAACTGTCAGGTATGAGATGTTATGTATCTCAGAGTAGATAATGATTTATCTGAAGTTCATAAATAGGATTTGTTTCTTTTTGGTACTCAGGAACAGTCAAAATTTGCTACTGGGAGAAAATTAAAGATGGTGATGGTGATGATGATGATGATGACTTAAAAGAGACAAACCCTAAGGAACCCTGATGTGAGAATGGCAGCAGGTGGAACTGAACAGAGCCTCTTAATTTGCAATTAATCAACAACTGCCTCGTTACATCTCTTTTTTTGAATTTTCTTGTTTTTGTTGTTGGGTTTTGTTGTTATTGTTGTTGTTGTTTACTTTTTTGTGCCTCTCAAGCATATTTTGATACTCCTAGAAGGGGGGGACTTAAGCACTCACTTAAGGAAGACATTAACAATGTCTTCAAACAAATCCTCTTCCATTAAACAACTTGCAAAATCACTACAGTCACAAGCTCAGCAAACACTAGAGAAAAGCATGAAAAGACACAGCTCCTGCCCCTAACAAACTTGTTTCTTTGAGTCCTTCGTCAACCCATTCCTGAGAGCTGAGCAGAAGGCCCAGAGTTTCATGAGCTCCAAGGACAAGGTGGGAGCTTCCAAGATTGATTCTCTCTAGAGAGAACCCCTACTGCCCCAGAGAGAATGAAACTTTAGTGCTTTCTGTGCTCCTGACAAGAGCTCCTATCCCTGGCCAATGGAAAGGGACGGCCAAGTCTCTTACCTAACTAAGGACCACCCAGCCTTGCCAAATGTGGAAGCTACTGAAGCCCTGTCTCCAAACCCTGAGAGGGCCTTATAGCATAATTTAGAAGTCACTATTACACTCATGGGTTCAATCTAATTCAACAAATAGTATGCAGCTACTATGGGTCAGGCATTTTTTTTTGGTGCTTGCCATTTTTTTTTCTGGTGTTGAACCACTAATACTTTACTAAACTCAGTCTAGTGGTGGAGGGAGAATGGAATACTACAAACCCATAATGCATGTTTAGCTCTAGCTGATGGGTGCTTTGAGTTGGCAGATGGAACACAGGTGTAGGGACTTAATGTCAGCTGTGCTAGTTGTGGGAATATAAGCAATGGCACCATTGTGAATGCCAAAGACCATTCATGTCTGCAAATTACTTATAAATAATAAATATATGACATATAAATAAATTATGTGTGTATACAATAAGACACACACACACACACACACACACACACACACAAGAACCTCCATCCTTGCTTTCTATACCCTCCACACCAGCACTGCCTGCCTCACTACCACCATCAATCTTGAAAACCCTCAGGATAACCTCTGTGTGTTTCCACCCCTATTCACATCAGTCAGCACAAAAAGCCCAGAAACTCTGAGCCCCCATCAGCAAATAGATCATCATCCTCATGGGGCTCTGTAGAGCCTTGACTAAATCGTCCACACCTGCCAACTCCTGAAACCCTTCCATTGTGCTCACCTCCACTATAGATTCATGGAATGATGAAGAAGGAAGCCCTCAAACCCCAAAAAAGTGCGATAAAGAAAATATCATGAAGGAGAGAACCTTGAAATAAAGGTAGAGATTTTATGGTCAGAAATTGACACGGAGTTTTTCATACCATGGAAATAAAATGAATGGGGTACTGGAAATGCAAAGGCCTATGTAAGCATATGATTTGGACTTTGATATCAAATCTGAGCTCAGTGGAAGTTTTCAGGATGTCCATTGTTAGGGTATGAAAATTTAATTGCCATCTAGATTATTACATTCACATTAGAAATAGTATCAATGAATGAAATTGTATATGGCAGTAGAAATAAGGTTAAAAATTGCAGCCAGGGAGTATTGATGACTCCCTAGGGGTCAGCTTGCATCTGTCCCCTCAGCATCTTCAGATTGCCATCTGTCCCTCCAGCAATTATGCTAAGACAGCCTGCAAATGAATATGCCATGCAGGGAGAGTGCAGCTTAACGTAACTCCTGTCCTATCAAGTGTCTGAATCAGGTAAGAAACATTTTCATGTCTAACAGGAATTGTAGGTTTTAGTTTCTTGATACATACTACTCCAACAAAAACAAAGACTATAAGCTCTTTAATTCTTCTAGGCTATTATACTTAGCTTGGGAATACTGCATCAATTGAAAGTTCAATTGCCTAGGTGGCTCCAAATGTTACAGGTGATTTCTTTGAGGTTTTCATATTATTATTTTAAACTTTTGCTTTTTATTTTGGGTGAATTTCATAAGCTGTCAACCATGTGGTAATATGCTTTCAAAAATAAGCAAATAAAAATGCATCTTTATTAGGGATTCAGAGGCACTTGGGTGGGTCAGTCAGTTAAGCATCTGCCTTCAGCTCAGGTCATAATCGCAGGGTCTTGAGTTTGACCCCCTTGTCAGGGCTCCCTGCTAGCGGGGAGTCTGCTTTCCCTTCTCTCTCTGCCCCTTCCCTCTGCTTGTGCGCTCTCTCTCTAATAAATAAACAGCATCTTTTAAAAAATAACATATTAGGGATTCAAATGGTGTAAGGAGATACCTATGACTTATGTTTGTATATATGTTTGTATACTGTTTGTATTCAAAAACAACAGGTCTGGGATGCCTGGGGGGCTCAGTGGTTGAGTGTCTGCCTTTGGCTTAGCTCATGATCCCAGGGTCCTGGGATTGAGTCCCACATTAGGCTGCCTGAGGGACCCTGCTTCTCCCTCTGGCTATGTCTGTGCTTCTCTCTATCATGAATAAATAAACAAAATCTTAAAAAAAAAAAAAGCAACAGGTCTGGGCAGGTTTATTAAACTCACAAAAAGACAGCTTTGGTCATGAGGGTGAAAACACTATAAGCATTCACCCAAACTCTAGGCAAGCTCGAGAGAATTCACCATCTCAATGTATTTTTGCAGTTAGATTGGACATTGTTTTTGTTTCTGTAAACTGGCTTAACTGTGCTTGCACCCTCCACAATGCCTTGTATTTGCCTTTTAACGACTATTTTTAGAACAAATAAGGATGTTATAATGAAAAGGAGGCAGGAAAAAAATATCTAAACCTAAGTATTTTCTCCTATAGCTCCTTTTCCAGTGTCTGATCTTGGGAGCAGGTTACCATTCAGAGAGTAATGCAACATGGAAATCACTCGCAGAGAAAAGACTCTGCCTGAATTAAATCAGTATTTCCATTTAAATGACTTTACTATTACCTCATCCTAAAAAATAATTATCAAAGCATAAAAGATATGAATGCAAATGAAAAGAGAACCATTATATTTATAATGGACATTCTCTGGAACCTGAACCAAAATTTTGGGTACTACTTGTCACTTGTACATGTGACTCAGAGAACTACAAAGAGTGCAAATGGAACATCTGACTCTTCATCGACCCCCACCCCCTTAACCACTTCTTGGATAAAATCATTGGCAGATCGCCTCTTCCCTTCTCCTCTTCCTCCACCTCCTCCCCCTCCTCCCTCCTCCCTCCTCCTCTGTCTTCTTCTGCTTCTTATTCTTCCTCTTCTTATTATGTTGATTTCTCAAATAATAATTTTAAAAGTATTTTGGTCACTGTTATTATAAAGGCAAGATAATTTCACCAATTAAAATCTCCAGTCTCTTTAAAGTATCTAAATCCCTAAATATATATAAAAAATTTTCATCAAGTCCCTTCCCCAATGAAGACCCACCTCAGTTGTGGAGACTCTTGTGGTAAAGTGAGGTATGTTTGACATCTCTGATTTCCTTGCCTTGTATCTCTCTCCATTCACACCCCAAACTTGCAGGCTTTAGAGTTCATGAGGGTGGGAGAGGGTGAGCGATGTAGTGGGTAGAGTTTAACCTGAAGAGTAATGTGGGGGGGCTCGGCCTTGGTGCTTTCCCATGGGGACGGCTGTTGGAAGGAAGCTGATCCCCTTCCCCCTGTGGGAGAGATGTTCCTCAGGGATCATCAGATGGCCACTGTGGAGATGCAGTACCTGGGCAACATCTCCCCTCTCATCCCCCACTAAGATCCACCCCCAAGCCCAGCATTAACATGACAGTGCCCCTGCAGTGGGCCTTCTTGGCTGAGGTGTCCTGCTCCTGAGCAGGTCTCTTGAGTGGGCTTCCTCTCCAAATAGACCCTTGAAGTCCACATCTGGCCTTCTTTCTACCCTGTAGTCCAAGGAGCCCCTTCTCTCCCACCTCCCTCCACTCTGCTACCATGAGCCACTTAGCCTGTTTCCCACCTGGTGGCTGGGATGGTTTTGAGTCATCCTATAAACTGGTGAAAGGTATGTTTGCTGTTTATTAACTGAGATGGTTGTAATCATAACAGAGCCAATAAAAATATGATTAGTATTATTAAAGCAGAAAGATTTTCAGAATGATTCTCACAAAAACCACTCAGGACCCAGGCTCTAAAAGATGGAATTTTAGCATGTTATGTTGAGCATATTTACTTGGTTTTTAGGGCTCTATTCTCTTCTTTATCAGATGGCTACCTCAGTTCCAGGCATCTTATATAGATACACAGCGTCTGGACAACGAAGGGCTTTCCTTTAGTGATCTTTGAATTAGGAAGGAAAACTCTTTCCAAAATTCCTTCCTGTCTCAGAGACCAGGATTGGGTCACATGCTGAGGGGGAATAGAATTACCCTAACTGTAGTAAACCCATAAACCCACTGTGGTTTACTTGTTTCCATGAGTACATGGAAGGACAAAGATCTGAAGAAAATCTGGATTTATCAACAAGGTAGGAGGCAACTATCTATCAATCCATGATTGATTTGATTACTCTGAATGATTCAGATAACTTAAAAAAAAAAAAACCTTTAAATTCCCTACCCTAACCCTAATCTTTGTTCACATTAAATTATTTTTGATAGAAGAGGGGACCACATGCAATGATGCTATTCGAAATATCTTCATCACAGTTTGGGTCAAACTTTGAAAATCACTAGGAACTATAATTCATAATAGATTTTCCTGAATTTGTCATTTATCAACTGTTTCTGACTAATGAGCTTTCTTTCAGTATTATTGAGTCTAATGGGGCCAAAGATGGTGACTAGAAAGTCCCGATGACTTTGTAGCTATTTGTGGGATCGTCCTTCTGTGACTCTTATGAGATCAATTCAAATCACCCACCCTCCTGTCCCATTTCCTCGTTCTCTCTGTCGTTTTCATCTCGCTCATCAACGTGCCCATCTTTGGTGACAAACTGGTGGCATGATAGTTCCTCTTCTGCTGAAACCAGCTGGCATTATTTCCTTCTGATTGTCCTTGCTCTGGTCAAGGTTCGGGACCTGCAACTTCAGTATGAAGCACTGGGCTTCCTCTGTCATCTTCATTGCTGGTGCCGTCACTGTACAGCCTCCATGTAACTGCAAGAGGGCAATTTCTTAGAGGTCTCCAGACAGCAGCTCTGGATTCCTTTCCAATGCCACATTGCTACTTCTATCCTGTGGGCTATCTTATTGTCCACATAACAGAGCCAATATAGTAACTTCTTTATTTTTTCTTTACATTCTATATTTATATTTTTAATTTTAAATTTTAATTCCAGTATAGTTACTATGCAGTGTCCTATTAGTTTAAGTATACAATACAGTAATTCAATAATTCTATGCATTACTCAATATTCATAATGATGAGCATACTTTTAAACCTCATCACCTATTTTGCCCATTCCCCCGCCCCTCCCCTCTGGCAGGCATCAGTTTGTTCTTTATAGTTCAGAGTCTGTTTCCTGGTTTGCTTTCCTCTCTGTTTTTTTCCCTTTGCTCATTTGTTTGGTTCTTAAATCTCACATGAGTGAAATTATATAGTATTTGTCTTTCTCTGACTGACCTGTTTTCCTTAGCATTATGCTCTCTAGCTCCATCCAAGTCACTCCAAATAGCAAGATTTCATTCTTTTTTATGGTTGAGTAATATTCCATTGCTTATATATATACTGCACCTTCTTTATTCATTCATCTATTGATGAGCACTTGAGTTTGCTATCATAATTTGGTTATTGTAAATAATGCTGCCGTAAAAACTGGGTGCACATATCCCTTTGAATTAGTGTTTTTGTATTTTTGGGGGTAAATATTCAGTAGTATGATAATGGGATCATAGGGTATTTCAATTTTTAACTTTTTGAGGAACCTCCATACCATTTCCCACAGTGGCTGCACAACTTTGCATTTCCACCAACAGTAAGGGTTCCTATTTCTCTACAACTTACCCAACACTTGTTGTTTCTTGTGTATTTTGCTTTAGCCCTTCTAAACAGGTGATATTTCATTGTAGTTTTGATTTGCATTTCCCTAATGATGAGTGATGCTGGAGATTTTTTCATATGTTTGTTGGCCATCTGGATGTCTTCTTTGGAAAAATGCCTATTCAAGTCTTCTGCCCATTTTTTACTTGGATTATTTGTTTTATTGGGTGTTAAGTTGTATCAGTTCTTTAAATATATTAGATACTAACCCTTGAGCAGATATCAATGCAGATATCTTCTCTCATTTCATAGGCTGCCTTTTAGTTTTGTTGATTGTTTCCTTTGCTGTGGAGAAGCTTTTTATTTTGATGTAGTCCCAATAGTTTATTTTTGCCTTTGTTTCCCTTGTCTCAGAAGATATATCTAGAAAAATGTTTCTACATCCTATATCAGAGACATCACTATCTTTGCTCTCTTCTAGGATTTTTATGGTTTCAGGTCTCACATTTAGGTTTCTAATTCATTTTGAATTTATATTTTTGTATGTTGTAAGAAAGTGGTCCAGTTTCATTCTTTTACATGCAGCTGTCCAATTTTTCCCACACCATTTGTTGAAGAAACTATCTTTTTCCCATTGGATATTCTTGTCTCCTTTCTTGAAGATTAACTAACCATATAATTGTGGGTTTATTTCTAGGTTTATTATTCTGTTCTATTGATCTAGATGTCTATTTTTTGTGCCAGTACCATAGTGTTTTGATTACTACAGTTTTGTAACATAACTTAAAGTCTGGAATTGTGATGCCTCCAATTTTTTTTCTTCAAGATTCCTTTGGCTATTTGGGGTCTTTTGTGGTTCCATACAAGCTTTAGGATTTTTTGTTTCAGTTCTGAGAAAAACGCTGTTGGTATTTTGTTAGGGGTTGCATTAAATGTGTAGATTGCTTTGGGTGGTATAGACATTTTAATAATACTGGTTCTTCTAATCCATTAACATAGAATGTTTTTCCATTTCTTTGTTTCATCTTCAATTTCTTTCATCAGTGTTTAATAATTTTCAGAGAATAGATCTTTCACCTCTTTGGTTAAGTCTTAGGTACTCTATTATTTTTGATGCAATCATAAATGGGATTGTTTCCTTAATTTCTCTTTCTGCTGCCTTATAGTGTATAGAAATGCAACAGATTTCTATACATTGATTTTGTATCCCAAAACTTTACTGAATCCATTTATAAGTGCTACTAGTTTTTTTGGTGGAGTCTTTCAGGTTTTCTATATATATTATCATGTCCTCTGCAAATAATGAAAGTTTTAATTCTTCTTTACCAATTTGGATGCCTTTTAGTTCTTCTTCTTGTGTGACTGCTATGGCTAAGACTTCCAGTACTATGTTGAACAGAAGTGGTGAGAGTGGACATCCTTATCTTGTTCTTGGCCTTATGGCAAAAGCTCTCAGTTTTTCATTGAGTATGATGTACATTGTGGGTTTTTCATAGATGGCCTTTATTATGTTGAGATATGTTCCTTCTAAACTTACTTTATTGATATTTTTATCATGAATTGATGTTGTACTTTTTCAAGTGCATTTTCTGCATCTAGTGAAATGATTATATTTTTTATGATCATAAAAACAAAGGTTTTTGTCCTTTCTCTTATTGATGCGATTGTATTACATCCACTGATTTGGGAATATTGAACCATCTTGCATCCTAGGAATAAATCCCAGGTGATAGTGGTGAATGATCTTTTGTAACGTATGGTTGGATTCACTTTGCTAGTATTTTGTTGAGGATTTTTGCATCTATATTTTTCAGAGATATTGGCCTGTAATTCTCTCTCTCTTTTTTTATGGTGTCTTTATTTCTCAGGGTAACGCTGGCCTCATAGAATGAATTTGGAAGTTTTCCTTCCTCGTCTATTTTTTTTGGAACAGTTTGAGAAGAAAAAGTATTAACTATTCTTTAGGAGAGTTGATGTTCTAATGAAAACTAGGTCTAGTGCTGTGGAAGAGCATCATCAAGACCTGTTGAATTATTTGTGAGAAAGTGAATGTCAGAAAATGGAAAGAATGAAAACAAAAAGTCAGGAAAGTGTCTGAATTCAAGTAACTCTAAGTCCTTCTCTTTAAAGAAAGCAGAACTGAAGGGGCAGATTCTGTATCAGGGGTGCAGTTTCTAAGGATGTGTGGTGAGGAAATGCAAAAAGCAGATCCACATGAGAAGTGAAGGTCTGGCTCCTCAGCAAAAAACAAAACAAAACAAAACAAAACAAACTATGAACATTTACATAGTTTATGTTAAAATAAAATGTTTAATGTTTGCATATGTCATATTTATGATTTTGTTTGAACCAAGTTTTTCGGTTGCCTGACCATCTACTCCACACTCTTGACTTAGTAAGAACAGGTGGCACTTCCATTGCCATATTGTCTCCCTCCCTCAGGTTGTACAGACAGAAAACAAAATCAAAACAAAATAAAACAAAAACCTGAGGCAGAAAACAAAACAAAATCCTCTTTTCAATTTGACTTCTCCCTTAAGCCATCCCCCTGTATCGGTATTTTTTGTTGTTGCTCATACCTCAAATTCTTAAGTATGGTAGTCCACCATGTCTCTACGTTTGCATCTCCCAGCCCTCAAAAAGTT
Source organism: Canis lupus baileyi (assembly GCF_048164855.1). NCBI lineage: Eukaryota > Metazoa > Chordata > Mammalia > Carnivora > Canidae > Canis > Canis lupus. The sequence goes on along the minus strand of NC_132868.1, from coordinate 4,495,981 downwards.
ACTATCGGCTGGGGTCCAAGAGGGTAAACACCACCAGACAGAAACTCAATGGTCTCTCAGAATCTTCTTTCATCAAGTTATTTTCTGGAGTACTGATAGACGCTCACCATTTTCTCTTGTTTCCTCTGCTTCTGGATTAGGTTTTCCTTCTTCAGTGATGTCTTTGTTGGCCCAACTTGCCAAGATGCTTTGATTTATCCTCTTCTCTTCCTTTGATTCACTCCTGTTACTTCAACTCACACTTTTAGGATGGTACCAGTGGTGTTTGGGTGTCTGTAGCTCAGAGCACCACACGTGGCCACTGGCTGGGGCCCAAAAAAGGCTATGAATAAATGGCTAACTTTCAATTCTACATTGTTGGTCCTGACTTCTCTCCAGGCTCCAAATCTACATATTAGGTGTGAGCATAGGGCAGTGGCCAATGGGGGTGGGCCGCAAGGTCAGACTTTGGCTCCAATGCTAGCAAGTCCTATGGCTCAGAGACAGTACCTCAATAAGACTCCTTTCTATTATCTAGGATCCAGAAGTGAATAACAAAATATCAAAGGTGATAAAAAATGATAAACATTATGTTATAAATAATACGAAGCATGTCAAGGGCTTAACAAAGTGCCCAGCTTGAAGCAAACACTCCATAAATGGTAGCTCTGTTTAACTGCTTGTTAGATATCACCTCACTGATGTCACCTTTAATTTGGCCAAGACTTAATCCATTATCTTCAATTCAAAAAGTGTTTCTCTTCCTCTGTGCCCTACTTCAGTGAATAAAATGACCACAGCTTTAGTTACTGAGACCAGCAATCATTTTCTGAGTCATTTTCTTCTTCCTAAACAATCCTCACAGCCAATCAGTTGCCAAATCCTGCCCAATTTCCCCCACAATACCTAAAAATTAAATCTTACAGCTAAGCTGTGTTCCTTATTTTCACATAGTCACTGACCTACTTTGGCCCTTCATCATCTTTCATCTGTACCCCTGCAGTTGGTCCCTCACTGGGACATTGTACATGGACTGCCTTGTAGAGTACTGGCCCAACATAGTTCCCCTTTGCTTCTAAAACTCCCTTATATGGTTGCCAATTATGTTGCTACATAATAATGTCTTTAAATGGTTCAGAAACTTTCAGCAACTACTGAGGAATCAAATCCAGGCTTCTAAGCACTGAATGATCTGACCTCGCCCAAATGCAGGCAGGCACCTGTGAGGCCCTGCATGTGGCACCTTCCCACATTTCCAGTATTCCAGTCATTGCGTTCCCTTGGCATAGAATAGACTTTGTTTCCATTTTTGACCATGAAAGTCCTAACCATATTTCAAGATGGGTCACTTTCCTGGTGTTCCCCCTAATAAACTTGTTTGGCATTAAGAGCTTCATCTTCCATCTTTCCTTGATATTACCTCACAATTATCGTAAGAAATGTATTTTTCCATGTTTAATAAAAATCCTATTTTTATTCATATATAAAAATATCTACATGAAGAGATACATAGCTACACAGACATATCTACCTCTTCTAATAAACTGCATTCTCATTGCAGATTTTACCTATCTTGATTTTACTTAACACAGTGATGGATGGATTAAACAATAGATGAATAAGTGTATGAATGTATTCCACTATATATAAATGAATTATGAGTAATGGTATTTTGGTGGTTTATTTTTCTTTTTGAGTAATGGTATTTTGAATGGTGTTGTAAAATGTGTGGCAGGAAATGGCCCCAAAAGTTGTTAGCCAACACTGGCTCATGTATTATGTATTATACACTTATTGTAATTTAAATAAACCTTTTGTTGAAAAATCAAGATCAGACCTGCGTTGAGTTTGACTTAGGCTCACTTTGTTCTAGATTACTCACATATTCCTATTATGGGCAAAAGTCATGAAGCAGTGCCTAGCAGAGAATTAGTCTATGTCCCTCCATCTCTCCATTTGGCACATCCACTGTCTTATGACTTTCAGTACTACTGGGTTTGTGATAGTTTCTTTCTCTCTGTGTAAGTCCTTCAGGTACATAGTCTAGAGGTGGCCCACCTGGCAGTTTTATTTGACTTTTCCTTTAGATATAACCCCTTGTCTCCACATATTGCACTCATAGCACAAGCAAACTGTGTCAACTCAAATTTCCAGAGACCAAATTCTCTCCCAGAACTTGGTATTCTTTTCTTCACAGATGCCTGGAGTCTGTTAACCTGCTATCAGTCTCTGGTGAGAAAATCAACAGCCTGTATTTGGCGATGGCCTCCCTTTCATATACAACACGGGACAATTGGTTTAGAAAGCCACTCCGAGAAAAAAAAGTAAGCAATGCTTAGATTATTTGCTTGCCAAAGCCATGTAGAAAAGAAGTGTCCAAAGTCTCACTCCAAAGAGATCCCTGCAGAAGAATGGTCTAACTTTCATTTGTGTCCATAGCTCAGAAAAAATTCAATACATGATTAAAGCATGTGGATACACATATATGTATATACGATGAATAGAGTCTCCATTTCCAGCCATTCTCTTTATGGAGACCAACATGCCACGAAGTCCACATGGTGCTGCCAGAGAACTATGACCTTTCAACACTCAATTCACACAACAGTCTTTTTAAAAAATATTTTTATTTCTTTATTTGAGAAAGAGAAAGAGAGAATGAAAGAGAGCAGAGCAGCAGGCAGGGAAAGAGAGACAAGCAGGCTTACCACTGAGCAGGGAGTCTTAATGCAGGGCTTGAACCCAGGGCCCTGGGATTATGACCTGAGATAAAGGCAGATGCCCAACCAACTGAGCCATCCAGGTGGCCCCACACAATAGTCTTCTAAAGCCATTTCCAACCTACTCTCTGGCTCTTCTCACTATGCTTTATTGTACACCTTATTTTATTATTCATCACCTCGTTGTGCATTAATCATCTGACTCTCCACCACCAAGACACTTGAGTGCATATGGGGTAAAAACAACTTTTATTTTAACTATGTTTATTTTCTGCTGTTATTAAAATCCCCAGCACAGACTCATCAGGCCTTAAATGTCTGTGGAAAATGTACTTGGAAAATGAAGGGCTTGATTCCATCTAAATGACTCTGTTTCAAATTGAAAAACAACTGCTTATTCTATATCTTGACAATTGTTCCAGAATCCCCAACCGGCTGATTCATATTTGGGAAACATGCTGGACACCTGTGGAAGATGCAGTCCTTTTCCCATTATGACTGACTAACATCCTGAGCTAATCATGATGGAAGTTCTCTTGGGAAAAGGTCTCAAAATATCCCAACCTGGAATGGTGCTGTTTTTATACCAACAAATGGAATTTGACTTCACAGTAAACTTCCCTTTTTGAATGGGACATCGCTTTGGAGAACTGTTTGGGTCATGGAAATGGAAGACAGGTGTGAATCTTGCAGGTGCTTCAGTCAGGACTTTGTGTTATTTAGGAATATGGACTGCGTGTATTTTTAGTTGGGTGATATTTATGTATAGGATGAAAGTACTCTATGCCTGTGTGTTTGACATGTCCACAATTGCTCCAAACAGTTCTCACAAAATCTTGGTTGGGGGGTACAGAGTGAGTGTTACTAGAGGTGGCCTGGTCCTCTCCTGACCTCTCCTTAAACAAAAACCTGTGATGAGCAATTGGACTGAGTTTGGTCCACGTGAACTGTATTAGATAGCTGGAGCCCCATGAAATTAAGACAAAGATGAGCCAAATGGAAAATACCTCTGAGTATTGTGATGGTCTTTGCAATGGATTGAATGTTTATATCTCTCTCTCAGGTTCATATGTTGAAACCTTAACCCCCAAGCGATGGTATAAGGAGGTGGGGCCTCTGAGAGGTGAATTAGATCATGAGAGTGGTGTCCTCCTGAATGGTATTAGTGCTCTTATAAAGAGACCCCAAATGTCCTCACTCCTCCTCACTCTCCATGATAAAACAAGAAGTTGGCCATCTGTGAACCAGGAAAATGTCTCTTGCCAGAACCCAACTGTGATGGCTCTGATCTTGGACTTTGAGCCTCCAGAACTGTGAAATGAATTTCTGTGTTCTATAAGTCACACAGTCTGTGTTGCTTTGTTACAGCAGCCCAAAGGGGCTGAGACACTCCTGATTAGGGTACAGCGTCCAGAGTGTACCTTGTAGAGTGGGCAGGGGATTCACTCAGAGAAGTGAATGTCCTACCTCCATCCACTAGAGGCAGGAAATAAACTAAGTTTTTGAGGGGGAAGGGATTCCTCCCTCCTTATTGGCACAAAGGCGGTGCTACATAGGTTTAGGGGTGTGGCAAAGAGACACAGTCCCCCTCCCCAACCCTATGAGGCTGCTGAGAAGCCTGGCAGGGCCTTCCAGCCAGCCAGAACCCTATTCTGAGAGCAGACGTATGCCTTTTCCTCATGGGATGTCCCAAGACTTTAGAATAATCAATGCTGTGGAAACTTGATAGTGAGGGCTCTGCCCACAACGTGGAGTTGCCCAGATGACACATTCCTGGGCATTATCAGCAGCAACAGAGGACTCAGGACAAGAGAAGTCCACTGGCCAGCACTGGAGGACCCAGTCCACAGCCAGGCAGGGAGGTCTCGGGTGCAATGCTCAGCAATACTTGGGTACCTGACTGAGCTGAACTCTAGCAAGTAGGGTTAGGTAAGCCTTCAGTGGCAGGATGCTTTGGACATATAACACAGGGGATTTTATTTTGTCAGCATTAGCTACAGAGGAGGTGACATTATTTACTGTATCTCTTTGTCTTGAGGTTCGCAATTTTAGGACCTATTAGGATTTGGAATTATTTTAATTATGTAAAATAATATTCTACTGTCTTTGAGGACTTATTCTAAGGAAACAGTTCTGCTACTGGAAATAGCTGGTTTCTCTGGTCAGAAAAACTATGCTTATAAATTTTTCCTTTTCTTAGGGACAAAACTAGGTGTCTATTTTGTAGCTAAGGTTCTCTCTTCCACATACGCATTTAAATACAAAGATTTAGGCTGATCTGGGACCCGAATTTTCTCCTTGCACTTACATTGATGGTCTGGTGTGCTAACAATCACCAGGGTCCTGGGACTTCAGACTGAAAACAGATGGGAGAGCTGGAGAGGTAGCTGTTTCCCTTCTGCTTCCTCTATGATAATGCAAAGGAAAAAACTTTTTTTTTTTTTTAACATGGCCCCAAACACCACACATTATCAAATTAAAAAAGTCTTTTATGTTACGTTTGAAAAAGTTTTAATATTCACACATAAATTTAAAAAAAACAACTTTGAGTTGCAAAAAATAAAAAATAAAAAATAAAAAATTTCTCCAGGATGCAGCACAGTTTCCAAGTTGTCATGAAACTACAGAATAAGTAATAGTATTAGAATTGAAGAGAATCACTACAAATATCATGTTGGGGGTAACTTTAATGTGATATTTACAAGATTGGCTTTTGACATAGGTAACTGTGATATCTTTTACCTTTTTTAAAAGATTTTATTTATTCATGAGAAAGAGAGGTAGAGCACAAGCAGAGGAAGGACAGAGGAAGAGAGAAAAGCAGACTCCCCACTGAGCAGGAAACCCAATGGAGGGCTTGATCCCAGCACCCTGGGATCAGGAGCCACCCAGGCGCCCCTCTCTGACTTTTTTAAAGACAAAAACCAATTGGCTGCTTTAAAATACAAAAGAACACTATAAAGATCAAGTAACTAAGTGTTAATAAGAAAGACCACATTTCCAGTAACTCTGAAAAGCTGGTATTCTGTTGGTTTCCTTAAGGCATTGCATCTGCGAACAGATTTGAGTTTTATTGGCTAAAGGGAACAATTCTCTGTAAATACAGGCATTTAGACTTATAAAAGGTGCTCATAAAACAGACAGAGGATGCCAGAAATTACACACATTTTGGAACTATAAAAAAAAACTATTTAAAAAGGCATCTTATAAAATATAGGATATTTTATAACATTTATCTAGCTCAAAACAGCTTTACTTTTTCCTTGTTCCTCCCATCGAAGAGTAGACTCTGGGGAAAAGAAAGAAAAGAAAGTAAATAAGGGAAAAAAAATAATGAAAGTATGAGGCTTAAAAGGTGTAAGAGGAGCTTGGAAGCAGGAGAATATTTATAATTACAGGGTGGAGAAAATGAACAGTAGAGAAAAGGGGACACAAAGATATCTAAATAAAATAAAGGGTAAAAAATAGGTGTTAATTAAACAAGGAAGCCATTAGACTGGGTGCCATTTGACTACTTGAATGCCAAGGCGGCTTATGTAAGCCAGCCAAAACCTATGCCTGCAAATGCCTCAAGGTTCTGAAATCAAAACGCTAAGGACAACCAACCACAAACAACCAACAAAGCTTTAAGCTACAGCCAAGTGATGATTTCCTTCCTTTTTTCCTCCTTCCTGGTTGAAGTCAGTGAAGTGATACTAACCACTTCCAGTTTGGTGCTGCCCTATGCGAATGGATTTTTACTCAAATTTTTATAAACGCCTCAGTTTATCCTGTAACATAAGAATTAGTGTTCTATTGTGTTTTTTTTTAAATGTATGACATATATAGAATCTCTGAAGTAAGAAAAAAATCACCAAAGTAGATCTCATAATCCCTTTACACTTAATTTAGGAAAAACACATCTAAATTTCAGCTCAGACACAGCTATCATTCCAAACAGGCATTACTGGGGAGTGTGTTTACATTTTTCACCTTCTCTAGAGAAGGTTCCCCTTCCTATCAAACCAGAAATGCTTATCATAATTTTTAGGAAAAGAACCAATGCTTCACAAGTTACAAAAAAAAGAGAATAATAATAAAAAATCCTGCATTTTGCCTTAAGACCATAATCTTTGCTACTTTAGTGCAGTCTTTGATGAGAACATGGGAGTCACCAAAGAGCTAGTTAAAAATGCTGTATCTTGGGTTCCATCCCCAGACCACTCACTCCGAATCTGCATCTAGCAAGATCCTTGGCTCTTATGATCCTGAGTTTATGAAGCACGAGTTTAAATACCTGTTCTAAGAGATGAATTGTGTTTGTTTAGGTGTCAGTTATGACAACTTTACTTGTGGTTATGTTTATGTAATTGGGTATTCTTCATTTGTACTTTTCTTTCATTAATTATTACTAGGACTTTATATTGTACATATTTGTGATATGCCTTAAAAATTATGCAAGAAACAGAACTCAAAGAAAAAGTAAATAGGCTCACATAAAATGCATTTGAATAGAAATTCTGTCTCCAGCTTTCATCATTGGATCATGAAAGAGGAACACGTAGCAAACTCTCTACATGACAACACAAGGAACTTTGATAATATGGTGCTATGTCCAAGAATCTGAACTTTATGATAATAAGGCCTTGCTCAGTGAAAGCCCTGTGGCATTTCACGTTGTCTTGCTGAGAGCTGATTGGAGTTATTCTTTAAAGGAGTCATTACTCTCAGCCTTTCTGTCATGTTTTCTCAGAAAATGCTAAAGGTCATTTCACTTTCTTAAAGAAAAAATATCTAACATTTAATGAGTCATGGACATATCATTCTATTTGGTTTCTATCTGTAGTAGGCAAAGATCAAAACCAAAGTTTTAACCCAGGATGTGTCAGGAAATTAGAATAATTGAGCCAGAGCCATGCCTGGCGAGAAGATTAGAGATGGCAGGAATCCTACACCGCTGCCAAAGTTGTCTTAACGAGGAAGTGTAGGCGGGCAAGGGTGAGTGATGGAACCAAGGATGGATGTGAGTGGAGAGCTAAGATAAAATCCCTGGCTTCAAGGGTTTCCCATTTCATTAAATTTCCTCCAAATTCAGGGGTTGATGAACAAGCCCATTTGTTTACATTTAATGGATGGATTATCTAATTTCTGGAAATGCAGTGGACAACTGAATCTTGGTCCCAAATAATAATTTCATCTTTCATTTTTCTTCTGTCCATTAATTTCACCTTTACATACTAAGAATTGAGCTAGAGGCTAGAATACTGAAGAAAAAAAAAAGACACCTTAAGAAATCTCCTCCCCTATTTAGAACTCTGGTGGCCCATAAGATTCTGCCCTTGGTCACATTTATTCTCATTCCATGTGGTTTTCACGAGGGTTTCATATATCACCTCTCTGTTGCTAACACTCAACTCTTTTAAATTTTAAAATATCTCCTCACTTCTGACATTCATATTCATACTTCTGAATGCCCCTGGACATTACCAAGGAATGTTTTTGAAGTCAGCTCGAAATCATCAAGGCAAATATATTTTACATCCTTGTGAAGCAGATTTTCTTTCTGAATTCAATTCCCTTTTAACGAGACAATGATGCCTTACATTCAAACATAAGCACAGAAGTATGCTGGATTTATCTCGTCTCTCACTTTTTCACCAACCAGGGTTGGCTTCAAGGACACATGATCCTGTGCAGGTGCACAGGATACTGCATTTAGAAGAATCCCTTGCTCTGCTGTTGTCATCTTTAAAGTCCCAATAATTTTTTTTAGCAATACTCACATTTTCATTTTGAATCGGGCCCTGTGAGTTATGCAGCAATCTACCCCCAATTCTATAAAGTCTGCCCTTATTCCTGCTTCCCCGTAATCTGCCGCTATACGTTTTGGCTAGAATTATTTCCCTAAATCAAATCTAGGCAGCTAGTATCTCCATTATTATGTTTTTAAAGGCTAAAATTCTGCTATCAATTTCCCAAAGAGTAAAGGTAAATTAAAGGTCTTTGGACCTTGACAGCCATGAGTTCACTGGCATAAATCCCCATGCTTCTTTACCTCTTCCTATACAGGCTTTCACGTGTTTGTGTCAATATCACATGGACGTAAAGTCACTTCCTTTCCGTATTGGACACACTTCACTCATCCTTCAAGGTTCAGTTTTACTGATCTGGTGTACGGCTCTCCTTTGCCTTTCATCACCTCTCCAGGTGGTCCTACACCCTGCACCCTGGTTAAAGGTTTTGGCATGGGACATGATTACCAGCTGATTTACAGGGTGATGAAGTACAAATCTCTGCCAGTTCTTGGTTTCTTCTGGTAGCATGATGACGAGAACGTGTGAGACAACATGGGTGTTCAGTTCATTAACTATGTTAGCTTTCACCCAAGGCAATGGGAGAAAAAACGGAAATGCTCCCCAAAACGCATGTTTTCTCAAGTACATAAAGCTACTCTTTCACATAAATACAAGTTCTTCTCTTCTTGACTTCATTTCTTCTTTGCACTGCAAAACTCTCTCACATTCTCCTTTCCAGAATGCCCTAAAGGTTGCACATCCACTTCTTTTTTTCTTTTTTTTTAAATTTAAATTCAATCTGCCAACATACAGTATAACACCCAGTGCTCATCCCATCAAGTGTCCCCCTCAGTGACTGTCACCCCGTCACCCCATCCTCCTGCCCACCACCCCTTGGGGAATCCTTTGTTTGTTTCCCAGAGTTAGGAGTCTCTCATGGTTTGTCTCCCTCTCTAATTTTTCCCACTCAGTTTCCCTCCTTTACCTTATAGTCCCTTTCACTATTTCTTATATAACTCATCCACTTATCATGGTCTGCTTCATTTTCATGGCTGCTCTTCTTCACAGAACTGCTGGTCTGCACAGGAACCCTGATTGCCAGGCATCCAGGAGGGGGCACACAAGATACATGCAGATGCCTATCAGGAGAATCTAGCCCACTGGGTTACACTCAAGCTGTGTGCATGTCTCACCTCATCTCTTCCATGGCTACAGGTCTGAATGGTCCACAAAAATGTCCTCTCCTTCTATCCCCTTTCTCTCTGTAAGGATCCAGGGGTCTCAACGTGTGCACCTGATTCACGACCTGACACCATGCGTGTTCTACAAACTGGTCTCAACTAACAACAAACCGTGAAATCCTTGACAATATGGGCTGTGCTGATTATTTCTAAATCTTTCACATCTATTTCAGAAAATAGGCTGCAAAACATTTGGTCAGTGTGTTGCAGAAAGGATTAGCACTTACATTCTTGGGTTCCTATCTTAGATACGTAACTGCACTCAATTTTTCTGCAACTCACTATTTCACTTCAAAGTTACAATTTTCACAATTAAATCAGAAACCATCTCTATTAGAGAAATGACAGAAAATGAGTAAAAATGTGTAAGGGAAGATCACCAAATAGGTATCGATGGTTTAAACATCTTTCTGGATTTGATTTTTTAGCAATTTAGTTCTATAGTTTATTTATTTATTTATTTATTTATTTATTTATTTATTTATTTATTAAGATTTACTTATTTGAGAGAAAAAGAGAGAGAGCATGAGCAGGGGAAGAGGCAGAGAGAGAGAATCCACAAGCAGACTCTCCACTGAGCACGGAGCCAGACATGGGGCTGGAGCCTGACCCAGGGCTCAATCCCAGGACCCTGAGATCACAACCTGAGCTGAAACCAAGAGGCCGCTTAACTGATTGAGCCATCCACGTGCCCCAGTTCTATAGTTTTTAAACTTTTGTTGAGAATATCTTTATTTCCAAATGTGCCTAACTATAAATGGAACTGTTTACTGGACAGACATTTATTAAGTCTATACCATCTATTTTCCTTGGTCCAGAGACACATGACTCAATAATCTAAAAAAGAGAGAAAGTGATATATTAACAAATAAATTGTAAGACAACAGAACGTATATGTAAGTATCAAACGCACTAAAGACAAATATGTCATTGGGCCAGCAATTTCATTTGCATATATTGATAATAAAGAAATAACTTAAGAAATGAACTAGTATTTAGCTATAATAGATTTGATTGAGACCTCTGAAAAGATTGAAGATAAAACCTACTACATGGCTATACATGCAAGATATTTCAGCCTTTAAAAATTATGTTATAGATATATGTCTTGTTCTGCTAAGAACTTATTTATGCTCTTTCCCGGACAGCTGGCTGTATTCCCATGATGAATTTTGAGTTAATAACATGTTTAAGAGTATGAATACAATACAAATATTTAAAAATCGTTTTCTCTCTATATAATTGTATAACACATCTCAAGGATGATTAGCTGTCAAGCTTATTTTACTGTGTCCTTTCAACTGTCTATAATATAAAAATCCCTCATCTTTAAATGTCACAGTGTGACCTCAAAAAGCAATGCTGCGTAAATGTACAGTGACAGTTACGCACAGAAGTTGGCATTTTAGGCATATGCACAGGAAATATTAAAACAAACCTCTAAAGTACCCATTTGCTTAGACTCTGACCTTCCTTCTGCATGAGTTGCAAATGCACATGCACACTCCTCAAAAAATCACATGCGATGAAAATTCTATAGCATTCAAATACTTTTTGCACTGCAGTAATGAAAAGAATGTGTACTAATATTTGTGTCACATAATATGAAATCAATCAAGTTCCCTTAAAAGCAGGGCAAACAAACAAACAAACAAAATCATGCATCTCATTAATTCACACCAACAAAACCAATTCTCTAATGAAAGGAGGATGCTTTTCTGAGCAGAAGCATCAGGGTCATCACACTCTGAAATCAGTGTGTTTTCTCAGCACGGGGAATACTGCAGTGCTTTTCCTCAAATATTAGTCCATTTATTTTCCTTGTATAATAAAAGTGACACTAGAAGGTTAATGATGTGAAACTCTGCAGACAAAATGAAGCTACTATCCTCTTTCTGCTGACAAGACCATAGTAATGCAATGTGAAAAATTAGAAAAGAGAGGAATAGAGTCTCCAATGGAAATTCAGTGTATGATGCATCTTGACCAGTAGGGGCTCCACTTCACTAGGTAGCACATGGAAGTGTATGGAGTTATTTAGCTGATGGTTAAGAAGTTTCAAGACGTTATTATCAAGGGACAAACTAGGCTGAGTTATATGATATTCTATACCATATCTTTGATTTTCTTTTATCTTGTAATCCTGGACATAAAACAAAACACAACTATGCAATTACATAATTTTTATAGCATTATGAAATATTTCTTTTAATGAGCACAGCACCACTTTGGGCTTTAAAATAACAATCATGTTTGAATTTCAGCAGAAGTGCATGTGTAAATTACATGGAAAATCTAAATATTCAAAGGTTAAATTTTTAGCAAAAGGCTGTAAAATACAGAATCTCTAATGAAATCTTTTAGTTTAGTTTATAGAAAACTTGTTAATAGTTTGATTCAAGTAAAAAATATTTACTTAACTTATTAAGTACAATCATTTCATTATTATTAAACAAAATGAGCAAGAGTAACTGAATTTTCAGAGTCTCCACCAATATATATCATTAGAAGTAATCACATCTAAAATCATCCCTAAAATTAGCAACAGGACACTTCCACGATTGCTGCTTCTACTCAGCATGGTAATGAAGATCATGGCCAGGGAAATTAGGCAAGAGAAAGAAATAAAAGGTATTTAGATTAGAAAGGAAAAAGTAAAACTATTGCTGTTCACAGATGATACAACCTTGTATAAAGAAAATCCTAAGAATCTACAAAACAACTTTTAGAACTGATAATTAAGTTCAGGAAAGTTGCAGAACATGCGATCAATATACAAAAATAATTTGCATTTCTACACAGTAGCAATGGATGATTTGAAAATGAAGCTAAGAACAAAATCCCACATTTCTACAGAAAAGATATATAAATGGCCAATAAGCAAATGGAGAGTCCGTCAACACTGCTAGTCATTGAGGAAGCGCAAGTCAAAACCACCATAAAATACTTCATACCTACTAAAATGGCTGCAATAAAGTAAAAAGGCAGATACTAACAAGCGTTGGCAAGACTGATGAAATACTTGAACCCTCCTTAGTTGCTTCTTAGAATATAAAATGGTGGTTTCACTTTGGTAACTCTTTGCCAGGTCCTTGAATTATTAAATATAGAGTTGGCATATGATCTAACAGTTTCACTCCTCACCCTCCCCACGATAAATGAAAGCTCCACATAAAACTTGAGGATACTCAGAATAGCCAAAAAGTGGAAACAAACCAAATGTCCATCAACTGATGAATGGATAACAAGAAAAATTCTAGCTACCCAATGGAATATTATTCAGTCATAAACAGGAATGAAGTACTCATATGTGTACAAAATAAATGAACTTTGAAAACATTTTGCAGGGATCCCTGGGTGGCGCAGCGGTTTGGCGCCTGCCTTTGGCCCAGGGCGCGATCCTGGAGACCCGGGATCGAATCCCACATCAGGCTCCCGGTGCATGGAGCCTGCTTCTCCCTCTGCCTATGTCTCTGCCTCTCTCTCTCTCTCTCTGTGACTATCATAAATAAATAAAAATTAAAAAAAAAAAAAAAAAGAAAACATTTTGCTAAGTTAAAGAAGCTGGTTACAAAAGATGACACATCCTATGATTCCATTTCTTTTTTTTTTTTTTTTTTCTATGATTCCATTTCTATGAAAGGTCCAGGAGAGGCAAATACATAGAGACACAAAGTAGCTCGGTGAGTGTCAAGGGTGAGAGGAAAAGAGAATGAAGAGCCTTAAGTAATAGGTCCAGCATTTCTTTGGGGGTAGTTAATGAAAATGTTCTAATTTTACTGGTGATAATTACACAACTGTGGGAATATACTAAAACTCACCGAAACATACATTTTTAAGCACATTTTATGGCATGTGAACTTAATCTCAACAAAGCTCTTATTAAAAAATCATCTTTACAGCCACAGAACCACTTCCTCCTTGGCGTGCAAGAATGGCTAGAGCTAAAATACTCATTTTCTGCTCATTGAAAAACTGTGTAAATTGTGCCAGAGATGTTTTGGCTGTGATTAGGAAGCATTCAGAATGAAGACTAACTACTTGCACAATGTTGTGAGCTGTGTTTGACATTTTCTTGCTTGCATGGTATCAATCTAATTATGCAGATGCCTCACCAGAGATGGAGATACCATGCTGATCGTCAGGGGGCCTTGCTTTTAATCATCTATCCTCCTACCAAACGATCACACCACGTAACTTAACTTTGCCATATGAAAAGTAGGGATTTTCTTCTACCATTCCTATCTCCAAAGATATGAATTTAAAACATGATCTACTTCATGGCATTGCCCCTTTCCATACACACAGGAACTAATGGTGTTAACGGTCATAAGTATTGCAGTGGGCCACGTTAACATCGTTCCTACCACCTAGAATGAATCTTTCATATGAAATACACATTTCTTGGGCAAGTGCATTACCATAATTACCTTCCAATATCAAAAGGAATTTCAACATTCCAAATATCAGGAAGTTGTAGCTTCTGAATATGCAACACTTACACCATGTATATGTTCCATACGAGATCTGGCTGGCGCTCACTGCTGAATTCCCAGCACAAAATATACTGAAATCATGAGATCATTCTCTCAGCCCTTAAATCACTGGCTTAATTTGATCTTCTGTAATTTTACACCTACTTTAACTACTCTAAGATATATACTTAACTAATAAATTTAAGAAATATAAATAAGTCAAGCCTTTATATCATCCTTACTGAGGGAAATTATTCACATATAAAATCAAGTTAAGGTAATTCTCAAGAGGTCTAAAGTCTTCCTTCTCTCTAGGATAGGGTAATGCTAATTATGTGTTACTTCAGTAATTTTAAGGTAATATAATTTCACCTCCAAAACATCTACTGGTTTTTCTTCTTGCTTTTGTTGTTGTTCTGTGCCCCCTTCTCTACCTCCAAACACGCATGCAAATGTAATTAAAAGAAAAAAAAGAAAATATTTAGCTCCATTCATCATTCCTTAATAGGTCTTATTAAAATCATTGCATGGATGAAGTAACTGAGGCTCGGTCAGGCTAGGCCACCAGGCCATTGCAACACGGCTTGCAAACAGTGGGAGCCAGAATTCAGCTCAGCATAATTTTATAGAATACATACCTGATTAGTCCATTCTTTTTTTTTTTTTTTAAGATTTTATTTACTTGAGAAAGAGGGAGTGAGCTATAGAGAGAGCACAAATTGGGGGTAGGGGGAGCAGAGAAAGAGGGAGAGGAAACTCCCCACTGAGCCAGGAGCCTAATGCAGGGCTCAATCCCAGGACCCCAGGATCATGACCTGAGCTGAGCAGACACTTAAAGGACTGAGCCACCCAGGTGCCCTGATTACAATCCGTTCTTAACGGCAACCACTTACTGCTTCTTTCTATAGCAAAACTTTTTTAAAAGGTTCCACTACTTTGGGTACCATTCTTGGACTTTCATGATCTTCATTTTACTGAATTGATTTTGACCAGGTCCTAATGACCTTCATGTTAGCACATCCAACAGTTACTAGTCTTGCTTTATCTTACACATCTTCAAAGTGGTATTGAACATGCCTGACAGTTTCCTCCTTGAAATCCTCTCTTCTTAGCAGTTTTATGACTTAAAGGCTCGTATGGTTTACTTTTCATTCTCTTTTGTGGGCTCCTTATGCTCAGCTGCTAAATATTAGAGTGCTATAGTCCTAGACCACTGGCACCTTGGCTTCTGCATCTGTACTTTCAGAGGTAGACACAAGACACTGTTTGAAATTATATGATTTTATTTCCTTGCTTACTGGTTTATTGTTTCCCCTCACCAGTACATGAGCACCACGAGTCACAAAGAAAGTATTTAGTAAGTGTTTTCTAGATGGAAGGATGGGTGAATGAATGGAAGGCAGGAAGGAAGAAAGGAAGGGAGAGAGTGTGGTGCAGGCATAAACTTTAATCCCCTCTTTTGGGGAAACTGACCTGACAGGGTAAGGAGTGACCATGGACTACCTTTTCTGAGAACATTTAGGTGGCTGTCCTCACTTTGCATCCCATTGCATTCCACTTTGTAGGCCAATCTATATCAGAATTAGATTGGCCTACAAGGATTGTATTGGCTCCAAGTATTATCATCGCCCTGCCCTTACTGAATTCTAGGATTATCCGAAATTAAAGAGAAGGACCAGGTTACTTCATGAAGCTTGCTATGAGTATAAATCCTCTGCAGGACAACTAAATCATGCTGGATTTAACCATTCTCTCATCAACCAGGAATGTCAAAATTCACAGAGGCAGAGAGAGGGGTGCACTAGGCTGAAAGTGATCAAGCTCACAGTAGCAGGATCCCTTTTACAGGTGTTTCTGAGAAGCCTATAGTGTAGGATGGGCCCTTGGTTTCAGTTGCAGCAACCTGTCACCCGGAGGACTCTCCAAGGCCTTACTTAATTTCCTTTCAGTCCTGGCTGATGCCATGTAGACTGACCTAAATTGTGGCCCTTCTAGTTTTGACTGGCTTCATCCAATGCCAACTCATCAACCACTGTGCCTCCTGCTTTCCCGAGTCAGATGGGCAGCCCTGATCTCCAGCTGATCCTTAGCAGCTTTGGTGCGGAAGCTGTGATATTTCATCTACCATATGCCAGAGCTCAGCACCTAGCAGTGTGCAATAAATATACTTAATATAGCTAGGATTTCTGTTTAGGAGAAATGCTATTGATGGTAACAATGTACAAAGGAGCAGTGTGATTATGTAAACCCAAGGAAATAAAGGAAGAGGAATTATAACTTTGTGCTATTTGGCTTATAGTTTACTTAATGTAATTTTCATTGTTTTCCAATTTTCTGTATTTTCTATTTCAATTCATGGAGAAGTAGAGTTATGCTATTTTGAGTGTTCAAGCAGAGGATGTACTGACTGCCACTTTGAAATACAATAAATATTTATGTCAAAGGAAAATTGTGCATTCCAGAAAAATGACATAACCAAAGGCTTTCTTTCAAAATTAAAATGGTCATACACTTTTTTAGTGTTAATTACCTTTCAATTGCACTTTCTATTTTGCCTCCAACCTCCCCCCCAAGCAATCCCAATGTCAAATAAATCCTATCTTAACATCAAGGTGCCTACCATAGGACTCTTCTCTCTGAGTCTTCCTTGATTATTATTGAGCAATTTATTTAATCTAGCTAAGCCTCTATTTCTTCCCCATTGTTCTTATAAAGGAGTAAGGATTGTTCTGAAGATGAATGAGATAATCCAGGTAAGATATTTAGCATAGTGTTTAACTCATAGTAAATGCTCAATGCATGCCTGTCACCATTATCCCCTCTGCCATCACCATTCAGCATGTACTTCTTTTTTTAAGACTTATTTATTTATTTTAGTGAGTGAGAGGAAGAGAGAGCATGAGCCAGAAGGGCAGAGGGAGAGAGACTCTCAAGCAGACTCTACGCTGAGCCCAGAGATGGATGCATGGCTCGATTCCATGACCCAGAGATGAAACCGAGTCAGAGGATGGTGGTGGCCACCCAGATGCCCCACCATCCAACACATAATTGATTTAATATATTTTTAAAATATTTTATTTATTATTTATTTGAGACAGAGAAAGAGAGAGAGTTCAAGTGAGGGTAAGGGCAGAGGGTGAACAAGAAGCTGACTCCCAGGTGAGCAGGGAGCCTATTGTGGGGCTCCATCCCAGGACCCCAGGATTATGACCTGAGCCAAAGACAGACACTTAACTGACTGAGCCACCCAAGCACCTCCATTCAACACCTACTTAATTAATACTTGCTATGAACTTCCTTAGCATTTTCTATCAAAATAGTCTGCCACACATTATTCATATTCTGGTTGAGACAGTATATGGCAGAAATTATACAGTAGATATGTACTGAGTGTTGGTCATGATTTACCCCCTTTTGTAGTTCCACTGAGACAAAGATCATGTTGCGTTCCTTCTGAGGCAGGGCATAGTGTTAGGGGCAACAAACAACGGATCTCACTGAATGAATGGTGCATAGCCAATGTTAAACATCCATTAGGAAATGATGCGGAAAGCTACATATTCCATTACAACGACAAGTGATACTGGAGCTACTCCCAATAAGAATAATTTATAAAGTCCCCTTTCTTGCCCTTTACCTATAACTGATTACATGTATAAAGGGTGCTGCTGTAACCTGTAGTCTGTCCAGCTGTATGAGGTGAGCTCCGCATGGCAATGTTAAAGCACAGTGAAGGAAGAAATCCATCTCAAATCAAGCAGAGACACTGTGTGACTGCTGGCTAGTAATTCTGGCATCAAAACTGTGAAAATTAAAAAATATATTAAATGCTAGACGGATAAGTAAATGTTAAAAAAAGAGTAATCTCTTTTAATATTGTCACTCAAACAGATTTTTGATTCTGTGTGTTTTGGAATAAAGACTGTAAAATGTGCAGGACAGGCTGAGAGAGAATTAATTTATTATTCAATATCTGAACTATGTGGTTTGAGGGAAAGGGTCCTGGATAGAAAGTTCTAGGAGCCCACCTGTATAGCCTTGACCTCATGGATCTGGACAAGTCACCTCATATCCAGAAATTATTTTTCTTCTGAAATCTGTCAGTTACCTTCCAGTTATAAAACTCCAAGTTTCCAATAATAACCCCATCATTACAGTCTGCCGTTTTGCTACTATCACCCTCTGGAAGCACTGCCACGGGTTACAATCAACTCTCTTTTCCATCTTAGAATTCAACATTCTATCCAGGCTTTATCTGCAGGGAGACAATATCAAATCAGCACTCACAATGAGGATTCACTGCAGCCAGCCAACTCCTTCTCCATGTGAATGAGACTCTCCTGCTGTCCAAAGATACCATAAGCCAGGATTTCCCGATCATTCTCATCATCACCTACTCATGACAAGATGGCAGACAGAGCCGGAGCAGGTATCAGACTGCATTATTCAGACTAATTAAATCCTGTTACTCCGCAGACACAGGCACCATTCTTGGATGAGAAAGGTGCAGAGAGCATTTCCTCAACACAAGAATTCAGAATGATAAATACTATCTCTGTAAGCTACTCACATATATTTTTGTGGAGAAACACACATATATTTTAATTGCTTTTAAAATCAAGTTTCTCTTGGAAACCTTGGACATTTTCAATGTATACTGTCCAATCTTTCTGATATGAAAGAGTTCCAGTGGGGCTATTTGCCATGATGATATGCAGTGATCTGGCTTCTCCCTGGCACTTGCTATGTATATGTAGATTAAAAAAATTCTACAACTGGTACTAATTTCACACTTAATCCACAAATATTGGCTCTGTTCAAAACCGATATATGACACAATTATGAAGGATAACATGTTTTCTCCAAGACTTGTTTCAGCTCTATATCAGATCATTCTACAATATCTGAATAGTGTTATTTTCAAATCATGTAAGATTATTTCTTAAGGGGCTTATTTATGGTTTCTATTTTGGAGTTTTTTCTATGCCTTTGAAAAATAATTTCCCAGGAGACACAAATGCATAGTACATGTACAGAGCTATAATTACATAACCATCAATTCTTCAACAATTAATGATCCTAAATTTCAGTGCCCAGAACAGGACATTTCAGTCTTCTGTTTATATTTTAACATTGCATTTCAAGAGAATTCCAAACCTATAAAAGGGTGTTTCCCAGCTATTCACAGATGTCGTGGTTCAGGCGCAGAGTGCCACAGGTTGGAGTCCACATGCTTGAGAGAGGAACCAGTGATAATCCCAGGTCACCACCAAGTGGATATAATGAGAAGAATGGACCAGTCCGTTCACTGGTGTCATTAAAGGTCCAATGTATGGAAGGCTTCTTGCATCTGCATCTGCATCTGCATTCTCTCCACCCCCTCCCCACCCTGTTCTCTGTCTCCCTGTGGGCCTTTCTCTCCTCTTTCCCTCTATCTTTCTCTTTCTTTCTGTCTGCTGGTCTCTTTCGTCTTCCCTCTGTCTCTCTCTCTGTCTCTCTCTCTCTCTCTCCATCATCTGGCTGGAATGCTCCCTCTTCACATATCCAAATCCCCTCCCTCCCTCCTTCTCATAGCTGAGTTCACAGACTCCAGCTCCAGGTCCATTGTCGTTGGACAAAGTCAGCACACATTACCTCTCCTTGTTGTGAATGGAGGGGCACAGGTTCCTGCACTTCATATTTCCCTTCTCACCAGGTACCATCTGGGGGCATCCCAGGCCTCCACTCACACCCTTGAGTCCTGGTTTCTTTATGTTATTGTCACAGTGATTCTCCAGCAAATTAATTCCCTGGTTATACAAGTTCAACCAGGTTTAAGAAGTGATCCTCAGAAATCATGATGGGCAGAAACTTTAAATCCTTGAAGGGCCAGCTCCTTTGGCAACTATCTCAGATAAAGATAAGATGACAGGCAGGAGAAGCTGTAAAGCCTTGTGCTGAGATCTCTAATTCCTTGCCTGCCCTGGCATCCCATCCGGAGGCGCGTAGCTCACCCTTGATCTCCACCTTCCCACGCTCCCCGTGCCTGACCCCCCCTCTTGTTCAGGAACTCAATCACAACACCTGCCTTTTCACCTCCTCACAAAACCAAACCATTGTAATGGTTTTCTTGACTTATTACACCCTGACTTAACACAATCACACTAACACATTAAACGAAAAGTATTCTTGTTGTAAATTGTGGAATGAAGAGCTTTTGTTCTCTGACTCACAGAATTTCAAGCATCAGCAAACAGTGTTTTTATTGTTGTTCTGGGTCTAGAAGGACCAGTGAAAGGACACTCCAGGCCTTGCAGCTTTAATGGGAGGGAGCCAACAGTGACCTGGCACATACGGAGAACCCTGTGTGCAAGGGTCTTTCTCCAACAAAGCCCTCTCCAGGGGGCTAGATAGAATTTTGTATTAAAGGAGATTTCTCAGGCAGCCCAGGTGGCTCAGTGGTTTAGCGCCGCCTTCAGCCCAGGGCCTGATCCTGGGGACCCAGGATCGAGTCCTGCGTCAGGCTCCCTGCAGGGAGCCTGCTTCTCCCTCTGCCTGTGTCTCTGCCTCTCTCTCTCTGTCTCTCATGAATAAATAAAATCTTTAAAAAAATAAATAAAATAAAGGAGATTTCTCAAACTCAGCCCCAGTCACAGCACCTAAAGCACAATTACCAATATGAATTTGTTACTGGATGATCAGTTTCAGTAACTGCTGAATTGCCAACAGGAAACTACCTCTCTGGATAACCCCCTTCACTAGGTGGCTCTTGCCAACACATGTGCTCTTTCAGAGTTAAATTTACAGGCTGCACAAACGGACACACTGTCTTTGTATGATGCGTATCATTTTCAAATTAAAAGCATATAATCCTATTTGATTTTCCCAAAGAATTCAGCAAAAGGTTTAACTGAAAAATTTTGATTTAAGATCCCGGGGCTTTGGAGAAAAGGTGATCCAAAATTCTACCACCCAGCTGTGAGGGACCAGAAATATCAAAAGCTACAGGGAGAACAGTACTGACAGGAGCCACATGTTTCCAAAGGTTGGTCCAAAGCTACCAGGAGCTGCACGCTGCTTTGTTGGTAAACTTGCTCATGTTCAGACCTCCCCTCCCCTGCAGATGCTCACCATGCATGCAGCCCAAGGCTGTACCTTCAGGTAAAATCAACTGGCCAGCACTTACCTATAGCTTGCTGTATTCTAAATTCTCTGGACAGAGCTGAATACTTCATATACACTAGCATTCAATTTTCAAAACAGCCCTGCTCGTCAGGAACTAAGATTATCCCTGTTTCATACATAAGAAAACTAAGGTACAAAGTTAAACACAGAAATACCATCTGAGGGGTGCCTGGGTGGCTCAGTAAGCTGGGTGACCTTCTCTTGGTTTCAGCTTGGGTCATGGAATCAAAACTCACATCGGCCTCAGCACTTGGTGCAGAGCATGCTAGTGTTTCTCTTTCCCTCTCCTTCTGTCCCTCTCCTTGCTCATTGTCTCTCTCTCTCTCTCTCTCTCTCCTCTCAAAAAAATAAATCTTTAAAGAAAAAGAAATACCACTTGAGCCAGCAATTTCCACTTCCTAGTAAATTAAAAACAAAAACAAAACAACAGGAAAGCAGAGACTCCAGCTGATGTTTGTAGACTCATGTTCACAGTGACATTATTCACAGTAGCCAAAAGGTGGAAACAACCCAAATATCCATCAACAGGTGGTCTATTTATGCAATGGCATATTATTCAGGCTGAAAAATGAATGATACTCTGATATATCTACAACCATGGATGAACCTTGAGGACATCATGCTAAGTGAAGTAAGTCAGCCATAGAAGGACAGATACTATATGATTCCATTTACATGAGGTACCTAAAGACTCAAATTCACAGAGATAGAAGGTAGAATAGAGATTACTATGGGCTGGGGGAGAGGGGAATGGGGAATTGTAACCTGCTGGGCACAGAGCTTTAGTCTTACAAGCTAAGAATGTTCTAGAAATGGGTAAGGGTGATGGTTGGATAACATCATGAATGTACTGAACCAAAACTGTACTGTCTCACATGTTTAAGATGGCAAGTTTTATGTTATGTATATTTTACCACAATAAAATAAAAGACAGACAAGTACTAAGGTGCCAAGAGGTAGACTGTTATGCTCAAGTCATTGAGTCTGTAGAGGGCAGAGGCTGGCCTAGAGCTCAGGCAGTGTGGTGCCAGAGGCCATGTTCTTAGCCACAAACCTGCAGGACTCGGCCAGCTGCACCAGGTCTGTCATCAGTATTGGTGGCAGGATAGACCTGTGCAAGGCACGTGTGGCTGACCACAACTCACACTGGTACATCTGCCCAGCCTTGATTAGACCTTGAAAAGGATGCTGCAAGTATGACCTTGGCTCCTGCCCTTGGCTCTCGCCCTCCTTCCCACCCACCTCCATGTCTCTCTGAACTTGTCTCACTTCAGCAAATCCCCTACATCTCCAGGTTCTAAGGATCACCTTTATTTCTTGGATATTTCACTTAGGATCAGTAGAAGCACAGACGGAGTTAATCGCCAGTCCACCAACATCTCCTTCTATGACATTCCAATATGCATCTGTGGGACATTCTAATTTGTCCTATTGGTTAGAGTTTCTCACCAAGAACTCTGTCACTGATGAAACTCTTCTAAGCTACCATGTCACCATATTTAACATTTTATATACACTTGTCTATTAAATGTCACTGTATTCTCTTAAAGAAGAAAGGGTGATCTTGTGCTTTATGCTTCCCTCTGCACTTAAAGAACAGTGGACACAGAAACACACAAGAAACATTTGCATTATGAATGTCTTCCTAACAGGTACCCTAGAGTGTCATGTAGATAACAGCAATAGTGTATGACTTGGATACCAAGATGCATTTTTCTAAATAGATGTAAACAGATTTCTCTTAAAAAGTAAATAAGCTAGAATAATATCAAAACCCAGTAATATTAACAGGTTTGGTTAAAAAAAAAAAAAAAGAAAGAAAAGCCATGCAGGATGGGCGTACATACAAAGAGAGGCACACGTGTAATAGCTCACAGGGGATTTATCAATAACTATCATTTTCACAATTGGTCTCTAAGCCCAGGCATCTCATCCAGGGCTCAGAAAGAATGAGTGTATTGTTACGCCTGCAATTGTAGTCAGTGTCAAATGACAACATCATCCATCAAGGAGGCATCTTGGTAAATTTAAGCCGAGCCTGCCTGGGGCTGTATGCAGAGGCTTTCTGGAATATGTAGATTATTCTCGGTGCCTCAGAGCCATGCTCTTAAAGAGTGACCTGTCAGCTTTTCCTTCCTTACTTTGGGTTTATCAAGTGAAACAACACAACCCATGAAATGGAGAGTTGTTATTCACCATAGTCCACTTAAAAAATGACATTTCTGAATAAATATATTCAGGAGTTAGTCGTCCATGTTTGGAGATTTTAGAAAGTGGAAGTAATTGAGGGGCTTCTGGGTGGCTCAGTCAGTTAACCATCTGCCTTCAGCTCAGGTCATGATCCCAAGGTCCTAGGATCAAGCCCCGTGTTTGGCTCCCTCCTCAGCAGGGAGTCTGCTTCTTCCTCTGCCTCTGCCCCTCTGCTTCTCTCTACCTCATGCTCTCTCTTTCTCAATAAATAATAAATGAAATCTTTTTTTTTTTTTTTTTAAGTGGGATGCCTGGGTGGCTCAGCAGTTGAACATCTGCTTTTGGCTCAGGGCGTGATCCCACGGTCCCCGGATCGAGTCCCACATTGGGCTCCCTGCATGGAGCCTGCTTCTCCCTCGGCCTATGTCTCTGCCTGCCTCTCTCTCTCTGTCTCTCATGAATAAATAAATAAAATCTTTAAATTAAAAAAAAATTTAAAAAAAAAGAAAAAAGACAAAGTCAAAGTAATTAAAATATGTTGGAGAGAGTGGGACAGCCAGACTATCATGGAGATCAAGGTCCCTCAGAAACCATCAAAAAGGAGGTGAAGGATCTATGGCTGGTGATGGAGACTTCTGAGAAGGGCCAGGGTCCCCAAAGACCTCTGTCCCAAATGTTCAGCTACACACTGATGCCAAACTCATCCCGAGCCTGCATCAGGCAAGATGGCCATTTCTACCCAGAATCTGAGGCACAGTCTCAACCACAACCACACAGGAAGTGAGTAGGGACACACTTGCCCGATAGGAGATGACAGGTGTGGCAGGCATTGCTTTGTATTAATTCTGATCCACCCTGAGACTGGTGGGGACATTAGGAAACTTCTTATTATCAGCAGCAAGGTGGTCGCAGTGGCTGCTAGGACCAAACAGAGCTGTCTGGGTTTGGCAGTTTATGTCTTTGGCTTCTGGGGACACAACTGGGTTTCTGACCCGCGGACAAGAGGGAGGCAGCAGACCTGTGCTGACATCAGTGGAGTGATGAAAATATTTGAGAAGAGAAGCCTCAGGCTCGCACTGTGCTAGTCTGGGCAGATGAGTGCTTATGGGAAGCGGCAATGCAGAAAATAAGGATGCCTGGCCATATCTGCAGTTGCTGGCTGTGAGATCCAGAGAAGTGAGGGTTGCTTTGCCCCATCCCAAAGCAGATAGAAATCAAGGCTTGACTTACTTCCATTCATTTTCATTCTTGGGCCTTCCCAAGTGAAAGTGGGAATGTTAATTATGTACACATCACCCAATAAGGGAACAATGCTTAGCTTTATTAGGTGTGTAAAAACTGCTTTTTAAAGGAAATATTGTTATGTTTGAGAATAGTAGTCAACTGACTAATTTCTGTTAAAAAAAATCAAATGCTGGGCAGCCTGGGTGGCTCAGTGGTTTAGCGCCTCCTTTAGCTCAGGGCATGATCCTGGAGACCAAGATCAAGTCCCACCTTGGAGTCCCTGTATGGAGCCTGCCTGTGTCTCTGTCTCTCTTTTTCTCTCTCTCTCTCTGTCTGTGTCTCTTATGAATAAATAAATAAAAATCTTTAAAAAAAATCAAATGCTCCGTAAAAGCCAAAGTCTTCTTTCAATGAAGTGTATTTTATTTGTAGATATTCAAAAAAGGAGACCAAAAAGAAGGGAAATTCTTCCATAGTTCATAAATAAGAAATACACACTATGGTTCTACATAATTCTAGCTAACTCTGATCTATTTTTAACTCTGCCTTGGTGCTCAAGTGAAACTTACAGAGAAAAAAATGATTCAATAAAAAGCAATATCCTCATGGGAGCATAATAAAATAAAGCTTAGTTTGGAAGCTGGTTTTGTAGTCTCCTAAATACTAAGCATGCAATGGATTTACTAGATCTTTAGCAAAACCATGAATATGAATGGGGACTTCTGAGTTAACCCAAGATTATGCAGATAGCCTAAGCTTTATTCAGAGTAAAATTTCAAATAGATTTAGAAATATTTTCATAAAAAAAGGCTGTAAAGGGATTAATGGAATTTTCAAACAATCTAAAATTGTGGATTTGAAAGATCTTGCTTTGGTTTATTGTCTTTGAAATTACTCAGAACAATATGCACTTAGGTATCTAGAACATAATTATCAAAATCCTTTTGTTCTGATAACTCCATCATCCCTATATTATTTAGAAATAGTAATTTATCTTGAAAATTACATACTATCTGCTATAATTCTCCTTTTTAAAGCTGTACTTTAAACTGCACTGCACCCTGTAGTTAGCTTAGTTTCAGATACCAAAATGTTTCTATTAAATGGGCATCCTAGATTCTCTTAGAATACAATAATTCCGTTAGTTTTAACTTCCTAAGTGCCCACCACAAAGTTTTCTTTATCAAAGCAGTGGGTATAATTCTAGCTTGGAAGGAAGCATGAGGTGAGAATTCCAGAATGGCTCGTAATATCTAAATACATAGTGAATATACCAATTGAAAGACTGAAAGATTCATTTGATAAATATCAGTATCCTCAGATGTTTAGAATCAATAATCTTGTCCCTACATATATCACGTGGTTTAACAGAATTCAGTTTTAGACCAAATTTGGCCTCATGTCCAAGCATCAATTGCCCAGCAAACACAAAAGTCACACCCCGCCTATGTTTGTGGCTTGGGCGAGTCCTCTTCTAGGTTTTCAAGCCCTGGGGTCAGTTCCGAGAGAGAGGTCCACTGAAAGACAATGCAGCATCCTATGGCAGGGACAGCCATTCTCCATGGGAGCTCAAGAAACTGAATCTCAGGAGCTGGGGAGTTGTGGGATCTATAGGGCTTCAGATCTCACTGTATTCCAAGTTCTACAGTGAAAGATTTTCCAGAATGACACCTCCGTCACAAAGCAGTAGTGGCTGTATCTTGACCTTGCTCATCTCATCCATGACATGTCTCCAGCACCCCTTTTCCATTGGCAAAACCCATTGGTACGGGTCCTGATACCCATATTTGAAAAGCCAGTGACCATTCCTAGATTAGGCACTCCTGATTGGGGTTCTCAACTGCTAATTACCTAAACCTAGGGTGAAAAATAAAGTTAACTTGCAAACACGCACATTCAGCACCCTGCTTACAATGAAGTACCTTTAAAATAAATTGGTCTACGGACAATAGAAGGCACGGCATTCTCTCCTGCAAACAATGAAAATAACATCCTGCAGACATAATCATCATTATTGGCTTACTCCAGCAGCCAGAGGAGAAGTGATGGAAAACGTTGACACCTTGCTGGAACTGCACATTCTGCATTTATAGAAAAGGTCTAATCCAGGGGGGTCAGGCTAGGGTGCATGGTACACGTGTCTCCAAAATAGCAAGGTGGCCACAGAAAATTGGAATTGGGCCATGGCAACATGTCAAGTGCAGGAACAAGGAAACAAGAAGGGACTAAATAAACTAATTAAATCTATGTAGGGAGGGATGAGGAAGCAGGGGATGACAGGGGACCATAATTTACAGGGTGAACCCAAAATGTTAGGATGAGCCATTGCCATGGTGGATTTTTTTTAACCATATAGTAGTAAATATTAATCACTAAACTGGGATAAGTCAGAAAAGAATAAAGAATAAAATAAAAACCACCTAAAGACAGCACTCATAATTTTGTTTAACAATTTTTTTGTTTGTTTAACAGTTTTTTAAAAGTAATCTCCACACTCAACGTGAGGCTCAAACTCATAACCAGTCATGTGCTCTACTGACTGAGCCAGCCAGTCACCCCAACATTTATCAATTTGAGACATGCTTTTCCAGTCTTTTTTTTTCTATGAACATTTTACACAATTGACATAGTGCACATAGAAATTTATATTCTTCTGTTTTCACCAAAGATTACAATGATATCATTTAAGGCTCATTTTGGTTACTGATTTGGCTTGTCTGCTAAATAAAGTCCAATGACGTGACTGTAAAACATAATGAACTGTGGTGGGTGCTGTGATGCTCTGCCCAGATCCCCCTCATGAAGGAAGGGCCTACTCTATTTCCCCAACTGCTGGGTATGCAGCTGCCAGGCAGCTCTCAGCTGTTTGCCCCCCAAGGGAGCAGCTCAACTAGAGTCCAGCTCCCTTCTTGGAGAACCATGGGGTTGACCACAGGGATATAGTGTTCTGCCCTTTTGCCCAAGTAAGCCCTACAGCTTCCCTCTAGGTTGACTGGGGCCTTTGTTACGACTGTATCACAGCCAGTTTCTCCCTGTGCCCAGGCCTTTCCCCTTCTCTTCTGATCCCTTTCCCGTTGCAGTGCTGACCGCAACAGCACCCCCAGGATGCCTCTTGCATGTTACCCTTTACCCTGGAGTCAGCTTCCCAAGGAACACAACCTGAAAGATCAGCATTTATTAGAAAAATAAGATTTTTAATTTCCAACTGTTTTTGAGATCACATTCTATAAGACAGTTTCAATTTCAAAATTTTGAAAGACTTTTAATCAAAAAGGTTTAATTAAAGACCTTTGAACTAGAAATAAACCTTTATTAAGCTACTGAGCATCTACTGTAGAGAATCCACCTTGACAGGTACTAAAAATATATGAATAAAACAGCCATAGCCCTTGATCTGTAGAGTCTATGGAGATTACTGGTGTGGAGGTGTGATATGTGTGGTATGTCATGTGTGTTGTTATATTGTGCATGTGTGAATTGAGGTGAACAGTCTACAGATAATAGAACAATATAAGATGTGGTATGAAACTGGTGAAATAGGGCAGCCCCCGTGGCGCAGCGGTTTGGTGCTGCCTGCAGCCTGGGGTGTGATCCTGGAGACCTGCAATCGAGTCCCGCATCGGGCTCCCTGCGTGGAGCCTGCTTCTCCCTCTGTCTGTGTCTCTGCCCCTCTCTCTGTGTGTCTATGAATAAATAAATAAATAAATAAATAAATAAATAAATAAATAAATAAATATCTTTAAAAGAAAAAAAAGAAACTGATGAAATAAATGGGAAAAAAAGTAATTGTGTATACAAATATTTCATTCTATCATTTCAAATAATTTCTAGAGTCTCACAATAGTAAAAAAAAATCAAGAAGGGGCTTGAGGAAAATTGATGTCTAGCTCAAGAAATAAATTTCAGGCAATATTTCACAAAATGAATTTTTAGGTTATCAAGAGTCTGGTGCTGATGGAAAATATTTCCTCCCTCCACCCAAGGTTCACTTTTTTTCTCCACTGAAAGGAAAAAAAAAAAAAAACAAGGGGGATGGAAAAGCATTTGAAGTAGTCATTTTGCATAAAAGGAGTATGCAATTCAGAGAAGAGGAAATTATGTTAGCAATTAATGCCTCTTTATGAAACGATAAGGCAATTAGTAGAAACTTTAACACCAGCCACTAGTATTTACAAGAAGTGGCAGCCCCAGGAGGCTGAGAGGAGAAAAGGCGGAAATCCAAGTTCACAAAGACACTTGGAGCTAAGAGGAGTCAAGAAGAGCTCACAGTCACATGCAGAAGAGGTCACCTATCTTTTCTCAAAATAATGAATTTACACAAAGTCTTGCATCTAATATAAGACTTCTAATGCCTACAAAGATAAGCATCTTTCAAAGGAAACTCATGATAGGGGGTGCTCCTATTTCCGTCGTTAGTTAATGGCCTTATAAAATAAGGCACACTTAGGGTAGGTCTCAATGGGACTTGGCCTCAGTGACTCCTTCCACCTGGGGTAGGACTCAGTAGTCCAAAGCTGCCCCAGGGAGAACATGTTTTCCCAGCAGATCCACTGGGAATCATGAGCAAAAGCTGGCAGGACCTAAGGCAGTGAGCACTCTTTGGACTTGACCACAGGGCAGAGGTCCACCTGGAGCCAGGAGGCACAGAGCAGCACAGCCCCAGCTAAGCCCTGATCCTCAGCACAATTCCCCCTCTTTCTGGTGACCATGAACTTCCTCTACTGAGCAAAGGCCTCCCCTTCCAACATCAATATCCTCACCCAAGGCAGCTCTACTACTTTGGCTTCATGGAGGCATTAGTGTTATCAGTGGCAGCTTCTCACAATCTCTGATATGTATTCAAATTACCCCAGATTTGAGACTATGAATCTAACAAGCTCCCAGCGAATGATCTTCTTGGGCCTGGCACCTCAGGGTTTAGCAATCTAGACTGTAGAGAGGGGAAGTATGAGAACTCAACAAATCATTACATCATTATAGAGAACTCCACGAATTCATACTGTTAGCAAGAACGAATGCATTCACAGCACACTGGCTTCAGCACAGCA
Source organism: Canis lupus baileyi (assembly GCF_048164855.1). Lineage (NCBI taxonomy): Eukaryota > Metazoa > Chordata > Mammalia > Carnivora > Canidae > Canis > Canis lupus. The sequence goes on along the minus strand of NC_132868.1, from coordinate 4,466,166 downwards.
GTGAATTTTACAGGATCATTTTACCCTAACAGTCCTCTCCCTTAGCACTCAGCTCCAAATCAACATCTACCCCTTTCTCTCAAATGTCAGAAATACAAAAACCACCTTTCCCATTGTTTCTAGTTTGCAAATCATTTCACCTTCCTTAATTAATTCGATTAGTACAGAAAAAGTGCAAATCCCAAGGTGGTCACGTATAACTGTGGGCATCCACAGTTTCCTCAGGTTTTGTAGGCACTAGAATCCCATTCTTTTAGACAGATTCGGGTAACAGTGAATCTCATAGGATAGAAGGCAGACATCCCAGGGCTGGTTCCCTGCCATGAGTTCTAACAACACCCCTTTAAAATCTGAGTCCCAGGCTCCTTGTCCAAACACAGGAGCAGTATCTCCCTCTTTAGAAGGTCATTATCAGAATAAAATGAGTTGAAGTGTAGGGACTGCCTTGTGAGCTAAATATTCTAAGAAACTCATAAGTTAGCTTTTCCTCAAAGATTTCTGTGACAACCTGTTCTCGTGCTCTTTTGTTACTGAAGATAATAATAATCATCATCATCACCATCATCAAACATGTTTACTGCTTATGGAACATTAATTTGTGCTAATTTAAAATGCAAAAGGAATTCTAATAAAAATGATTCACTGAACTATAGTGCATTGTCCAAGAAACAGCCTACTGCATGGTATAAAATGTGCTTCAAAGTACCCCAAATATCATAAAACATTCTCTAGTGTGTACATCAGCATTATGGTACGTTTTCTTCTCACATTTGTCTGTTTCCCTACAGGTAGCATCATGCTGACTGTGAAACTTCTTGCTCTGCTTTCTTTATTCTCCATTATAACATGAGCATTATCTACATGTGTAATCTTGGGAGAAGAAGCTTTTTTTCTTGTTTAATCCTTGAGTATTTATAGACTGAAAGACAACTGAAAGTGTTACTTTGTAATCTCACAGAATATTATAAAAATGGTATTTCCATGAGTGATACATCTCAGAGAAATGAAACTGGTGAAATATGAAAAATGTGGAGTGGGAAAATTATGCAATTAGTAAAATACATAAAAGGGTTGAATTAAAAAGACATTTTTCTCCAGGTATTACAAGCATGAGCTCTGGACTTCCATTACTAGGTTCAAATGCCAGGTTTGCTACTTACTGGTTAGGTGACTTAGAAAAGCATCTTGCACTCTGTGACCTTCCATTTCCCCAGCTTTATGTAAAATGATGCTAAATCAGAACCTTCCTGGTGGTCTTGCTGTAATATAATTTTTTTAACTTGAACTTTCTTTTTTTTTTTAAGCTTTTTATTTATTTATTCATGAGAGACACACACACACACACACACACACAGAGGGAGAGGCAGAGACACAGGCAGAGGGAGAAACAGGCTCCATGCAGGGAGCCCGACGTGGGACTCGATCCCAGGTCTCCAGGATCAGGCCCTGGACTGAAGGCGGCGCTAAACCGTTGAGCCACCCGGGCTTCCCTGCTGTAAGAATTAAATGCAATTCTACATATAAAATGCTTAAAGAGCCCTTGACCAAGAGTAAACGCTCTTATAATAAATATTAGCTCTTGTTATTTCAAAAACACATTCAATAATTTCAAGGAGGGTACTCAAACTGTGGCTCCCAGACCTACAGTACTAGCATCAGCTGGAAACTTAGAAATACAAATTCTTGGACCTGATCGGAGATCCACTGAATCAGAAATTGAAGGGAGGGTAGAGCAATCAGTGTTTAATAAGCTCTGCAGATCATTCTGATGCAGTCTCAATTGCAGACCACTGGGATAGAGGCAGAAGAAATCATTTGCCTTTTTAATTGATATGAAGTTCCAATGGTTTTCTGGCTTTGTTTTAGGCATTAATTAATTCGAGGTGGTGAGGGAAAGACTGGTTAACAACTAGAAAGCACTACTTAGGGATGACCCAATTATCTCTGATGTTAGTTCCTAATTTTTATGAAGCTTAGGCATTGTAAAACAAAATTTGTCCTTAGATTAATAAGTATCTAAAAATAGTGCTGAAATTGTCCTTTTTGGTATAACTACATACAAAATTAAGAGCAAATACTGGCACTAAAAATTTATTTTAATCCAAAAACATTATGGGGTTGAATAGAACTTATATAATATACACTGCACAACTCATGGTGTTGAAAATCTATTCATTCTCAGATATTTCATGATTCCTTTGAGTAGGGCATTAGCATCCTACAGACAGACACAGAGTAAATAGTTACCCTAAAAATGTCATTTCCTTTTTATTCTGTTTTGACATGGAAAAGGAAAGTAATGACCAAGTGATAAAGATATTCACACTTAGATTGGGGGAATGGACACTCCCCTACAGGGTGGGATTCAGAAGGAGGTACTCTTCCCAAGAGCAAGAATAAGGGTGGGATATATACTATAAGCATAGGATTAGCATTAGTAAACAGGATTATGGAAAAAGTATCTTAACATCTTATATAAAAATAAAGAAAAAGCAAACTGTTTAAAATACGTATTCATAAGCTTTAAAAATATTTCTTCATTACATTCTCCTGGAAAATAATATTATAGAGTGTAGAATCAGAAGTGCTACTGTTGAGCTCATTAATCGCCAATTTAAGATTCTCTATATTCATCAGAATGTTCCTAGAATGTTCTAAAGCAACTTAAGAGTCCATCTACCATTTGAACTGAATCCAAAGAAACTCTTCCTACATGAGAACCATTTTAGAGCAGATTACCCATTCCTGTTCTGGTTTATTCCATGTAGCAAACAGCAGCGTGTCCAGACACCAATTCCTTCCCTGGGATGAGCCGACTGACCACAGCCTTGAATTTAACAAGCATTAGAATTAGTCTCCCATTATATTAGAATCTTTTAGAAGTCAAGATTTTTATCTAACATAATATTAAGGGAAAGGAATAAAAATGCACTGGATGTTTGTAGGGCACGCAGCAAAGCATACAAATTATGCCTGTTGTGTAGTAATTTGCCATCGACAAGCAATGCTCATACAACTTAAACTCCTTTCAACACTTTTTATCAACCTAATAGTTTGCTCATTTCACCAAAGGCCACTAGCCTTATTAGTATTCTTAGTATATCAAAGGAAGGAATGCTCTATAAATAGGGCAAAGAGATTTATTATAATATTTTTTTTCCTGATCTTAATTTCAAAGATTAATCGCTACTAGTAATGGTGCTGCTTCTGCTGTTTCCCTAACACTTTGTGGATGTGAAGAAAACCAGTAACGTGGCAATTGAGCAACATTATTCTATATATTCCATCTTTACTCTGTGACATTCTACTTGAGATACAGATGCTTAATGAAGAGAAATGTAAGTAATCTCTTTCTTGGAATCTTGTTAGTTACTTTTTGTGAAAAGTCTTTCCTAATCAGACTGGCTGGGGACACTTAGGCCTGTGCATTCTGTTTTGTACAGCTCTCCAAAAATTCACAAGATGTTATCTTTAATGACAAAGCTCTCATAAACAATCCTCAATAGTTTTCCAGGAAGCTAGCATGGTTTTCACCTGGCTGTCTATAATGTCAGCTAAATGGAAGCAAAAAGTCATAAATAATTCATATAGACATGATGTGTAGCATGGACACTCGTTTTTAAATCCTAAAGTTATTGAGATTAATTAAAATTATGGTTATTAACGTTAATTGTTGCTTCCTAGATGCATACTTCAGTGCAGATGTCTACTTTAGTCCGATGGATGTTACTCTGGCTGGCTGTTACTTTGGCTCACCCATGGTTGAGCCCTTTACCCGCTCCTGGTGACTGCACTTTGGGACAGAGTTCGCCTGCATCTGGGCCCAGGGCCCAGCCCATGTTCTCCCTTACTGGTTCAGTTTTCTAAATCCTTCCTACAGTCCCAGAAGCAGCAGGCACTTAGCCCTAAGGAAGCACTCTCTCCACCTTCTTCTGATCACCAATTTTAACTTGTCAGTTATAAGTGGCTTAGTGACATCTGAGTCACTCTGTGCTGTTGCTGTTTGGGGGACCATCAGTATAGATTCAAGGTCTAGACAAGCAAGTATTCAGTTGCAAGACTTGCCTCCCTGTAATGCCGAAAAACTTGGCAAGCCATGGATGATGCCAGTGGCCAGTGGAATTCACAGTCCTTCTGCGGCCAATCCTACCCAGGTAATGTCTGTGGGGACTTTCACAGCTCTGTGACTCGCTCCTCTCTTTACTGAGATCACTCTCTCATAGACCGAACTATGTGAAATTGCTATGGCTGTAGGTCAAGTGGTTGGTTAATGGCAATTTCATATGTTTGACCTACTATTTCCCCAAAATCTACTCCCCATATAGCGTGGCTCCAGTTTACAATGAACTGCTTCCCATGTCTGCAGAGCTGCATCTCATTTTAGGTACAAGAAACTTCTCCCTTGGCCAAAGTCCCTCTTTAGAGCACTTTTAAATTGCCTGCTTAGCTCTTCAGGACGCATACCTCACCATTAGGCTGCGGAGTATAGGTTACCCTTAGGGCTGCACCCATTCTCCTTCACCTTTGTATCTTACAAATCCCCTTGCTCTTTGTAAGTAAGTGCTTTAAATTATTTGCAAGAGCCACTGAGAATCTCAGAAGAGAAGAAAACGATTATGAACCAGACCTGTGGTCATAATGCCCATGTTTAAATCCCAGTGTATAGTTCTTTCCTACTGCTGTACTGCTACGTGCAATGGAAATAATACCTTATACTTGCCTCATAGTTTAGTATGAGAATTAAATAAGTTAACAGTAAGTGCTCAGAACAGGCAAGGGTTGAGTGGATACCAGCTCCTATTATTATTATTGTTGTTGTTGCTATTGCTATTATTTCAAAATAACAAATGCTACAGAGAGTCTCTTGCAGAATCAGGGGGCAGCCTTTTCACAGAGATATGGAGGGCTTGATCACAAAACAGGAGGCTGCTGGTCTGGTCTGAAGCCCAGTGTGCACAGCAGTTCCTGTCATCAATGCAGGGTGAAGCTGCTTTTAGAACAAGAGGAGGAGCCCATGTCACCGGCGGCATGTGGATTCAGTTGGAGCACATCCTAAGCTATGGATCCCTACACTTCTTCCTAGACCAGTGAAGTCAGACTCCTTGAGGCCAGGGCCTGAGCATCAGTGTTTTTAAAAGCTTTTCAGGGGATTCTAATAGCGCAGCCAGGCCCGAGAACCACTAACATAAAACACTCCCGGGCCACACTTGACTATTGTTTGCAGTCATCAGGGATAATGGCAAATAACCATAAAGGAAAGTTATTCAGGGAAGAAGTTCTTTCCCAAGGTTGTCACGCCTAATCAGGAAAGTATCACCATTAATGTGTCTTTTATTTCCTCGAACCTTGGCCACCACCATAAAAGGACATCAAGGAATAGAACACATTTGCCAAATTAAACTTAGTGGCTGAAGCTTCATCCCAAGAATTTAGGGGTCAGGGGAAAAGTGTAACTTAGCTTCTAGCCGTAGAAAATTACAGTCATGCTTATGCTTTTCTACAAAGAGCTACAAATAAGGAGCAGGGAATGGTTTTCCTACCTTGGATAAGGGAATGTTTGGATGCTGCCTACACTCAGCTGTTTCTATTAATTGACTACAGTAAACATTTCTCAGGGTACACGAACCTAAATACATATCAGAACTCAGCAGTTGAGTTTTATATGAGACAAATCTCCAGATCATCATGAACCATATCCGTCCTTTTTTTCCCCCCAAAATCAATACCCTATGAAGTCTATACAGTTCCACCAACTGTCCCTCCAAACCATTCGCTGCAATTTTAAGACCATAGATATACTGTATGACTGTTTATGTTCTGACCTTTGGAGGACAATGAGCCACTACAACATCTACCTTTTTTTGGCCCTCCCCAAGAGAAAATCATTTTTGCTCCTCTGTTAAGAATGCATGTTGTAGGGATCCCTAGGTGGCGCAGCGGTTTAGCGCCTGTCTTTGGCCCAGGGCGCGATCCTGGAGACCCGGGATCGAATCCCACATCGGGCTCCCGGTGCATGGAGCCTGCTCCTCCCTCTGCCTGTGTCTCTGCCTCTCTCTCTCTCTCTCTCTGTGACTATCATAAATAAATAAAAAGTTTAAAAAAAAAAAAAAAAAAGAATGCATGTTGTAGCTTCGATGGCACTGTAAGCAGAGAGCATGAGCTGTCAAAGGCTGCTTCAGAGGAAACCCAAGAAGACACTTTCCTGTCTCAGAATCAGTAAATCCAACCAGTAATGAATTGTGTCAAATTCTAAGTCCTTGCCCTGTATTGTGCTGCAGAAACTCACTGCCCGGTGAAAACAACCTTCAACTGAGGGACAAGTAAATAGATGGATAATTAACTCTACTTATTATTTCAAATGTCCTTTAACTATTATTCCAGAATTTTTGGCTTCTTCTCTGAGTAAATGCTCAGAATGAGAATTCTGAGCATTAATTTGATTTAGTTTTAAGATAAATGATTTCATTGTTACAGTTGCCAACATAAGTTGATGACATATAGCCGCTAACCAGGCAAAATGTTTTATTACTATCCCTAACAACTTTCATTTACGTTGTCCTTTACTATTTAAAAATGCTTTTGCGTGCATTACCTTCTTTAAATAATGGGAAGGTAGTGAAATGGTTATGTATTTAATAATAACCTTAAGAAGGTACATAATCCAGTTGAGTTTTTATAATTATACTTTCAAAAGAAATAAAAAAGTCACTATACAACTCTTAACTGAGGCAATTTATCAATAAACTTAAAAAAGACATGCCTTCCAGTTTTACTCTTTAAATATTTGTGAATCAAAATCCCAGGCCTCTTCCAGACTTATCACAAAGCCTTATATATAGGAAGATAAGAAAGCGGGGCACCTGGGTGGCTTAGTGGTTGAGCGTCTGCCTTCAGCTCAGGTTATGATCCCAGGGTTCTAGGATGGAGTCCTGCATCGGGCTCTTCCAGGGAGCCTGCTCTACCTATGTCTCTGCCTCTACCTATATCTCTGCCTCTGTGTGTGTGTGTCTCTCATGAATAAATATATAAAATCTTTTTAAAAATGAATATAAGAAAGCATCATCCTACCTCTGATTTATGTGGGTCTCGCAAAATCAACAGCAATGGGAAACAGAGGCAAAACATTTGGGGTGGGGCACAGGCTCTCCCTGTGTTTCAATTCTGAATTCCAGTAATCTCATTTATGAACATTGGATCTTCACATCAAAATTCAGGATAAGCAAGATCCATAATTGTCTGGCACCTGCAGAGTTCCATAAATATGTATATACCTCCTCTGTGCTCTGTGGCTACCAGCAGATACAGCCAGTAAGTGGAATCAACTTTTGCCAATGAGACTATATAGTCAACTGCTGTCAGAATCAACTGAGTTCTCTTCAGGTCTGACTTTGAAAACTACTTAGGGAAAGTCCCAAATGGGCAGGGTCCTCTTTTCGTTTTCTATGTAGATTAAGTCTGCACACATTCCAGGCTTGCAAAAATGCTTCTTTATATTGAAATATAAAGGAGTTGATGAGAAAGGTGATAAGATGTACTTTCCATTCAAGGTAAGTGCTCTCCACATACAAGCACTCTCTGACGTGAAGAAGACAAAGCAGTCCACTGGAGTGTAGGGCGAAGATATTTCTTTTAACTGAATACTTACAACCTGAATCCAGCCCTCTATTACTTGTACAATTCATGTTTGTAATAACTAAATAGTTTGGGATTTGCTATTGTCCCATCTTGCTTTGTTTTATTTTGTTGTGTTTTACTCGTTCACTGATAAAATGACGGATGATGTCAACAACCGCCATTTAAAGCCACAAGTTGGAATGAAGCAATGAAAACAAGTATGGCACACAGGCTTTACCAGCTCCATCTAAACATAAAGGAGAACAATGAGCATTACAAAACAAAAACAAAGCATCCTTAATGCCATGTTTTTATTATGTATGATGCTCTCTCCAAACCCAGTGCAATAACTTAGTCGGAGGTGGTCTTAAGTCAATAGGGGTTCCCAAAATTGGCAGAGGAAACAACACATCTTCCTTGGAAGACCACATTTTATTTATTTATTTTTATTTATTTTTTTTAATTTACTTATGATAGGCACACAGTGAGAGAGAGAGAGAGGCAGAGACACAGGCAGAGGGAGAAGCAGGCTCCATGCACTGGGAGCCCGACGTGGGACTCGATCTCCAGGATCGCGCCCTGGGGCAAAGGCAGGCGCCAAAACGCTGCGCCACCCAGGGATCCCGGAAGACCACATTTTAAACTCAGACTTTAAATAATTTCTACACATGAGCTTCCAGGAACATAAATCCACAATCAGAAGAATCAAACACGAGAGAAAATAAGTTCCGTGAGTCCGATTCATTGGAAACAGAATAAAATTCACAAAGAATGAAAACGATGGAATTGTCAGATTCAAAATATAGCAAACAAACAAAATATATAGAAACAAGCATGTTTACTATTTTTTAAGATATAAAGGGGACTTTGAAATTAAAACTTAGAAGAGATCATCCAATATTCCAAGACAAATCTGAATAAGAACAAACTGAACTTCTAGAAGTGATAATATAGCTTAAATTAGTATATTTGAAATAGATTAATAGAATTTTCATATGTTGTTGATAGGATTAGAAATGGTACCACTACTTTGGAAATAGTTTGGCATTCTCTTGAAAAGCAAAATATACACCTGCTATAGAATCCAGACATTCCAAGTGTATTTATCCAAATGAAAAGAAAGAAAATGTCATACAAAGACTTGTATACACGTATTGTTCATAGAAGCTTCATTTGTAAATAGCAAAAACTGGAAAACATCCAAATGTCCATCAACAGGTGAAAGAATACACAAATGGTGACGTAGTCATATAAAAGGATAATACTTAGCAACAAAAAGGAATGCAGTATTGATAACTGTAAAATTAAAAGTTCTTTACAATGAAACACTTAGCAAATTAAGAATTAAAAGGAATGACCTTAGATAAAATGAGTCTACTAAAAAATTACATTAAACATGGAAGAACACAGCAATTTCATTCATAGTTACATACCCAAGAGAAATTTCAAAAACATAGGTGCACATAAAAACTTGTACATGATGCTCATAGCAGCACCATTCATAATATCCCAAAATAAGAAGCAATCTAAACATCTAACAATTGATTAATGCATAAATAAAGTGTGTTATAGCCTTAAAATTGACTCTTATTGGGCAATAAAAAAAACAAAGTACTGATGCATGGTACAGCATGGATGAACTTTGACAATATTCTGCTAACTAAAAGTGCCAGTCATAAAAGATTTCATATTGCATGATTCCATTTATATGGCATGGCCAGAAAGGCAAATAAGTAGAGCTGGGGAGCTTTTTGGGTTGATGAAAACATTCTAAAATTGATTGTGGCAATGGTTGTAAGTCCATAAATATACTAAAGCCATTAAATCTTACACATCAAATGAGTGAACTGAATGGTATATGGATTATATTTCAATAAAGTTATTTTTTAAAAACCCTGCAGCAATTCTTATAGTGATAAAGATGAAAGGAATTCCATTAAACAAAAAAGGTTGCCTACTCTCCCTTGCTTCTTACTAAGACAAAGAGAAAAGCAAAACAAAGTGAAAGTTAAAAGATTTTAAAAGAAGACAGATTACAGTTATCTTCACAGATAACTCATATAAAAACCCTTAAAGAATCTAAAAACAAATCATAGAGGTACTTAAGAATTTAGTGAGTTTTCTTAGTATTCGATCAACTGCACTACCATATAAGAAAGAAACTCTTAGCAGATGCACCCTATAAAAAAGATAACATTTCTAAGAATGACAATAACTCCAAAGAGCCTAAGAATGAAGGAAACAAAGAACAGTGTGAGGCCTTTAAGAAGACATGCATAAATGTCATTGAAAGATGATAAATAAAATGGGTTGACATTAAATTCACGAACAGGAAGACTAAAAATAATAAAGCTGTAATTCTCCCACGATTTCTGAGAAGTAGACCATATAACTTTATAATTATCAAAATAAAACAGGAAATTGTTTTTATGTTGTTTTAGCAAGTAAGATTCCTTAAGCAAGATTCCAAAAAAGTATGAATTCTCAAGAAAACAGTGATCAACCTAGCAACACTAAGTAAGCCCTTCTGTTCACCAGAGGACACCGAAAGAGGTGAAAAAATACAATCCAGGAGAGCTTGGTTATAACACGTTCAACTAACAGAAGATTAATATCTGAATATATTGAGAATTAAAATAACTAAGAAGAGTGCCTGGGTGGCTCAGTCCGATAAACGTCTGCGGTCCTGGAATTGAGTCCTGCATTGAGCTCCCTGCTCTGCAGGCAGCCTGCTTCTCCCTCTGTCTCTGCCTCCCTCACCCTGTATCTCTGTCTCTCATAAATAAATAAAATCTTTGAAACAAAAAATTAAATAAAATAACTAAGAAAAAGGAAAATCACCAATAGAACAATGTGCTAAAGACACGGATATACATTTAATGGAAGAGTAAACATGGATATCTAATAAATGTATAAAAAGATCTATCAGTGCAGAAGTCAGGAAGATGCAAACTTCTAACCCACCAGATCTGCAACAACGGCACACAGGAAAACTTGGGAAATAGCAAGTTTTGCTAAGTAAATGGAGCAATGGATAATTCGTTGCTGATGGGAATGCAAATTGGCACAGCTACATCTCAAAGCTCTTTGGCATTACAGAGGAATTTGAAGATGATCAAATCCTACAAGCCACCCACTGTTTTCTGGGACCACCCAGGAGAAACACTTGTGTCCCTACACTAGAAATCCATATAATTATGTCCCAAGCCATACATTTGTAGAAGCTAAACCTGCAAACTCTGCAAATGTTCTCCTCAAGAGAAAGGATACATAAATTATGGCATATTCACATGATGAATTAAGAAGCATCAGTAAAAACAGTGTATAAGCCACAAGCACTCATATCAACATGGATAAAACTGAAAAACAAATGGTTGAGTGAAAAGAGGCAAGTTGCAAAAAATACTTAATATACTTATGGAAGAATTAAAAACCAAGCAAACCAAATAATAGGTTGCATATTTGGATGCATACATGTGGAAAAATATAAAGAAATCCAAGGGAATGAATAAACACAAAATGCAGTCAAGTGTTTCTCTTTGAGATAGTGAGAGAGGTGACAAAAGAAGGGGTGAGAAGAGTCTCCACCAACCATTGGTCAGTCTCTATTTCCTCAGCAGACAGTTGTGGCATTTTTTAAATCATGTGCATAAAAGTATCACATAGTCTCCAATTGTATGTAAAATCATATATTTCATTATACATGTATATGCCACTATCTTGAAATATAAGATTTGTTTTTGAAAATTATATCTGTATAACAATCTCAAAAAATTCATTTTCTAACTAAAGTTCTGTTAAAAGATGATAACTTTTGGGGTGCCTGACTCTTGATTTCAGCTCAGGTCATGATCTCGGGGTCCTAGGAGCAAGTCAGAGCTCCTCATTCAACAGGGAGTCCACTCAACAATTTTTTCTCTTCCTCTGTTCCTCCCCTCGTTGCATGCATGCGCTCGCACTCTCTCTCTCTCTAAAATAAATAAATAAATCCTTAAAAAAAGTAAAGGATAACTTTTAAAAAATAGGCCATCAGTCCATTTTACTAGAATACTTTTATTTGGAAGTATCCTATCATTGTGCTCAATTAGCATCTCAGAGTTTTATTTAGTTTAGTTTTTTGGGTTTTTTTTTCAATTTTTCTCACTGAAAATGAAAGAATTCTTTCTGGGAATAATAATGCAAGTTAAATCTTCTGTGAAAAATGACGAATCAAATCCCTTGACAGAAACACTACCAGTTCTTTTATATCTTATTTCTTAAAATTCCCTTTTTTGAAATTTTTAATATTTATTTAAAAACTTTCAAATAGTCTATGGAGCTTTATTGTCTTCCTCAGCTTATTATTCCTTTGTTCTGACTCCATGAGCTGCACACAAAACTAAGTTCTGATTAATTTTCTCCCTCTGGAATGCTAATTCATTATCCAAATATAATAAGTGTTTGAAATGGTCAGGTTTAAGCTTAAAATGCATCTTTGGATCCCCAACCCAAAGAGTAATTTAAATAGAATTGAGCACATTTAATTCTCTCTCTTGAATTTGGGTGTTGCATTTGCTGTTTTATCTTAGTATTAAGTGATAGATCACTGCACATAGAGGTTAGTTTGATACATGTTTTGTTATACACAACAAGGAGGGCAATTTTCACCAAGGAATAATCTGGTTATCATCTCTACTAAGCAAAGCTACACCCTTAAGGTAGCATGAAGATTGTAGGCTATTTGACAACAGGCTATTTGCTTTCCTCATCCAGAGCTATACTCTCAGTGTCTATTAAATTGTTTGCTATATATTAGGTCCATGATTTATATGTAATGGATGGATGGATGGAATGAGACTCCTTCCTTTCCTAACATACAACTTCACAAATTCATGTCCCTATACATTAACCCTCGTTTTGTTGACTTTAGCAACCTACCCACATGGCCATGTGCGATTCTGCTCTGAATTGGCAAACCAGATAGGTAGATTTCAGCTTTTAGACACATATCTCAGAGAGACATCATTAGCTTCCACAATCCCTTAAAAATCCTTGATGCTTTAACAAAATGCTAACAATTCTGGTGTTTAGGTAACTTCAAGGACTTTTCTATTCTTACCTCCTCTCTTCTTCCACCAGGTTACAGAGGCATGAACCAAAGTTTATCAATAGCAGAACACAGGTGCTCAAAATTATAGTGACCTTGAGCAACTAGCCACCTGAGGGCAAATACAGTTTCCAATAGTGATGAGACTGTGTGCTGAACATATGATATTTCAGTGCATCGTGACCATATAATCACATACACATACACATATAATCACATACACATCACTCCCACATTTAAGAACATCACTACCATGGTGTTCCCTGGCAGAAATTGACAATAGTTAGGATACTGTTTTCAGGTAATTCGATATCATCATAATTGTCCTCTAAATAAAAGAAAAAGAAGAGAAGGTATAAATAATCAACATTTCTCTAGGAAAACGAGGGCATTTCCTATTTGTGTGACAAGGGAGTCATAATTGCAGTATTTATATAAATTAATTAATGAATTATTATTATTACTATTTTTAAAGATTTTATTTATTTTATTTATTCATGAGAGACACAGAAAGAGAAAGGCAGAGACACAGGCAGAGACAGAAGCAGGCTCCATGCTGGGAGCCCAATGTGGGACTCGATCCCAGGACTCCAGGATCACGCCCTGGGCTGAAGTGAGGTGCTCAACCGCTGAGCCATCCAGGCGTCCCTAATTAATAAATTACTATGAAGAGAATCAGTCCTCACATATTGAATACTTCTGCACTATGCTATTGCTTTAAACAAATTTTTGTATTTAATCCTTGCAACAAACTTCTAAGTATTATTCTCCCCACCTTACATATAGATAAATGGACCTTCTGGAGGACATTTCCCAATGTCACACAGGTGGCAATATGCAGAGTTGAGATCCAAATCCAAAACTTAGTGGTTCCAAACTCTATGGTGTGAGCCACCAGCCTATGCCACCTGCTAAATTAGAGCTTCAGTGTTTGTTGGGCATTTATGATATGACAGGAATATGTGAGTTTCAAAAGACAGAATGAAACTCTTTACCCTAAATGAAGAATGCCAAAATGACAGAGTCTCAACAGGTGGATACCATCATTCACACATTAGAGAGAAAAGGTTAATTGCTAAATTTTGAGTAAAAATGGAAGTCAATTCCTTAGACAGATCTTTTCAATAAAATCTTGCTGAGAGTTACATTCTCAAGTAAGTGCTAAGACTAAGCAACAATATGTGACAATTTTTAAACTTCCTCAGCTCTTGAGGTACTAAATACACAGATGTTTGAGAAGACTGGGGCTTATGAATACAGCTTTACTGTCAACAAATCAGGCAACATCTTTGCTGCCTGCTGCTAACACAGCAATCTCTTAAATTTAAAATTCTATGATAGTTTCTCCTGGATAAAGGGGAATTAGAATACATTCATCTTCCACGAAGTAAAAAAAAAAAAATCAAAGATTCCTTGTTGAAAATGGGCAATGTTTGCAATAGAAGCTAAGCTCAGTGTTGACTTAGCCTACCAAATGTTTACATTAAAAATAATAATAATAATTTCACAATCCTACTCCATGTCCTTTGACACAAGTGAGTCCCCAGACCCTCTCAACTCTGAACTCACTATAAATGCCTATGGCCTTGGTTTAAGTTTTATGACTTATCTCCTGCATAAGTCATCTCTACCTCATGCTGCTGTCACCGGCTTTGATGGACTTCAGTCCTTTCTCCATGCAGCTGGAAGAACCAAAGATGACGCCATCACTTCCTGGGATAAAGCTGTCTTGCATGTTCTAGTGACAATGCAACAAACCCAAAGTCTCTACCCTCAACTGTATGACCACTCACAGAATGGTCATGTCAGTCTCCATCCTCATCCTATGGCCAACCCATGGCCTATGCCATGGGCTCAATATTCCAAACACATGGATTCCAAGTTTACACCCCTTTGCACTTTGCACTTTACCTCTGAGCGGTGCCTTTATTCCATTTTCTTTCCTGCCAACATTTCACACCCTTCACACACAACTATTCCTCTGTAAAACTGTCTCCAGTGTCACTTCCTGTTCTCTTCATAGTATTAACATATTTTACTATGGGTTACATGCCAGGAGCCTCATCATATTCATATTTGAAGCACAAGGCATTCTTACTTACCTGTTAGGCCCTTAGAATTACCTCAGAGGAATCCTTTTAATGAGACCAATGATTATTTCTTAAAAGGCCCACTCCCCATGATCTCTCAGTTTCATATCTTCACCCTACTTTGTAGCCAAACTAGAAAACATCGAGAGTATCTAAAGCAGTTTATACACTATATACATACCAACTTCATTTAGACTGTGATTTCCCATGGATAAAAGCAATGCCTTGACCTAACTGGAGATTTTTATAACAAGAAAACCATTTACACGAATATATAGGCATCTATTTGCCTTTCACTGAAGCATCAAATCTATTTGGTCACATCTTGCTACCCTCATTACTTAATTAGATTGGTTATTCAAGTTTGCATAATGTTGCCATCTTAAAATATTCTGACATGACTTCCTGCTCACAATGAGAGGTGCCAATGAGATGGCGGAGCACAAGAGAGAACAAGCTCAATGTTTCCTATTTTACAGGTGAGGAAACAGAAGCTCAGAAGACCCAAATGACTTCCCTATTGAGTGTGTTGCTGTCAAGACCACCAATTTCCTCACAAACACTACATTTTTTTTCTGCTATCTCTCCAATGCCTTTCCACCATAATAATTTACACACACAATGCTCATGGTGTTCAGCAAGCTGCTGACATCCCATCAGTGACCACTGAAGTTCTTTCTTCTTAAGTGAATCGAATGCTCATTGTTATCTTGTCACTTGAAATATCACTGGTTTCCAATCCTCTGAAAAGAGCATGGACAAAGGTAAATACAAAAAAGTTCGTAAAAGCTCTTGAACACTCAGCACCTGAGCAAAGGCAGAAGGATACACAAGTGGCTCATCAACAGGCACTTCTACCTCTCATCGCATTTAAACAACCAGAGAAAGTAAGGAGAATGGCTATTTTGATCAATCATTAATCTCTTGCTGCTTGCTGTCTGAAAAACATCCATTCAGAGTCACTGGCTTCTAGATCTTAATTTATTGAACATCTCCGGTCACACACATTATTGCTCTTCATTTTGCAACCACACGATATCAAGAGTCTCATCTCCAGATCCAGCAGTAGGTGTAGAGGCATATTAAGGTGTGCCGTGTGAAAGGTTTCTTCCATTCAATCATGTCAATTCTCTGTGGCTGTCTAGTCTGTAAAATGAAGGAAACAAATGTGCTACCCTGACACATTGCCTTAGTCCATAGTGAAAGGAACCATCCTATCATCTTTTGTAGAAAAATTAGGGATGAGACTCAACCAAAAATTATCTGTTTCTTCACCAAGAAGGAAAAATTTATAGGATTTGCTAGCAACAGTGTGTGAGGTGATGTGTGCTTTACTTATATTTCTCATTTAACCTTCACAAAATTACAGGAAAGCATTATCCTTACTATTGTGGATTTTTAAAAAAAGTGAAAGCTGAGGCAATATCTAAAATATAATGATACAATTTAGCTCTAAACTCTGAAACTACCAATTTCACCCTTCAAATCCATGAGTTAAAAAAAGGCTAAGGATGACAGAAAATACAAAGAATATTCTAGACTAAATTTATAAAGATTTTCAAAACCATACCAATCAGAACATTAAATTTTAAAGTTAATTAGAGCTAGTTTTCCCAAGACATCTTTTACAATGCAAAACTTCTAAATAAAATTTGGTATATTGTGGGGGTTTTTTGTTTTAAAATTTTATTTATTTATTTATTTATTTATTTGAGCGAGAGAGCTAGAGAGCGAGTACACAAGCAGGGGAAGGAGGAGATGGAGAAGCAGACTCCCCACTGAGCATGGAGCCAGATGCAGGGCTCCATCCCAGGAACCCAGGAACATGACCTGAGCTGAAGGCAAATGCTTAACCAACTGAGCCACCCAGGCACTCCTGGTATATTCTTTTTAGATGTAAAGTTAATATTAGTTTTTTGCAGAAAGTACATCAAACCAACTGTCCCTGGAATATGGCATACTATTTTAATGTGAAAGCTAACTAGAATGCATATTCAAACGTGATATTCTGATCTGTAAGGTCAGAATAATATAAACCACTTGAAATGATATATATTCTGGAATATATAGAGATAGAAATCCATATAGATTAGTAAGACTGATGATTTTTTCCAAAACAAGAGCAATGAAAATAAGAACAGTAAGAGAAACACTACATATCCATTCATTCATTTCTTCATTCAGTATTGAGAGTCCTGTTAGCACATGCTGGCCAAGGCTTTGGCATATCCTTCTAGTCCCTGCCCTGTAGGAATTACTTAGAGGCTAGTGGAAGAAAGAGGAAGGATAGCACCTACTTCTATTCTAGAGGCTAAGAAGGCTCAGCAAAATCTCAGTGCAGGTGAGGAGGGGTAGCAGCTTTAATGCATGCTGTAAATAGTCTTACAGGATCAGGAATTCATAGGGTGCTAGGGTACTATCTAGAGGTGACTCAAAACAGTGAACTTGACTCTAGGCAAGATGGGAAAGGCTCAAAGGCCTGCCAACTAAGAGAAAAAGAGGGGTAAGTGCTTCCCTGTTAAACCAGTTACAAGTATAAATGTTCTCACTTTTTCTGGAGTAGAGACCTGAGCAGAAATGTGATGATGCTGGGAAATGTGGAGAGATGATTCTTGAGGGCCCAGAAAGTGGTCTAGAAAAATCTTCTTAATTTACGTAAGCAAAAAACAGACTATAATAGGAAACCCTAAAGGGATAATGTTAGCATTAAAAGGCAAGGCTAGGAAATTGGGAGAAAAAATAAATAAGGGGGAAGATGGTAGCATAGGAATTAAGAAAAGAACAAGGGTTCAAAAAGGGACTTGAAAAAAATGGTAGAATTTCTGAGGTAGATTTCTGCTCTGGAATTTAGTTTGGAAGGAAACAAAGAGAAACTTTTTTTTTTTTTTTTTTTTTAAAGAAATTGGCAATGAAAAAGAAAAACCTCCACAATACATCTATAGTCCTTGTATTTTTTTTTCTGTTTTTATATGAAGAACATATTCTAAAAGACCCCTGCAATGTTAATTCTGGTTACCAACTCAAGAAATTAAATGTCTTGTTCAAATAAATGGCTAGACTTTGTTGAGGAGTAGTATTTCAGCCATGTGAGAAATGCTTATTTCCTAATATGGAAACTAATAAAAATGATATTTAATAAAAAAAATTCTAGAAAAAAAAGTTTAAAGTGATTCGATATCATTTTTTCCCCTTGCTAGCAATCATGTATCCATCATTGGTAAGAATCTAAAATCCTATGGCTTTGAGTGACTTTTACCTTTGGCTAAATGATTTCATTTGGGAGTATATGTGTATAAATATCTACATAATAAAAAATTCATTTGAAAAAAATTTCAAAGTAATTATTTAACTATCTAAGCTATGTTTCCAAAATGAAATATTTTGGTAAATGTATTCCTTTCTTATCTTAAAACAATAAATGTAACTACTTGTTTAAATATCATATCCTGCAGGTTAATGAAAAAATGCACAACATGTTTTACTTATAATTTTACTTATAATTATATTCATACATGATTTATTTCCTAAGAAAGTTCAGTGATCATGTTTTTAAATAAATACAGTTCATTCTGACAAAAAAGTATGTGAGTACTTGACTAACTTTTTTTTCACCTCTTACTATTTTAACCAGAAATCAGTATTTTCTCTAAAATAAATCTGACTTCTTTGTAAGTGTGGACAAGATTTTTAGACTCCATCTATAGATCTGTTGGCATTTCAGCTCACAGAAGTTAGTTAATAAAGAGAATGACCTTTGGTAACATGTACAACATTAATTCCTTTTGCATTTACTCTCCAAAAAATGGCAGGCTTTCATGGAAACTCATTTGCAAGAAATTCAATATTCATTCACAGGGAAGAAAGAGCATCTTATATGGAGCAAGCCATATAGATATAGATATAGATATAGATGATATAGATAACTCCAATAAGAGTCTTGGGTATCTATGTTATAAAAAAAAATGGAGAGGCTTAAGATGATTGCTTTATTTGGTAGTTCTATTCCACAATAAATAATGACTCTACTCCACATTCAAACATGTCTACTTCTTAGAATCAAAGCTATACATTATTTTGACATACGAATCCAAACACATACATATATGCATAAAAATAAAATGGGCTATACACATTAAACTTTTGAATGAAATATTGATTTATTTTTTCTAAAAACATTCACAGTTCAGCTTATTGTAATATATCTAGCACAACCAATTGAAAAGTATTGTATACATTTTTCTATTACTGTATAACCGATTACTCCCAACTGAGCACCTTAAAACAACGTCCATTTTTTTAGCTAATAGTTTTTTAAGTTTTGTAAAATTCATGTGTGGCATGGTTGGGTTCTCTGTTCAAGGTCTTATAAGGTTATTATCAGAGTTTCTGCTTGGCTACTCTGTTGAGGTTCTACAGAATAATCTGTTTCAAGTTCATTCAGTCTATTAGCTGAATTCAATTCCTTTTGGTTATAGTCCTGAGATCCTCTTCTTGCTAGCTGTCAGGCAGGCATCATTCTCAGCACCTTGAAGCCATGTGCATTGCTAGTCACGTAGCTCCTCCAACTTTAAAGTTAGCAAAGGAGAATTTCTTAAGTGTTAAATCTCTCTAGCTTTGGATTTTTGACTTCCTTTGTTTCTGAGCTCTAGACCGTTATATACATCACCATCACCATCATGATGATCATCATCATGGTTTCCAAGGGTCAGGTTTCTTTTATTTGAGCTAAATATCTCTCCCATTGTGTTCTTGCTATTCATGAATCAGGAATATGTGTTCTTGCTACCCATGGGACTTTGATGTCCTTAAATTTTTAGTAGCACTCAAGAAAATCCCAACACATACTTTGAGTGAAGGTTAAACCTTCTGTGGCAGGGAATTCCTAGAAGGATCAATAGAATCTCATCCCCAATGCTTCGATAAGTTCTAATGACCTCCAAGTATGGGACACCTAGTCCAATTTGGACTGATCGAGAAGATATTCAGAAGGATGTAAGCCCTCTGCTGGATAACTGGATCCACAGGCAGAGGTAATCAAGTGAAAGAAGGAAGACATTCTAGATAGAAGAGATCGCATGGTCACAGCTCTGAGACAGGAAAGAGCTGTGTGTTTATGGAAGTGGGAAAGAGTCCTTCATGGACATGATTCTGATCTAGGTATTATGCAGCTCAATCTCACCCCACATGGAGGAATAGATTTGGGCAGATTGCAGGATGATCTAGAATGTTGTTACCAGTCTGTGGAGAATATGACAAGGGCATAGGCATAGGCAGGTTCTCAGACCATGGGTAACAGAAAAGCAATGCATGGCCCCTCACCTCAGAGGGAATAGATGGCTCACAGGGCTGCCAGACCAAGATCACTGACAGGCCTTGGCCTGGGGAACAGGCATGAGCCAAGTAATCCAGCTGGCCAGGGGGCGAGAGTGAGCTACCAGCAAGGGGGATATGATCAATACCCTAAACAAAGGGCATCATCTGTATAAATAATATTCCTGACTCAGGTCTGGCTGGTTCTGAGGAAATCAGAGAGACGGTATGCAACCAAACTCTCTCATAGAAAGGAAGTAGGCTCCAATGGCTTCGAAAGGATTGGGCTAGAAAAAGTGAGGAAAGCCAAGATAGGAAGGATATAAGGTATATGGTGGATCTGTAGTTTCAGGAAGAAGCGCCAATAATTCCCTTGTAGAAAAATAATAATACTTAACCCCTCATTTATCTAAATTCTGGAAGCTTCAGTATCCATGTGGACGTTTAGAAAAGTCTGTGAAGAGTTTAAGAGATCTCAATATTCCTAGTTGCAGCTACTTATGCCTGGCTGCCTGGATATAGTAGGAGCTGATGTGCTTCAGCAACAGCTAGCTCCAGCTTCCCCTTCCCCAACATCTCAGTGTTCTCACTCATCCCTTGATTGTTATGAAACTGACTGTTAAAAATGCATACTAATACAAGTTTTTCAAAAAGTCTCAATTGTCCATGTGATGACCAAGAAAAAGGTCTTAGGAATCAGATGGAGAATTTCCTATCATCAATAAAAGGCAGAGAAACCCCAAACTATATTTACTAGTCATTTTTCATAAAAAGTCAGAAAGATACTTGATATTGTTTCCTCTATGAAGCTCTCTTACTCCTCCCTAGTATCCTTAAGAAGTATGAAACAATATCTAAATCATCAAATTCTTTACCTGTTCTCCTTTCTCAAATCTTGTTTATATTCTATTTTTAAGATTTTTAAAAATATCCTTTTTGATGTGCTAACTAGGTTAGTCTATCACGCTTAATAAAGACTTGAATTTCCAAAGGTGCCTTTCTGAAGCTAAGCAAACAACTTGGTTATGATAAAAAAAGAACAGTGGAAGCTATGTATTAGACTTTCCTCCAGTGAATTATCAGTAAATTGCTTGTATTATTCAACTGCAGATTCATACATTAGAGATTTCCAATATACAAAACAATCAGGCTTAATGAAAACTGACATTTTACAGCTATCTGGCAAGGAGAAATAATTAGGTAGTGTCATCTGCACTTAACACTATCATTTAATATGTATTTTACACAGAATTATTGATTATGTATCACGGCCTGAGAGCTAGGGATACAAGATATTGTATAAAGAATCAAAAAGTTGTCAGGGGATAATTTTTCTGTCTACTTTGGTACTTTAACATGTGTTCCATTCAAGATACCTTGGGCCTAAGGAAAAAAAAATCAGTTCAATCAAATCAAATGAGGAAGGGGGAAAGTTTTTAAGGATTAAAAAAAAAAAGGTACAACCTCTGAAATGCCTCATTCACAGGTGTCTCATAGGTACAACCTCTGAAATGCAGCCAGTCCTAATGATAAGTGAACAGGCTTGTTTGTTTGACTTTCAGGAACAACATGGTCTCTCTGTTGAACTACTTTCTCTCACCACAGATAATCCGCATAACCCACACAACCACCATCCCCTACTGCCTACTATCAGATGTCACAGGTTCTGGGCCACTTATTTCACATCCTCAAGAGCAAGACCTATTTCTTATAGATCAGTCACTGGATGAATCAGATTACCTGTTTCTGATCCAAGCAGAAGCTTGTAATTAAGGCACTGGATACAACATGGTCCCCTAGACCTGTGTCTACCAGGGGACCATGTACAGTATGCAAAAATACACAGAATGATAGAAATATGAATTGAAAAGGTATCTGACCAATAGTGAAACAATGGATTTCAAAGCAAAATAGATGTCAATTTATTGGTGTGTATGGACCTAGAAACCTGACAGTCTTAGCTTCTCAACCTTTAACAAAAACCTTTTCAAATATGTACAACTGCATGTACTGAATCAAATACACATTCATAAACATTGTTTTTCTCCCTGCCTTCGTCTCACCATCTTCAACCAGTCAACTTTCTGAAAACAATTTCAAGTAAACACAACTCACTTCTCTTTTTTCTTACCCATTCTGCTTTGGTTAATTTGTTTTTTTGGCAAGTCTGTTTAAGGGATCACAATGTACCTATTTGCAGCTACTTATAAGCTAGGTAAGTGGAGGTGGATATGTTTCCACATGTCCAAAATGAAGTTTTGCAATAGAAAATGATATTCCATCCACGTAAGCTACTCTAACAAGAATACAATGATATCCATGTAGATTTACCATTGTCAAAAAAGAGAACAATATTAAAAGACTGGTGGCAAGGAACTCAAACTGGAAATATCCTGACTACAAATTTACTCTTACAATGATAAAATATTTTAGAGCAATAGATATAAGTACATTTTAATTCTTTTGTCACACCAGGTGGCTAAGGGACCGCCAAAGTCATGCTCCTGTTTCTGAGCAGAGTGGCTATAGATGCCAGGTCTAGGAATCCCCACCCTACTTCCATCTGCAAGAGGACACGTGACTGGTTCTCACCAATGGATTGTGGGTACAGTGATGCAGTTGACAATGAGGTCACAGGGGGTAGTAGAGCTCTCAAGAGAGAAGTTGGGTCCTTAATAACTGTAGGAAGGAAAGCAGAGAAGCAGCCCCTGACTACCATCCACTGCCTCTGTTGCATGAATGAAACACAATCAGCTTTGTATTAAGTCAGTATAATGTCAGAGTTGACTTGCCACAGCAATTGTTTCCTTAACTAAGACAACTCCCTAAAAATGTAAAATCTCAAAAATATAATGTATGACAAGGTAATAGGAAAGTACAATGCATTACTGAGAAATGAAAGTTGTCATAGAACTTTGTTTCTTTCACTCACATTATATATTCATATTCACACACACATACACACATATTTTTAAATATGAAAGCATGGTGCTAGGGTAGGTAATTTATTTTGTGGTCAAATGACTATGTTTTGTTTTTAAACATTTCAGAACCTCAAACCAACCCCTAATTGAATAATTATTCTATCTGTGAATTAGAAATATTTTTACACAAGAGAATTGCATCCATGGCTGACACTTGAGGTACAATTTTGCAACTTAGCATTGTATATTAGCAAACAATACAGGTTACATTGAAATGTTCGCTCTTTCATTTCAGACACCTGCAACTCTGGATCATTTAGAAAAGAAGAACCAAACTGAGAGACTCATATGGCATCTCCTGATTTCCAGCAAGCTGACTAAATGCAAAGCCTTCCTTTGCATAAAATTACACATGATTTGCATTCGGGGCAAGTGTTAATTTTGTTAAAGAGTTTCAAGAACAAATCAGGCCACTTTGGACACCTTTTGAACATCTTAAATCAGATTGGTTACAACTCCCTTCCAATATCTCACTGAATGTTCCAATTCCACTGCCAGGTTTGTAAGGAGAAGATAAACACCACAATTTACTTTCACTGGCAGCTCAAAGCACAGAAGTGTAAGGAGGCAGCGTGCCCAGTACCTGATGCTGCTCATGCTGCCCGTCTCTGATCCAAGCTTGCATCGCTCCAGTTGGCTGGCTACGATCTGGCGTTCTGCCTCCAGCTCTCGGGTCAGTCTCTCAAACTGTAATTCCTGAAATAAAACCACCAAAAAAGATTAATTCTATCATCTATTTGAAAAGTGGAATTCATATCAAAATGACGTGATGGTTAAGGGGAAAAAAATGCAATTTGCCAAGATGTCAAATTTGAGAAGCAGAGGATGTTGTTGGGAAATCAAAGAAGGATTTGCAGTTAGGACATACGTGAGTATGTATCACAGTTCTGGGACTTGCTGGCCCCAGGGCCTTTGGTGGGTTCTTTAATCTTCCTAAATATCAGCTTCACCATCTGTAAAATGGGTTGACAATACTTTTTTCCTAAAGTTGGTGTGAGGATTCAGCAAGACGTTGACCATGAAAAATTAGTCTGTGCTATTGTTTGGCAGATGGTCAGCATCCAACAGATATTAAAATAAAATTGTAACATTCAGTAAAATGTTAAAAGAAACCGTTTTTCTATCATTCAGAATACTGTGATTATTCCATATTGGCCTTCTGGCTGCCTCTCTGTACTAATTCGATCCTAATATTACATATGGTAGACTGAAGAGAAATAACGCTTAAACTTACACTTCTGTAGGCTCGAAATTCCAACAGAATGCGAATGATACTGATCCTTTATAGCCTAATTATGTGAATATGCTTCGAGATATTTGCTGTATGGCCGTAAAAAAAAAACAATTAATGCCATGAAGAATGCTTCTACAAATCTGCCTGAAATCCACTATTAAGGATCAATTTAATAAAAAATAATTCAATCAGTATGTCAAGCATCTTAGCTGTTCCAATTTTATGATTTTTGTACCATATTTTAATCTTTGTATTTTATTTTCTCATGCACTTAATTTTTTAATAAACATAATTATAGCAAAGCATGTATTTTAACTAAGTTTCCAGAAGTTGTTACACTGTCACATTTAATCTCTTTAAAAAATGAATTAACGGCACACTTACATTTTGGGTATGGGAAAACAAAAATGGTGGAAAATACTGAAAATACAGGTCAGTGTTGGAGAATTAAAACTCCCAACATTGCAGAGATCTGTCTTCCCAGAAAAGATGAGTTTATTTTATTTGCTAGCCTGAGACACTCTTGAGTGATACCTTTAAAAAGTAGAATCTGGTGTGTCATCCACATATATTAAACATTTCCTTGCTCTTTTCCATAAGAGCAGATTTCTTTTCTGTTAACATTATTTTGGGGGAACTAAGTAAGAAACATTTTACAAGGGGTGCCTGGGTGGCTCAGTCAGTTAAATGTCTGCCTTTGGCTCAGGCCATGATCCTGGGGTCCTGGGGTGGAGTTCTCTCCCTCTACTCCTACCCCAGCTCCTACACAAGAACTCTCTCTCTCTTTTTCTCTCTCTGTCTCTCAAATAAATAAAGGAAATGTTTTTCAAAAAAAGAAATACTTTACAAATGAAAGCTCAACTTTTTCCTTTCGAGTTCTAAAACTCAGGAAGCATGTTGTGGGAGCTCACATCTTTATTCTTACATATTCTGAAGGGAAGCAAAGATTATTTGTAAGGAACAAATACCAAGACCTCTGCCCAAATGCATTTTGTGCACCTAATCACTTCTTCTCCCAGCATGTTCTACTGTTTTTTGGTTGTTGCTGTTGTTGTTATTGTTGTTTTTGGCAGTTCCTTTCCACAAAAAATATGCAAGTTCTAGAAGATTTTCATTTCCAGGCTTTATATTTTATCTCAAATCTGTGTAACAGAAAAACCAAGCTATACCTCTGTATTGGTATCACCTTAAAAACATATTTAAAGATCATATGGAATTCCCCATAGGTAGATGGAAATTCGTTGCGTGTAAGTACCTGAAGTATTTTTAATTAGTTGCATATTTGCGCCCATTCTAAGTAGCCCAATACGATGAGATAAGGCACAGACTGAATCAGGATTCACAAACCTTAGGCTTCTGCTAGGACAGACACTGCCCATGGGTGTGCTTGCTTACGGTCATGGCCTCACCGTATGTTTCCTCCATATCAGAGTCATGGAGCCTGGTGACAGGAGACACTTTCTCATGTGGTTGCCTTCCAAACATAGAGTCACAATTTCCAGTGCTGCGTATCACTTTGTGTGCATCTGTATTTCCATCTGGCATCATTCTTCTGTCTGAGAGACTTCCTTTAATGTTTTTTGGTGATGAATTCTCTCAGCTTTACAGACTAACAACACTATTTTGCCCTTATTTTCAAAAGACATTTTGTCCTCTCGTTTGCATTGTTTCTGACAAAAAGCTATGGTGTTCATGTATTTGTTTCTTTGTCTATACAGTGTCTTTTTTCTCTGCCTCCTTTTAAGATTTTCTCTTTATCTCTGGCGCTGAACAGCTTGATTATAACATTCCTTGCTATAGTTCTCCTCATGTTTCTTACACTTGGGGTTCAATGTTTCTTACACTTGGGGTCCAGTAGGCTTCTTGGTCTATGGATTTAGTTTCCATTAAATCTGGAAAATACAATTTTTTCCTCTTTCCCCATTAACATCCCTCCTTCAGTGATTACAATTACATGTATATTAGGCCACTTGGAACTGCCCCACACTTCATAGATTCTTTTTTCTTTTTAAAAACCTTTTTCTCACTCATTGTTTCATTTGAATAGTGTCCATTGGTGTAATCATTCTTTTCCTCTGCAATGTCTAATCTATCCATAACCTTGCTGAGTATATTTTTATCTCAGACATTGATGAATTAAACACCCATAGAAGTTTCACTTGGGTCTCTTTAATATCTTCCATGTCTCTAACTTTATGAACATGGGGAATAAAAAAAAAGAACATGGGGAATACACATATAGAAACTGTTGCCATGATTAGCTAATTCTCGCATATGTTTCAATTGACTGATTTTTCTTTTCATTGCAGGTCCTATTTCTGCTCATCTTCATGTATGATGATCTTTGGTTGAACACAAAACATTTTTTTTTTTTAACATTTTGAATTTTACCTTCTTGTGCTCTGGGCATATATTCCTATAGATACTTTAAGCTCTGTTCTGGGACACAGTTACCCGGATGCAATTTAATATACTTGAGTCTTGCATTTCAGATTTGTTAGAGAAGACAGAAGAGCATTTAGTCCAGGGCTAATTACTCTACTTTACCTAAATGGATTCTTTTAAGTACTCAACATCCAATGGATTATGAGTTTCCCAGTTTGGCTGGTAGGTGTCGGCACATATTCTTAGCCCTGGTTGAGCACCAGGTACTATTTCCTCCCATCCTTTCAGATGGTTCTTTCCCTGCCCCCTGATGGTTTCCTTATATAAACAGGCTGCTCAGGTCTGAACTCAGTAGCAGAAGAGGACCCTCTATAGATCTTGAGGGGGTTCTCCTTCTGAGTAGTGATTGACCTTCTATTTTGCCCCACAAATTCTTCCTGGACTGTCTCCCCAATTCAGGGGTCCCCTGGACTCTGCAGGTCCCTTTTCTATGCTGTTGTAACTGAGGAAATTAGAGGCTCATCTTCTTTGCCCTTTGTGTCTCTTAGGAACCACCTTTGTTCACTGCTTAAAGTTCAGACTCTCAAAAGCTTCATATTGTCTGTGTGTTTGTTGTTTCAGATGGGAAGGTAATGCCAGTCTCTGTTACTCTATCTTAGCTGAAAATGGGAAGGTTTTTAAGAATTAACAATTTTCCTCTGTGACTGATTTGTAAAAGCATATTTTCTGCCATATTTAAAAACTCATATTAAATGAACTACTACTAACCAGGCAAATACTTTTGCTTCTACATGTTTTCTTCTATGTTGTTTGTTCACTGTTCACAAAGAGCTACTTCTGGGTTACTCGTCTGTTTTATTCACATGATGACTTTTAAACTGAACTGACATTTCTTTATTAAGGAAATGGGTATCAATATGTTGACTTTTTAAAATGTCCATTCAATATATGTTTGCTTTGTCATCCTGTATATGAACCAAGAAAGTAATTAAGTGAATCTTCCCCTGTGCTGTGCTAAGGAATACATAGTAAATGTCAAGGTCCCCAAGGAGCAAGGAAGTTTCTCGTCTTCATCTAAAATCCTGCTTTATTAATATAACAATACAAAACAAAAATAAAATTGGAAACTTTTTTTTATTGAGCACTTACTATTGAGTGCCTAATTTCTAGGACCGTATATAAGGCAGAAATTTTTCCTGCCGTATCGCCAATGTATCTAGTGTCTACAGCAGTCCTAGTACATAGTAGGTGTTCAATAAATATCTGTTAAATATATGTGTCTGCAGGGAGCTAAGTGCTTTACACGTATTACCTTGTGTATACATCATAACACTGCTGTCTCCTAGGTTCTTTTGTTGTTGTTGTTGTTTTTCTTAGTTTAAAAAAATGTTAATTAAGGTAAAAAGCTTAGCCTTGGCCAAGAAGAAATTCTTCCTTCAAAAGCAGCAAAGAGAATGAGAAAAAGGATGACATTCAAAAGATCTGGACATAGAGAAAGGGTAACACTGAAGAAGCTAATTAATATTAGATGGAGTAAATCTTTCCTGTATTTTCAATTATTTTGTTTGAGGCCATAGCAGTCCATTAATATAGAGGTCATGTGATACAACTATAAACTATGAATTTCATTCATATTCATATTAAGAATCATTATTTAAATATTTTTTTTATTTCTTTGAACTCTAGAGACCAAGTTCTGAAATGTCCTCTGCCTTTTGCTCACATTACAGTCATTTCTCAGGAGGGCTGTTCTCACCACAGCATATCACTGGGGTTGGGAACTCTCAGGACATTAGTTGGGTCTAGTGTGGATTTTATGCCTGGAATTGGAAACTGATATTAGAATTGGGAACTAGAAGAGCTGCAACTGTTGTCAAACTCAGAGACTCCTATGGCCTAATGGCATCCATGGTATCATCTAGGGCATTCATCACAATAATGAATGAACTTCCACTCCATGGGGGATACTTAAACTGTGGTGTGGTTGGAAAGATGATATTCTCCAGTTCTAACTCAGTTTGCCATTAGGATGACAGACCTCTCAGGATTGAATAATTCTCTCTTGGTTTCTTAGAGACTTTGAGGTAGAAGAGCATTTATGAGAAAAATATTGAGAGTAAGGCCAGGTGGGTACACAAGAAATCAATTGGAAAAATAAAAGCATGTGGATATATTTAGCAAAATTTGTAATACTTGTTGAAAGTGAATTTGTGGTATTAAATCAATTCAGCGAAGGTAAGGTTAAGGAAAGATAAGAAGAGTGAAGAAAGAGGCACCTGGGTGGCACAGTTGGTTAGGAATCTAACTCTTGGTTTCAGCTCTGGTCATGATCTTGGGGTCATGAGACTGAGTCCCGCATCAGGCTCCATACTCAGTGTGGATTCTCCTTGACACTCTCTCCCTCTCCTTCTGCCTCTCCGCATGTGTTCTCTCTTTCTCAAATAAACAAATAAATCTTTTAAAATAAAAAAATAAGAGTGAAGAAAGATCTTTGAAGGTCTTGGATATGGAGTGTAGACAGAACAAAAGAAGCCAAAATAAATAAATAAATAGAAGAATAATGGTGGGACAAAGACCATTAGCATGGCCTTCTCCTGGGCAGTTTCACTGCAGAAGTAGTGATGTAAATCAGGCTCTAAACTGTGATGACACCAAAAGTAGCAAACAAAAGCAAAAACAGACAAGCAGAACTACATCAAAGTAAAAAGCTTCCTTTCCTTTTAGCAGAGAAAACAGTCAACAGAATGGAAAGGTAACCAACAGAATGGGAGAAAATATTTAAAAGGGTTAATTTCCAAAATACATAAGGAGTGCATATAACTCAGTAGGAAACAAATGGCAGGGGCAGCCCCAGTGGCTCAGTGGTTTAACGCCACCTTCAGCCCAGGGCCTGATCTTGGAGACCTGGGATCGAGTCCCATGTCGGGCTCCCTGCATGAAGCCTGCTTCTCCTTCTGCCTCTCTCTCTCTCTCTCTCTCTCTCTCTCTCTCTCTCTCTCATGTCTCATGAATAAATAAATAAAAAGAAAAAAAAGGCAAAGTACTTGAATTGACATTTCTCCAAGCAAGACATACAAATGGCCAACAAGTATATAAAAAGGTGCATAATATCACTAACCAAGGAAGTGCAAATCAAAACCAAAATGAGGTATCACTTCATACCTGTTAGAATGGCAGGTGTGAAGTTTTCTTTTATTAAGAAAATAAAAGATAACAAGTATTGGCAAGGATATAGAGAAATCAAATGCTTATATGCTGTTGGTATGAATGTATAGTGCAGCCACTATGTCAAACAGTATGGAGGTTCCTTAAACTATTAAAAATAGAACTACCATATGATCTTGCAATCCCATTCCTGGGTATATATCCAAATGAACTAAAATCAGGGTCCAGAAGAGATATTTGCACTCTTACATTGATTGCAGCACTATCTTTTTTTTTTTTTTTTTAAAGGAAGAGGTGGCGGGGGTACAGAGAGAGAGAGAGAGAGAGAACCCCAAACAGACTCCACACCCAGGATGGAGCCTGATGCAGGAATCGATCCCACAACCCTGAGACCATGACCTGAAAATTAAGAGTTGAAAACTTAACCAACTGAGTCACCCATGCGCCGTTTTTGCAGCACTATTCACTGCTAACACATGCAAACCACTTAAATGTACAACAGACAGCTAGACAAAGAAAATATGGTAGATACCTACAAAAGAAGAAATTTACACCATTTGCAACAACATGGATGGATATGGAAGACATTATACTAAGTTCAAGAAGTCAGTTACTAAGCCAAAGAAGTCAGTTATAAACATAAAGCACGTGGCTCCATTTATATGAGGTGTGTGCAAGAGTCAAACTTATACAAGAAGAAAACAGAATGGTGGTTGTTGCCAGAGGCTAGGAAGTAAGGTGAAATAGGGAGTTGTTGTTCAATGTCTCTGACTGTGCCACACCAGAACTAAACTTATTTGCAAACATTCCAAGCCCTGAAAAATTGTTGTACCAGTCTCCTACTATTATGTTTCCCAGTTTCAAAAACATGAGCCAAGCATTTGAAACTCTTGAACAGAAAGCAGATGAAAAAAAAAAAAGAGAAAAAAAAAAAAAAAAAAAAGAAAAAAAGAAAAAAAAGAAAAAAAAAAAAAGAAGAAAAAAAAAAAAGAAAAAAAGAAAAAAAAGAAAAAAAGAAAAAAGAAAAAAAAAAGAAAAAAAAAAAAGAAAAAAAAAGAAAAAAAAAGAAAAAGAAAAAAAAAAAGAAAAAAAAAAAGGAAAAAAAAAAGAAAAAAGAAAAAAAAAAGAAGAAAAAAAAAAAGAAAAAAAAAAAAAAAAGAGAAAAAAAAAAAAAAGAGAAAAAAAAAAAAAAAAAAAAAGAAAGCAGATGAAGTCCTTGATTGCTAGATTAACCAAAACACCAGATGAATGCAGAAGTGAAGATAAACCAGCTAAGGAGATACTAGGTGGTTTGGTGTTTTTTGTTTTTTTGTTTTGTTTTGTTTTTAGCATTGAATGTCATGTATTATAATTTAGCACTTTATTATAGATAGTTAAGAGGCTAGAGAGAGAAAAAAAAAAGACAGAGAAAGGCATTCCAGATCAGAGAAGGAGCAACAGACAATGCAGATAAGCCAAGGGAAAACTGAATGAAACAAATAAAAAATGCACATGTCCACACCACCTGGGGTACATTCCTTAGAAAAGAAACAGAGAAAAATGATACCTAACGGATATACAGCAAATGGTTCCTTAATGAGGAAGCAAACCCAGGACATACATTTTCATTATTTTATATCCGCATTTTTATGGCTTTCTAGTCTTCCAGAGTCCGTGCTTTCACCACACCCAGAACAACACTGATACTTAGCAGCAGACCAGAGGCGATTTAAGAAAGGTTCATGTTCATTCAAAATGAACACAATCTTGTCACTATCATAAACAATCAAGTACAATTACAAAACTATTGTTCAATGGGTATAGTGTTTCAGTTATACAATATGAACAAGTTCCAGCAGTCTGCTATGCAACATGGTGCCTAAAGTTAACAATTCAGTGTTGGGCACCTAAAAATTTGTTAAGATGGTATATTTCATGGTAAGTGTTCTTATCACTAAAAAAAAATGAATAAATAAGTAAAAGGGACACAAACTTTTGGAAGTGATGGATATGTTTATCACCTTCAATTTGGTGATGGTACCGTGGGTGTATGCATATGTTCAAACTCATCAAATTATGTATGTTAAATACAGGCACCTTTTTATATCAATTATGCTTAAATAAAATTGTACCCAAAAATGGTATTCAGAAACTGTCCAGAGAAATTGGGATTTCATGGGAATTAACAATAGGGTATGGATTAAAGGAGACCTCCTTTGGTAACAGAAGTTTAAAGAAAAAGCAGTGTTAGAAAACCTATTACCTTCCCATTATGTGTAAATTATCTTGTTTTAGGGATAAAGTTTTATAAAAGTAGCAGATATATGATACCAAAGTTCAATAAAACTTACTAAGAGCCAGATCTAAAGGATATTAACTCCTAGAATAGCACATGGTTGAGTCACATAATATATTAGGATTGTAAGAAAAATTAACTTATACTTTTATAACTTTTTCCTAATAAGCCTAAATTAATAATTAATAATTAATAATTAATTAAACTTAACTAAATGAAGTTTATTAAGTATTTTCAAAAGGATAAAGGTATATAAAGCCTCTTGAGGGGTCTTAGCTAAGTTAGTGTAAAAACTGAAATCAGAAAACACATACTCATAGTTTCATTAATTTCATCAATAAATAATTTACTTAACATCGTGCCATAGCATCAGTTGAGACTATACAAGCTGGGTTTAAGGAAGTGGAAAAATTTAGACTGAATAGTGAATTCAGTAAACATGAGTTTGCCTTAATTTTACTAATACTGGAAGATGGAAAAGAGATGGGACAGATGTGGAGAATAGAGAAGATGGATGAGCTTCTAGGCAGTGGAAGACATTTTCTACAGAGGAAACCTGATTGCTATAATCCAATGACTTAAGATTCAAATTTACCATGCCAGCCACAAGAAGTGGGAACATGGACCCAGAACATATCCTGAGACTGTGTAGACCACACATGCTCAGGCATCGAGAATTCTTGGTCAACCTCCTCTCCTGTTGAAGTAAAAAATAGTGAGGACCAGCACCCACCCAGACACACAATAGCGGTCCTGTGTAGTCTTATGTATGCAACAGAATGGTGGTAGGCATGAAGGCGAGTAGAAGAAACGTGATGGGATTTGAAAGGTTTGACCATGGTAGTGAAAGCTCCAGAGTTTTTCTAAAGGAAGCTTCAAAGAAGGCCTGCTAGGTCGACCTAGATGAGAATGGAAAGCCTACTAATGAGCAAAAGGTCTACCTTTCATTAGTGGCCAGTTGCTCTAATCTGCATTTCTCAAGTATGTACAATGCTATTACTTGCGATCCAGTGAAAATCAGTTTCTACTTTTGTTTTCTTTTGTTTTCGTACTTTATGTATTTTATTACAATTAGCTCTTCAAGGATTTGTGTTCCTCCTAGACTGTGAATTCCTTAAGGAAGGGACTAGGTCCTAGGTCATAATTTTATCTATGAGCAAAATACCTGATATATAATTGGAACTAGGTAAATGTTGATGAATAAATGACCCAAGATCCTGGTATCAAGCTTCCCGGAATGAAATGGCCAAGCTGTTTATCACAAAATAATTTTTTTCAAAGAAGGTATTTCATGATCCCAAGTAAATGTGAGAAAACCTCCATAGAACTTCAAAAAAAATCAGCAGTTCTATGAAATATCTTCACCATAGTGTTATTTTTAGAATTCAGTAGGCTCATCAATTGTAATAAAAATGTGCAATCCTTACTTGAAAGAGCTGTTAAAGGTTTTATCTAGATGATGCTTCTTCAGTTTAAATTTTCTTTCTTTTGCTTTTTTTTCCTTATCAGTTCCTCTCTGATTTTATAAGTGCCTCTCTGATTTTATAAAATTATAAAATCATATATAAAAATACATATTTCTTTATGTATTCTATATAATTATACATGTTTATATATAATAAATGTTATATATAATTACATATACAATATATATTTATGCTTTATATAATGCATAAATTAAAAATTATATATAGAAAGAGAATCTAGGGGATCCCTGGGTGGCGCAGCGGTTTGGCGCCTGCCTTTGGCCCAGGGCGCGATCCTGGAGACCCAGGATTGAATCCCACGTCGGGATCCCGGTGCATGGAGCCTGCTTCTCCCTCTGCCTGTGTCTCCGCCTCTCTCTCTCTCTCTGTGACTATCACAAATAAATAAAAATTAAAAAAAAAATTTAAAAGAAAGAGAATCTAATTGCCATCTATATTCCTAGCTGGATAAGTGAAAATAATTGTCATTGCCGTTTTTAAATCAATCTGTACATATACAGACTGAAATAGGCAAAATACTTGTCAAGTTTATTTGAAAAACAGCAGCAATCCTACCTTCTCATTTTCTCTTCTTCAGAGGCAAGCACTTTTAACTCCTTTTTCTGATTTGTACATCCATATCTCCATTAACTTTCTAATATTATTATTTCTTAAATTTTCAGTTAGAGGCAACATCAATTGACTTCCCATAGTGGAAGATGAGGGCTTCACTCCACTTCCCCATCTGCTAGCATGCATGGACACTTCTCCCATCTTCCTCTCGTTCCCCATACAGCTAAACTTCCATGTTCAGTAGAACCATATCACAAGGTACATGCTTCAGACCACGACTTCTTTAACATCAATATACAACATTTTGTTTTCTCTAAATGAATGGCTTGTCTTTTCTGTTACTCTTGTTTGTTTGGCTGCCTATGTACTTAACATGAATTCAAACAAAAAATTCCCTTGATATAAACTTCTTTCAATAAACCAAACACAGGAAAGATTATAGCAATTCAGTCCATTGAAGAAATCTCTTCTGGTGCCTTCCAACCTGCTCCAATCTGGCCTGTTTACACAGCTCTCCCTGGGACCCACTCTTCATCTCCATGATGGGGATTTCCTTTGTCCTTCTCTAATGGTGGGTTCCCTCTTTCTAGACCTACTGCTTTCTTCATTTTCCTACTTTATTTCCTTTCTGGTAAAAAATGCCTTCCCAGAGAGAAAGAGAGAGTGGGAGGCTTTTTCTTGAGACCTTGGATATCTGATAGGTTTTTATTCTACTCTTAAACTTAGTTCTAAGGCTGTTATAGAAGTAGAGAATTCTAGGTTGGAAATAATTTTCCCTTAGAGTTTTGAGCTAGTGCATCATTATCTCCTGCCTTCCAGTGTTGCTGTTGAAAAGTGTGAAACATTCTGAATTTTTATTATTTTTTGTGTGTGAAATCTGCTTTCACTTCTTCCCAGAAAAAAATGTATCCTTTCTTGGTCCCTAGCATTCTAAAATACTATTGATATGGTCTTGATATAAGTCTATTTTTAGACATTTTCAGGACCTTTAGTGGGACCTTTCAATCCAGGAACTTACATTGTTCAGTTCTAGGCAATTCTATAATTCTATTGAAAAAATTTTCATGCTTTTCTCCCTTTTTAAAAGATTTTTCTTGTTGCTGGTTTTTTTTTTTTTTAAACTTTTCAGATGTTAAAATCTGTATCAGTTGTCTAGGTTTCTTCTTTAAATCTATTTCTCTTCTAGTTTCCCATTTTCTTTATGTTTTACTTTTACTTTCTGGAAAGATTCCTCAATTTAATCATATAGGTATCTAAAAAGTGGTTTGTACATTGATGTTATTATACTTTAAATTCCCAAGACCTACTTTTTTTGTTCTCTGAGTATTCCTATTAATTATCATCCAGTATTATTTTATATGAAATCATTTTTTTCTCTCTCCATGATGTGTTATGTTTTCTTCTCTTTGCATAGTTCCTATTTTAAAATGATTTTCAGTTTGCTTTAGAGTCTGTCATTCATGTTATAGGCTTTTAAACATATCAAGTTCTCCAGCAGACTTCTTCTATTTGAGTGGGAATTCAGAGAGCTGATCAGGCTCTTGGTGAGTACAGCTGGTTAGCTTTGCCCTTCCAGGAGAATCAGTGGGGGTGTCCATGCAGAACGTCCAAAGAAGGCTCTCTCAAGCTCCAGCTCTAAAAATGAACACATGGCTACCTCTGTTCTGAAAACTGTGTAGGCATGGAGGCTGGGGGCAAGGTGAAGTGGAAGGGCTCAAAATTAATAAGTAACTTTTAATACCGACTTTAATACCCTTCCTTGTGCCCCTGAGTTAGAGGACTCTAACTTCATCAACTCTAGGTAATTCACCTCTAGTCTTTGCCAGTGTTGGGGGAAGCAATCTGTCTAGCTGTGTATGGTAGGGTCAGGGGTTCTGATGTCAACTGATATTAAACAAATTCACAAACAATCTCCTGTTCGTATAGCTATATTTGATGCTCCATGTTCCCACTCCTACAAACCTTTGCAAGACTTTACTTATAAATTAGCTTATACTTTTTATCTTCTCCTGCTGCTTAGAACTCATCTTCTTATATATAAGTTATTTATCACTTTGTCCATGTACCATATTTTGTCAGTTCTAAGACTGATGAGTTCTAAGATTTTTCACACTTTAATGCCTCTGGGTTTACTCTCTTAAATAGGGATGACTTACATTTGATAGTATGTTATAGTTTAATCAGAAGTACTGTTGCCTTCTTCAATGGTACATGAAGTAATTCTGAGTTGATGGCCACTCCAACATGCTGAAATACAATGCTTTAATTACCCATTCTCTAGGTCTACAGGGTTATCCCTTTAAAAAAGTCTCATTGCCATTTTGGCAAGGGAGCAGATATTAACACAAAAATTAAAGTTACCTTCTTTACTCAGGTGTCAGTTCTTTTCTAAAAGAAATTAGAAACCTCAGAGCAAAGGAGTTCAAACAAGAGTAAGAGGGAGCCTAAAATGCCCCTGGCCTTTGTACCTACCATCTGTGGAAGGCCCTGAGCAAGAGTATTATAAGTTGTACAGGTTGGTCCTCCTACTTTCCCCTAAGCATAACCATATCCTGCACTGGGTTCTCAGAGGCACCAATGCCAACACAATCATACTCGTTCTATCTAAACTGAGAAAATGGAAGATCACTGCTATCTCTCTTCAGTCTCTAGGATACAATAATTTCCAGGACTGTATTTCTCTGTCCTCTGGCTGGAGTTCTTTTTCTTTTTTTTTTTTTTTTAAAGGTTTTATTTATTTATTCATGAGAGACACAGAGAGAGAGGCAGGGACACAGGCAGAGGGAGAAGCAGGCTCCATTCAGGGAGCCCAATGTGGGACTTGATCCAGGGATTCCAGGATCACCCCTGAGCCAAAGGCAGACACTTAACCACTGAGCCACCCAGGCATGCCTGGAGTTCTTTTTCAAGAAGGATAAAAGACCAGTTTTCTAATGTGTAGATGAGTTTTCACTTCCCACTGTCCCCTATCTCTGCATGCATCAAGAATTTGTATCATCAGATAATCTTAGGTGACCTTTTTTCCCCACATCACTTTTAATTCCCATTTCACATGAATGAGTTGATTTCATAGCCACAAACTCCTGGCAATGTTAATATCATCCCACTGCAACACTTTCTGAAGCCAAATAGAAGGGAAGGTGGCACAAATGACAGGGTAATGATAGGAAGCCTATAGCAAAGTGTCCAACAAATCTGGAAAGAACAAAGCAATGATGTCAGGATGGAATGGAACAAATCAATGTCAACTGTAAAGCTGTATAGACCTCACTGATGAGTCAAAAACTATGGCAAAGAGCTGTCCACGGAAGTTTACAAAACTGACAGACTAATGTTTTTAAACAACCACAGTGTCATTCTGGGTCACCTAGCAAGACAGCAGATGACAGGAATCAGCACCCTGAAGCAGAATCACAGGTACCTTTCCAGAATGGTTTCAATAAAATAAAAATATAAAGAAACACCTCTTTCTGACCAACTCTTTCAATCTATAGAATTCTGTCTGCTTTGTTCCGGCATTTTATTTCACCAAATGCTTTGCTATCCAAGTAAAGCATATTTCTGCAGTTTACTTAATTCATCTAAATGACAGGGCTCCATGAAATAAAGAAGGCCATAGTTCTTGGTAGCTAAAACAATGTAAAAATCTACTATGTTTCATAAAAAAAAAATTAGTGATACTATTATTTTGGTGACTCTTAACTATACCATGATAATATCCAGCCCCCCTTTTTTTTTTAAGAGAGAGTGAACATGTGCCCATGACCGGGGGTGGGGGGCGGTGAGGAGGGGTGTCAGGGGGAGGGAAAGGGATGACAGAGGGAGAGGGAGAGAGAGAATCTTAAGCAGGTTCCACACTCAGCATAGAGCCCAACACGGGGCTCCAGCTCATAACCTGAGCTGAAATCAAGAGTCAGACACTTAATCTACCAACTGAGCCACTCAGGGACCCCTAGAACTTTATAAATGCCTGGTATATAACTCAGGCTACAGAATAAAAATTCATACGTAATAAGCCCTAACATGTACATTTTGAAAAGTTTCTACTAGTGATTTTTATGCCTATATCTGCTTGGGAGTAACCATTCTATTTATGATAGTAACACATAAAAACAGCACTCAATATTTTAAGTATTTACTTAGCATGTATCATACTCTGTTAAGTGCTTTACATGCATTAATTATTCATTCCTCACATTGATCCAATAAGGCATTTTATTGTCTGAGACATATCAACCTTAAAAACGTTAAGTAGCTTCCTCAAAGATTAGATGGGAATAGAGCTCAGAGACTAGCTCTAACTCTTCACAACTCCATTGCCTCAAAAATGTAGAATTATTTGTTCTCACTGTTTTAATGGAGGCTATAGAATCAGTAACAATACGCCAAAATAAAAGCACAAACTTCCTTAATGAGGAATGACTACAGCTTACCATTTTATGCTGTTTCTTTTTAGCTTTCCTTGCCTTCCTAGAAATATTGGAATTCTTATGTCCAATCATTGGAAAAATTATATTCACTGTACTGTTCAAGTTCAAACTACAACTGAAGTATTTCTTTCTAATAATGATCATTAACTTTAAGAGAGCCATTGTGAAACTCAGATATACCCAATGAGGGTAATGATGATAGTGAGAAGTTATGCTCCACGTCCTTGCCTATGTTTACACCACAGTGGAGAAGGCAGCCTTCCACTGTTCAAAGGGTGAAAGAAGTACAAAAACACTAGGCTCTGCCAAGATCAATGACTTGCATTTCCTCAAAGGACTTTGCATGTGCTGGCTCTGTGCTCATTGCTCCAAATATCCATTTCCTCCTCCCTACTCTTCCCCTGTTGCTGAAGTTTAGGAAAAATGCTTTTTGCCTTTCAGTTTCATGGTGTTGTATCTCAACACCGATTTATTTAATTAGCATCTCTTCTGTACTAGTACATTCTCGGACTCACCACTACTCCCATAGCACAGCAATGCTTTATTGAATCCACTTAATTACATGCTTGTCTTCTCTCTTAAAACATACAATATCTTGATTGCAGGGGCCATGACTTTCCAGTATCACCTTCCTCTCACCTAACATATAGTACATTCAATAAATGATGAATGGATGAACGGATGGGTGACTTAATATATGACCTCAAAAAATACTCTTTGAGTCAATATGAGAAGGTGTATATGCATAGAGCAAATTCACTAAGGCATCTGATAAAATGCAAAATATGAGGTTAAATTACTTTTGCGGTACTTCCAATGCAAAATTTCCATGATATTTTCCCCATGAATTGTGCTTACTCTATTTCTCACATTCTCTCTCTCATATGTCTTTTATAAAACTAACTTGAACTACAGAATGAGATTTAGAGTAATAATTCTATTTAGAACAGAAATGTTTGAGTGACAAAAGGCCAATATTTATCCCTTCCCACTCAATGCTTCTAAATAGCATTTGGAAATCTAAATAGCTAAATATTCATACCAGTGGAATACTGATACAGGATCTCTTAACCGTATGCTGTATTTTAATTTACCCATTGTTAGCATTTTACTTTGTTGGCTTCTCCCCTTCTTCCTGAATCAAATTCTTTTTGTGGTTTTCAATACACCCCTCTCCTTTTCCTTCCCACCTCTCTGGCTGCCCTTATTTTCTATAGATGTCTCCTATTCTCTTAAGCTACTATTTTTATCGGGATTTTTAAAAATTTCTATTTTCTTAGACTTTGTCTAAATAATCTCATCAATCCCCACAGTTTCAATAACCAAAAATGGTGTATATACAACCAGCCACTGACATCCACTCTGGAAAACACAAAGGTTCGTGTCTAAAACTGACATCATAGACAACCTGCAAACTTGTTCTCACTCTGCTATTTTTGTCTCAGTCAATAGTACTATCATTTACCCACGTTACCTAATCCCCAAATGTGTTTATGATTCTAAACTTTATCTTCTCCATATATACACAAGAAATCATTACATACCAACGTGATATTGTAATTTATAATAAGAAATATATATGTGTTTTTCAACCCCATTTCTGTCACAGAGCTCCTAAAACCCTTGACATTTCCTAAGTGATAGGAATGACGTGATGGTTTTTGCTATGTTAATGAAATGACTTTTGAACCACACCAAAAGATGGGGGTTGGTCGCCAGGGGAACCAACAATGTAATATGAGGGTTGAAACTTTCAATTCCACACCTCAAGGTCTCCAGGAAGCGAATAGGGGCTGGAGATTGAGTTTAATCATCAATCGTCTATGATTTGATCATCATACATAGGTAATGAAACTTCCATAAAAACCCCAAATAATGGGGTCAAAGAGTTTCCAGGTTGGTGATTTGGGGAGAATAATGCACTCAGAGAGAACATGGAAGCTCTGAGCCTTTTCTCCATACCTCACCCTGTGTGTTTCTTCAATCTGGCTGTCCCTTAGTTATACCCTTTTATAATAAACCAGTAATCTAGTAAGTAAAAGCTTCTCTGAGATCTGTGAGCAGCTCTAGGAAAATAATTGAACCCAATCTACAGCTGGATGTTGGTTAGAAGAACAGGTGACAACCCAGACTTGCCAATGGCATCTGAAGTGTGTGTGTGTGTGTGTGTGTGTGTGTGTGTGTGTGTTGCAGGAGAGAGGGGCAATCCTGTAGGACTGAGTCCTTGTGGGATTTGATGCTACCCCCAGATAGACAGTGTCAGAATTGTAGGACACCCAGGTAGTATCTGATAATTGCTTGGTGTGGGAGGAAAACCCACACTGGAGTTGAGACAGAGTTGTAACCACCAATTCCACCTCTCCAATTTGTCCATTACCTCCACTGTCACCACTCCAATTCTAACTACCAATATCTCTTGCCTGGAGACCTGAACTCATTTTCCTAATTAGAGTGTCTGCTCTTATTCATTCCTGCTTTCATTTTGTTCTCCATAATATAGCCAAAAGTCATCCTTAAAAAAATTAACAAATGTGATCTGTTTTTATGTACTTAGAACCTTTCAGTGACTCATTTCCTAAAACTAAAAATTAATAATTCCTAACATTTAACCTTTCAATGGTTCAATATTCTATAACATTAAAGGAAATATTTATTGCCACAAGCATCATGACATCTCTGTTAAGTCCTGATATTAATTTGAGGAATTGAATGTGTTGAGATAATCTAACCGGTGGTCTCTATTCATATTTTTTTGTTTACACAAACACAGACTTTTCCAAGTTAATATAGTATTATTAATTTGAAATTACAGACATAGCCTAAAATAATTAACAAAAACTGAATCCTCTCACCACATTATGTTCTGAATTTTACTAGTGCTTAATTACAATTAAACAATTTATATGCTAATTGCAACCTAGTTTCTCCCATATTCAAAGATATTATTCCTTTGCTTGGCCACCAAGAAAAGAATGTAGTACTTTTCAGAGCGTGAAAGAACACTCTCTGATTCTGAGAAAAGTTTCAGGAGATACTGGCTTTTTTTTTTTTATTTGATAATTTTATTTTATTTTAAAGACTTTATCTATTCATGAGAGACACAGAGAGAGAGAGAGAGAGAGAGAGAGAGAAGAGAGAAAGCAGAAGCAGTCTCCATGCAGGGAGCCCAATGTGGGACTCAATCCTGGGACTCCAGGATCACACACTGGGCCAAAGGCAGGCTCTAACCCGCTGAGCCATCCAGGGATCCCAGATACTGGCTTTCTATTGACTTAGCCCCCAAAGTTCTCTTGCCAGACTGTAAAATTTATGTTAAACAAAACTCTCGATTCTAAAAATTGGCATTTTCATATACTATTATGCTCCAACATTTGGATGGTAGAATAATAAATTTTTCCATGATTTACCATCTTCTTAACATAAAATTCTCTACTAAATTTTACCAGTAGCTCTTTGAGCTGAGTGCCTGTTGGTATTTCAGGACTAGGAGATATCTTAAGTCTCTTCGATGGCCCCAAAGTTCCAGGGAGTTCTTTCATTAGATCCTGGAAATGTAAATTTGTCCCAAATAGTCTAGTGACACTGCTGGTTAATATCTTGTCAGTACTACAATATCAGATTTCTGTGGCACATAAATGAAATGCAAAATACATACCGCCATCTCACTAACAGCAACCAAAAATGGGGATTGAGCCGTCAATACTTACTTGCCTGCCAGCAAACCACAAGCCCCAGTTATTTTGGAGTCACTGTTTTTATGATGTTAAATTCCAAGGCAAAAACAGTGCTACCTTTTTCATCCAAATCTCTAATGCCACCCACACAGTAGGTGCCAAATAATTATTTATGGAATGAATGAATAAAGTAACAGTAGGAAGGCTGATATTTATGGGCAAAGCATTCTGCAAGGTGCTGGATAACAAAGATAGGAAAGTTCCAAATTAGTTTGGGTATGGATCCTGTGATGGTTAACTTTGTCAACATAACTGGGCTAAGGGATGCCCAGATCACGTAAACATTATTCCATAGAGATATCTGTAAAGGTGACTCTGGATGAGTTTGGCACTGAATCTTATAGACTAAGAAGATCACTTTTACCAATGCTGTGGCATCATCCAATCAATTGAGAGCTTAAATAGAACAAGAGGTAGAGGAAGGGCAAATTTGCTCTCTCTATAGGAGCTAGGACATTTATCTTCTCTTGCCCTCAGACACTGGCACTCCTACTTGTCTAGACCTTTGGACTTGCACCAGAACTACACCATGGACCGCTCTCATTCTCAGGGCTTTGAGTTTGGACTGCCACTATACCATCAGCTTTCATGGGCTTCCAGCTTGCACATGGCAGACTGTGGGACTTCTGAGTTCCTACAATCACCTCATTCTGACCTCATAATAAATCTCACTCTATATAGCTCTATATATCCTATTGCTTTTGTTTCTCTGAGAACTCTAATAGAGATCTTGGTGATGATGGCTTTAAGTCTAGCAAGAGAGTTGAAATCTGTGCATCGCTACCTAGATACAAAGTAAAATGCTAAATTGTGATGAGGCAGATATGAATGAATTTCAAAGGCAACATCGATTTAGGGAAGATGGGAGAGGGTAGGGAGAAGGAATTCAAGGATAATGGTATGTGCATAAGGTGGCACCTGAGGTGGACAATGAGAGTTTACTACTTGAGCATGTGAAAAGGTAAAGGAAAAGCATTATAAATGGAAGAAGCAGCATGATTTAAGGCACAGAATTAGACAAATATTGACTGTGTATGTAAGTGTTTCAGGAAGTAATTAGAGTGCAGTTTGACTGGAGTATAGGACCAGACAAATTATCTTGGAAGTTTTTACTTCAGTAAGAGGTTAATATTCAACAATGATCCTGATTTTCCTCATTCATTAAATGTGAGGCACCACTTCATCTATTTCCATACTCCAACTAAGACACTCTTTGAAATTTTATTGAACTCATTTGATAAGAAAATAATTAATACCATTTACTGGTTTTTGACATGGTAAGGTCTTTCGTGTTAACATGGATCTCCTGCTACATTACAAGGACATTGCCCTGATAGGATGTTAGTTTGCCTGTCCCTAAATGTCCCTGTCTCCTGCAGAGTTTTTTCATAATTAGGTCAACACAGTAAAGTCCTCTGGCACGGTGGCCACAGACAGCTATTGGTTCCTACAACCAAAGAAATAGTCTCATTTCTCTTCTGCTTATTTTATATTGTTGACAATCATTTCCGGTGATTTTTTTTTTTTTTGGTGTACCTTTCAGAGCTCCTATTCCTTATTGCCTCCAGAGTGTTTTTTAATTGCTAATGCCACATCTACCATTTTTAATTGCTAATGCCACATCTACCATTGACTTGAGGTTACCAGAAGGCTGACATCAGGTAAGAGGGAGCTATTATTATAATTGTACCCTAATACAATAGTATAATGGTTTTACTCTTTGTATAATAACAACCGTATTGTTAGTCTATTTATTTTCTCTTCAAATGGCCCAATGAATAATATAGGATAGGAAATATAACCCCTTTGTGTAAAGAGGAAGGAGCTAGTAATGAGAGAGGTTAAGTGAATAATTCAAGGTTACTCAGCTAGTGGTAAAGCAGAGATAGTAACACACGACAGCTAGCCCAATGGCCTTCCCTATTCTTGATAAATTAAATAATATGTATATCACCTCTCTTGTTTCACATTTCCTCACTGCTTAGGTAGTAACAAATTTAAACCATGAACATAATCCAAATGGTACAACAGGATCTGATTCCACTTCTCATTTCTTAAAACATTACGCATTCAATTTAAAAAAATACCCTCTTTACTAAAGTAGCTTCATGACTTGAACATTTCTGTGTGATCCATTCCCAGATCAACTTCAAAGGACTGAATTTAAACCTATATTCAAGCTGTGAAAATTTAGTTTCTTTTCCCTTTATTTTTT
Source organism: Canis lupus baileyi (assembly GCF_048164855.1). Taxonomy (NCBI): domain Eukaryota; kingdom Metazoa; phylum Chordata; class Mammalia; order Carnivora; family Canidae; genus Canis; species Canis lupus. The sequence goes on along the minus strand of NC_132868.1, from coordinate 4,421,605 downwards.
TTTCCTTTTTGAATTCCTTTGCTGGGAATAAATTAAGTTCAGTCTAAGAAGGAATATATCCATATTTGCACCCTGGTAATCAAGCAAAAACTTGTAGGAATGTAGCACTGATGAATGTACCACTGTTGAGATAGTTTATATACACTGGAGCAAAATGAACTGTGACCAATAAATCCCTTCCATGGTCGTCATCCTTCTACATCTCCCCAATATGGAGAAGTGTCTTAATGGATGTGCATTATAGAGTTTGCAGGTTTATTTTCAGTCATAAAGGATAGTGTACCAGATGCTCCTGGTACACTGAATTTGTCACACTGTAGACAAGCTAATATCATTATGTGAGACCACAGGGGAAAAAATAAAAGATTCACATTTAATCCATATTAACTACCAGGAGACCCATCAAGGCAGTTGGGCTAGCTCATGATACAGCAGTTTCTAGCAAATTAGCAGCCCATAACAACTTAGTTATAATGAGCTGCAAGATCTTACACCATAAGCTCAACTCCATTAAAGTGAATTCAAGTACATGAATTCATGTACAGAGTATAACCTTAACATCTGTCTGTGCTTAGCCAATATTTTGTTTATGCCTTTTTAGGAGCAGCCAAATTATCCTTGTGTCCCCTGAAACTGGGGACTGTAATTTCCATCAGCTGCAGTTTTTACCTGATAGAGAGGGCAAAGCTAATGAATACCAGCCTCCCTGGCTGCAGAGCAGGGCAGCAAGCTGCTATGATGCCAGCAGCTGTTTCGTACATATTAGGCCAATTTTCTCGCAGATACTTTTCCCTTGGTATTCAAGTGGGAAAAGCAATAGTCCAGTTTGAAATTAAATAGTCAATAAGACATGTATTTAATAAAACCTGTAGAACTTGTATTTATTCAAGAAAAACGAATTGTATCCTACTAAAGTCAACATAAAAAACCTTCCCATTTTGATAAAGTTGGGCCATTGTATTCCTAGCAAAGCAACCTCCTCCTTCCCTTTCCACTCCAGTGAAACTCCTGAGGTATCTAGAAAATACTACTCCTAATAATACACAAATACCACTATTATAAAGACTATTATTTCTCTTCCACAGATGAAGAAACAGAAGAATATAGGTTGCCCGTAGTTAGCTGATTGCTAAGTTAAGGGAATAGACATTCTATATATATTTAAGTTATGTCTTATGCACAAGGAAGAATACATACTTAAGTGAACAATCTAACTTCCCTATTCTTGTTCTGTCTCAATTATGTGCTTATTTACAAATTATGAGCAATCATTCATGACTGTATGATCGCCGTTATCACTGACCTCCAATCTGGTTATAATCAAGACAGGGGATCTTACAGGGATGGACGGCTGAGCTTAAGCTTGCCATGAATCACCTAGGCAATGTTTTCAAAATTCACCTTCTCCCTCCTACCTCCAGAAACCTTAGCATGCAGAAACATAGGTGCCATACATACCATTATAGGTTCTCTAGACTTTTACACACCCAAACTGCATTTGGTTCTAATCAATCTAGATGTAATGTCTGAAAAGTCACTAAGGATTTCATATGTGGATGGCATCTAGAAGGCCATCTCGTCATCATCTGTCATCCTTGAAGAGTCTGTCTCTCATATAGTTGCTCCCTGAAAGCGACCAGCGATAGCAGCTCAAACTCAGATGCACACCACCCCCCTGAAGGACAGCCTGGGTTGTCAAAACCATAACATGCCTTCTTGTAAGAACCTAATGATTGATTCTGATTCTGACCTCTGTTCTAGTTCTGTCTTCTGATTCACCAAAGTATTACACTAACTTTTTCATTGATACCATAGATCTGAATATTTGAAAAGCACATCTTTTCTTCTGATTTAAACAGGAGCAGTTCAGAGGTCCCGTCACTGTTTTTAGGGGTCTCACCATTCTGGCCACACCTCTGCATGGTCTCTCGTTTGTCAATCTCCATCCCTCTTCATTCATAACACCCACCATTCCACACGCTATTTCACACACAGTCTGAAAGTGTCAAGTACTTTAGAAGCACCACTTATAAAAAAAAATTTAAAAAAGCACCACTTACAGCAATGAAACTGAACTTCCACTAATATAACCTAAGATTACTTTAGCTTTCTTTTTTTTTTTAATTTTTTATTTATTTATGATAGTCACAGAGAGAGAGAGAGAGAGAGGTAGAGACATAGGCAGAGGGAGAAGCAGGCTCCATGCACCGGGAGCCCGACGTGGGATTCGATCCCGGGTCTCCAGGATCACGCCCTGGGCCAAAGGCAGGCGCTAAACCACTGCGCCACCCAGGGATCCCTACTTTAGCTTTCTTAACCTTGCCAAATAGTTGCCTTATATGAAATTTGAATTCAACTAAGCCTTTAGTACTTTTGTCCTAAGCTGCTGCAAAACCGTCTTCCATTATATGATATATCTCTGCATTTGATATCTTTGAGCCTATAAGACAAGGCTAGACATGTATCCCAAATTTTAAACTTTGTGTTTTATCTCATATTTTTTTCAGGATTTTAGACTTTACTTGAAATCTGATTCTGTACCAAATGTATGCATATTTTAATAGCCTTGGAAACCTGCAGATTCTATAAGCTTGCTTTGAAGACATTAGCTCAGCCTAGTTCTTTGATTATAGTTTTGAAAAGAAAGTACATAGCTCAGTGCTTTTCCACCAGCCTCCTTTTCTGTTGATAACCATCCACAAAACAGTGTATCCAAAGGGATATTATAAGCACATGCCTAATACATGTCACTGGCATATGAAGAACAACATAACCTTGGATTGTTTTCCAGTACCTAGATGCAGCACACTGTGATGTCAACAATGTCTTATTGGCACCCTACCTGCAAAATGCCTGGAGGTAATTATGTGCTTATTTACAAATTAGGAACAATCATTCATGACTGTACAATTGTCTTTATCATTGACCTCAAATGTGGTTATAATCAAGATAGGGGAGTCTTACAAGGATAGTTGGCTAAACTTAACAAATGTTCCTATTTTTTGTTTTGAATTTGAATCTGATAACTTTCCTGACACTGTTGAGCTGTGCAGCTCAGTCATGGCAACACTTCTCTGACGTGGGCATATACAAGTCCGAGGCAAGTCCTTGGGGCAGGGCAAGTACAGGTGTGAACTTCTATTTTAAATGACTGTTCTTACTGCTCTCACATGAGATTTTTATCCTCTTGTCTAACATCTGAATTTTGGTACAGTAGTACATTAATATCATGTACAAATAAATGTACACATAATGGCTGTTCTTGCTCAAGAGACTTACTAATTGGAGGAGTGAAATTAGGAAAGGTTAGAGACCCCGGGGTGAGAGACAGGGCATACCAGAGGCATGCTAGGGCTCCAGGTGAGATCCCACCTTAGCCAGTCTTCTTTGCTCCACAGCTAAAAGTTGTACCCTGACTCAGCACCAGGAAGCCCCTGTAGGAGAGATAATAAAATCCTATTCATTTGGAAGGGATCACAGAGTTGAAGCCTTTAATTTTGCAGGTAAGGAAGATCAGGTGCAGAGGGATTAAGGAAGTAGACACAGCAGCTTCAAAGCCCTTTGGGGACATACCAGGGAAGAAAATAAAATGAAATAAAATTAATACTGGAATTGGAATGGATTCCACAGGGTTGCTCTTTCTCAAAATATATCCCAATAAATAAATAAACAACCAAACAAGCTGAAAACCGAAAGCGAGAAAAGAAAAAGTAAAGCAAAAGAAGGAGCTGGGTGGCAATCACCTAACACAAGCTTTGGCAGTGCATTCAGGCTGACTGACTCTCTGGTGGCTGCACCAAGCACTGTGCAGCAGTACTAGAGGTGGACTTTCTGCACAAAGGTGGCATGGCTCAGGGCAGCAGAGTCACCTCCTACCTTGAAAGCCCTTGAGAGTTCTGCCTTCCAAAGCTGTGAACATCCACATTGTTCCACGATGAGTAACGCGTCACCAAAACATGAATAAGCACTTCCAGCACAGACATACCCGCTCATAACCCAGAGCCAGTAAATAACATGGTGTTCCACAGATGGAAGGGGAAGTCACCATGTGAAGTCACGCTTTGTAAGTGACATTACATCACATCTGTGCCACAGGGATAAGAGGATCGCTATTCTGATGGAAAGTTTTGAACTGAGTGTGCCCACATTTTCTCAGAATCCTACAACTGGAGTGCACTGGGGCCGGCTTATAGAACTAAGCCTCTGTCCTCCAGGCCCATGTTTTTTCCCATTACCCCACACCTGAGAGGCCTATATCACACCTGGTTAAATACACTAAAATTTTGTCTCCACTGAAAACACATATTCTCAAGTTAGCCCAACATATCAACGTCTCCTTGTAGACATGGATGGTAAGAAAGTTGTTGGCCTGGCTTCCTTTTAAAAATGAGAGTAAAGAGAAAAGTCTCACGGAGCACTGCCAGGGATAAACTTATCAGGTTTCATTAGGATGGGCACAGCTTCTACGTCATTATAAGGAACTCAATTCCCACACTTTAGTTCTCTTGAAAGGAGGAGGAGTGCGGGCAGTAACAGTCACTGATTTGTCCTCTGGTCCCTACTAGAATGGCAGCTCCATGAAAGCAGTGGCTTTGTAACTCCTTTTTCCTAGACTTTAGGACAGCAGCTGGCAAGTGGTAGAAGGCCAGTAAATAGAACTGTAATAATAACTATGTTATGCCATTTAATTGAAAATATCCTTAGGAGATGCTTTAGAAATATTAGTATCCACAGACTTATCACAGAGAGTCACAAAGCTGCACAATCAGCCAAGCCATGCAATGGCTGCAAATGAAAGCAGTGAGGGGAGAAGGAAGAAGAAGACCACAGAATGGAGAGGACACCACAACATCAGGCTAACGGTGCTTTCCCCTCTGTCTGCCTATCTCCCTCTCCTTCTCTTATGTTGTATGCACAAATACACATGGCTGAGAGGAGGCCTGGAAAAATACAAGATTGAGGTCCACCAGATACCAGTGACCCCCTCCAATCTCTTATCGCTTTGAACCTGCAAGAGTTTCTACTATGGCAGATGGGACTGTCCTGATCTTTCTCCTGCCCCCAGTCCTGTGCAGAAAACTCTCAGTTCAGGGCAGCCCCGGTGGCCCACCGGTTTAGCACTGCCTTTGGCCCGGGGTGTGATCCTAGAGACCTGGGATCGAATCCCACATTAGGCTCCCTGCATGGAGCCTGCTTCTCCCTCTGCCTGTGTCTCTGCCTCTCTCTCTCTGTTTGTCATGAATAAATAAGTAAAATCTTTTAAAAAAAAGAAAGAAAAAAGAAACTCTCAGTTCAACCTTGAACTTGTCCTCCCACCCACCTCATTCATAGCCAGTTTGTGCATCTGTCAGATTAGACAGGTGGTTCTCAAATGTCCCTGGGCCCAATAGTCCTCTAGGGACCCTCTTAGAAAAGCATATGTTCAATCCAGCCTCTGAGATGCTGAGTCAGGAAGCTGCATTTATAAAACATGTTCAAACTTATTCTGGTAGAGCACCTAGCACAGCATGACCAATCCCTGACCTCCTAGCCCTGCCGATTCTAAATAGGAACATGCAGGTTGGTGGGTCCAACAGTTTATAGTAAAAGAGAGAGCAGCCTGGAGCACATGGATGGAGGTAAATAGTAAACAAAAACAAGGAGAGATATGCAATGCAAGGACAGGGGGCATCTACGAACAGGCAAAAATCTACATAGGTTCCACAATCTAAGTGAGATGCTTAAACCGAACAGTGCCATTGGACAAAAGGCAAAAGGGCAGGGAGCTGCAGGGTTAAGCAGAAATGATTTCAAAATCTTGTATTTTTTTTCTGGACCTCAGATATACCATATAATGAAATAATCCGCTTAATGTTTCTTATATAGTATAGGGAAATATCTAATGTACAGGGCCTTCGTGAGGATTTAATGAGATACAAGCAAACACTAGCTGTGCTCAATAAATATATCAATTGTTATTTCAAAGCAGTAACAAATAAAAGGAAGGGTCGGTTTATAAATTTTTATTTTTTACTTCTCAAGATTTGTTTATTTGAGAGAGAGAGAACGTACACAAGTAGGGGAAGGGTCAGAGGAAGTGGGAGAGAGAATCCTCAAGGAGACTCCCAGCTGAGTGCAGAGCCCCATGCAGCCTCCCTCCCAGCACCCTGAGATCATGATCTGAGCCAAAACCAACAGTGGGACACTCAACTAACTGAGCCATCCTGGTGCCCCGGATTTATAAATTTTTATTTTTTTAAAGATTTATTTATTTGAGAGAGAGCTTGTGAACAGGGGGAGAGGAAGAGAGAAGGGAAGAGCATCTCAAGCAGACTCCCTGCTGAGCATAGAGCCCCATGAGTTCAACCTCATGACCCTGAGATCATGACTTGAGCCTAAATTAAGAGTCAGATGTTTAACTGACTGAGCTACCCAAGCAGCCCAGATTTATATACATATTTTTTAAGATTTTATTTATTTATTCATGAGAGACACAGAGAAAGAAGCAGAGACACAGGCAGAGGGAGAAGCAGGCTCCATGCAGGGAGCCCGAGGCGGAACTCAATCCCAGGGCCCTGGGATCACAACCTGAGCCGAAGGCAGATGCTCAACCACTGAGCCACCAAGGCGTCACTTTATAAATTTTTAAATGAAAGACTTCAAAGTTCCTATTTAATTCCCATATACCTAGAGATTAAATAAGTTCCTAAAAGGGAAATGCATGACATTTGACCAATATCCGTACACTACATTTGCCAAATATATGCTGTAATATGCCAAAGTCCACCAACTAATGTCAGGACCAAGGAAGCACGATGGCCAACAACCCTATGGCCTATGTATGTAGACACAGCCCCACAGCTCATTCAAAGTGCCCTTCTATAAATTCTTTGTCATCTTCACCTCCATATTTATAGTTTCTAATTTCTGGCAGAAGTGCTACATGGTGATGTGGTGTAGATAAGCCTCAGTCTTAACACCCACATTTAATTACCATTCCATTTCAACACTGAGTATAGTATCTCTCACAGAAATTCTACTAATGCTGATGAAAATTACCAGAAGTTGGTTCAGAAGAGCATGAGGACATTAAATGAATTGAAACAGCTGAAATTCACACAGAAGGGATGTGTGAATAATGTGGAAGCCAGGCAACAAATAATGACATTTGGAATTACTTTCATTGGAGGAATATGTAGCCAAATGTTACACCCGACATGGAAACAGCTGAGGCTTAAGGGATACAGAAAGGTTCTAACCATCTATTTGCCTTATACAGAAACAAGGAGACAATTGACCAACACTTATAATTAGTTTTCTTCTTTTTAAATAAGCCAGTACTATTGAAGCCACAGACTGACTCAACACTTACTCCTCGAGGAAGTAATTCTCACGTCTTTGAAACATATTTGCATACTGGAGAAGGTTACTATGTAATTAGCCACACTGTAGTTGTTTATTAAATTATTAGAACTTGCAAAGTTTATTTTTAAAACCACAAGTGCTAAGTTTAATTAAATGTGTCAAATGTAGCAGCAATTTGATGAGGTAGAGGCAGGTGATTGGATGCACAAATGACAAACATATACTCACTGTTGTTATGCTTTCCAGATGAGCCAGTGTTAATTATGGTCACTATGTGAGATACCGCTATGGACATGATATTGATTGGTAATTCTTATCCCAAAAATTTATTTTGATTTTTGAGTAGAACTTCATTTAACAGAACTGCTAACTGAATATGATCATATAAATAATCTAGGCCACTGATTGAAGACAAAAAGAAATATATAATATTTTAGAGATTGTGTATAATTGTGTGTTCCTTATAAAATACTTTGGAAAATATGCAGATAAATCAAACCTTAGAGACAGCTGGAGTATTACAGTAGCAGCCACATCAACGGATGGCTACAAAAGCTGAAGGTACTAGTCAAGCTTCCACAGACAGAGGAAGGAAGAGGAGAGAATACACTGGGCTTTCTCACTAAGAATCCATCTGCTGCCATTGACCACACACTGGAAGGGAAATTCTCAACCCCTCTTCTGTGATACAGGTAACTTGGCTGAGTGTTGGCACAGGAGTAATTACGAATCCACTGCCTGTATCTGGCCACTTTCTCTCACACTTATGCTACAATAATGGGTTGTCAGTGATAAATTCGATTTTTTTCTACTATATTTTTAAAATCTGCAAAAACAACAACAAAGTAGAATGCCGTATATTTGGCACCAGGAAATCTATATTCAGTTCTTCATTTTTTCATTTAATAAGTAAGGCAAACATGAGTCTAGGTGCTGGGAATGCATCAATTAAAAAAAATTCAGATAAAAACCCCTACCTCCATAGAGTCTACATTCTGGTGAAGAAAATGGACATGGAATAAGTTGTACCAGTCGATTACTTAGAGCACCACCTGTGGTAAAGGCATTGGAGGAAAAATAATGCAGGAAAAGAAGATGGGGAGGCAACTTGTATATGGTCATCAAGACCGGACTCATTGACAAGGTGGCCTCTGCTGGAGAGACACGAGGAGGGGGGGGCATGTGTACAGCTGGGCTGGATTCAGGCTGAGGGGAAGGATGCACTGTTTTCAGCAGAGAAAAACACCAAATGCAAGGGCCATGCACTGGGAGCACGTTCTACACAAAGCAGAGAGTTTTCTATGCTGGAGCAAAGTGGGCAGGAGGGAAAACTCAGGAAATGTGGGAGAGATGGGGTGACAGGGAGCACATCACCAAGAGGCTTCAGCGACTACATGGCCTTTGACTTTGACTCTGCATAGAGTAGTGACATGATAGTATTTATGATGTCAAAGGATTTCCGTGGCTGCTAATTAGAAATTATCCTTGGAGTCATTCTTTAACAGTTTTACTGTGCAGGTCACTTAATCTTTCTTCATCTCAGGTTGGGAAGATCAAATAACCATATTTTAAGATACTGTATAAAGTGGAATGCTGTTGCACGCTCTCCTCAGCCATGCTTCCATTAAAGTAGGTGTTTTACTGCAGTACAATTAGGAGTTCTCACATCTGCAATCCCACCAGATTTTTTAGTTCATGGACTCCAGGGAATACTTCTTTCCATTTTGTACATGGTGTACAATATTTAGCAGACAGTAGATAGAGGGGGCCTCAATAAGGAATTGCTAAGTGTGAGGTACTGTAAGATATCAGAAATACAAAAGAACTCTAAATCAGAATTCACATGTTAATAGCTTCTTGTAGAAACACAAACACAGATTTTTGTTCCTAAACCATTTTAACTGGAATTTTTGATCAAATAGATTAGCTGTAATTTTGTTACCTATCAATAAAATCCTGAGTTAGGCCAAACCTAGAATTGTCTGTCTGTATGTGTATTTTTTCACAAAACTATTTTTCTTAATTATGTGCATAAAATTTATAAGTAAAACAGCTCAGAAAAGACTTTGCAACTTGGCCTTTGAATATCCTCAAAATGCATAATTCTTTTAAATCACATTTTGTTTGATCTCTGCTTATGCTTCAGAATGGCCTCTGAAGGACCTGATTTAGCATGTTGTCAGATGCATTCACATCATATAAACATCTGGATTTAAAAAAAATTTTTTAATAGTTTAAATTTTCTTCTCATATAAACTATTTATATTTAGCAATGTAAGGTAATGGGCAATCACACCATGTAATTAGTTAACTTGTTATTTGTTTAAAAACTACTTGGGTCACTTTCATATTCTGTCCCCTATAGTTTGAAGACTTAATGTCTCTTGAATCCATTACATCCATTTTCCACAAAGTGTGAGTGCCTAGACACTGTTTGCCCAAAGTGAAGCTTCATGGTCATTTACCTTTGTATTTAGGCAGTGTTATTAAATAAGGCATGGAAACACTTTCAAAGGTCAAAGTTTTCTTCAGTAGCTATTCTCAATGGATACCCTTGAGGGTTGCATACATCACATAAAAATGAAAAGATTTCTTAGCTTTAATATGATCAAAATAAACTTTTACCTTTAATTAACTGAAATGAAATATTTACTAAGAAGTACCCCCATAGTATATTCAAGTCTTCGAGTCCTTGTTAGTTTCTCTAAAATGAAACATACCCATGTGAGTCAACTAAAATAGTAAAACATGTGCCATAACATGTTCCCAATAAAAATAAATAATTTCTTTATGTCAATTTGGTCATTGTAACTCAGCATCTGAGTTATAAAGTCATTCAAATTTCAAATAGTATTAATCAAGTAGCAATTCTATCTTGTGATTACCACAATTAAGTTGGAAATCATTCTGTGACTCTTACCATCCATTTGAAAACACTAAAGATAAAAACCTAAAGATTTTGAATCCTCATTCCATTTCACTTTACTCACAAATCTACAATGTATGCCTATCTCATAAATATATAGCAATCTAACATACAATTCCCACAGAATGCCACCTGTTGAATCCCCCAGCTTTCAGAAATTAATTTATTTCTTTCACCTGTTGTGTACACAAATATACTCCCAACTCCAGTGGCAGAAGAGGTGAAATCTATGAAGTCATTGTAAATTTTGGTCAATGATTCTCTCAATGAGTTACGTGAATAAAAGCAATCTGGAAACACTGTGTGGTAAAATTTTCTATAATTATGCAATTTGTGCATCCCATTTACACCATTTAGAATGATCAAGACATGCAATTATTGTATTCCAGTTCTAATATAAGGCTCATCACTGAGAACCGAATACTCTGTAAGACAGGGAATGCAATGCAACAGGTTAGCAGTCCAATATAATGAATTTTTAGTTCCTTTACATAGTGCACAGGCTGGGTGATTTTTATGCTTTTACTCTCAATGATTTATTTCTTTCCAAGTGAGGTTCTTCATTTAATTGTGTGCCAAAGGTGGGAGAAAGCGGCTCACAATTGCCAAGTCAAATTTAATTACTTAATTATCAATTATAAATGGGTATTTACATGGCTAATCATTAATTGCAAGAAATCTAAAAGATATATCTATGACACACCAAGTTTTACTAAAAACAATTATTAAACAATTACAATGGTTAGCTGATAGAAAAATGGCACATGGATCCTTACAACTGCATTCTGTTTAATTCAGTCATTTGGCTTTTACGTTTTCAACATTAATACACTGAAGAAACTGGCAACCGTGAGGCCAGAAATAAATTCTACCTATGTTTTCTACACATAACTCTCAACAGTTTTAAAACTTCAACTAAAATCATCATACAAACAACATCAATTAATGAAAACATTTAAAAAAACAAACGTTCAGTTTTCACTTTTTTCTCCTTTACCTTTGGAAACAAATGGTCCTTAAATACTTCAAAAGTATAATCCAGGCCAACAACAAGTGGACTAGTCACAAAGATGAGGGGCTACTTTTCCCTCCTTCCCAGCAGCCAGCCAAGCAGGGGTTCCAGCACTCTCCCACCTGCTCTTCCCTCCCCGAACCAGGGTCAAAAGGAACCCCAGAGGAGCTCAAAAATCACGAATGGAGTAGAAGAACAGTCTCCAAAAAGTCAGGATGCCAAATTATCATAGTTTAATTTCTTCTTTCACTCCCAAACAGTTTAAGAGAAAGCAAAGCAAGACGCAACAGAAATACCACAAGCCTAGTGGTAGCCGGTCGTAAAAGAGAAAAGAATTGAGTTCAGCCAGGCACAAAGGTCTCCATGGCAACAGTGAATTTAGACCCCCATCGGCATTATTTATGCAACATTTCATCACAAAAGGACCCTCCCACTAGCCTGCCTAGCAAATTCTAGTTTTCGGATCTTCCATTCCTTTGCCTTAAATCTGTATCTGGCTCCTTAGCTATCTAAATCTCAAACATTAAAAAAAAATAAAGGAAGAAAAAAGAGAGAAAAAGAAAGAAGAAAGAAGAAAGAAAGAAAGAAAGAAAGAAAGAAAGAAAGAAAGAAAGAAAGAAAGAAAGAAAGAAAGAAAGAAAAAAGAAAGAGAGAAAAGAAGAGAGAAAGAAAAACCCACAGAACCATAAAATTAGTCTCAGACTGAATCTAGACTTTGTTTCCTTGGTGAATTCAAAGGCAAGAGATAGATTCAAGATTGCTTAGAGTTCATATTCAAAGCTGGTCTAGTTTTTATTTCAAAAGGGACAGTTTGAAAACCATAAGTTTATTCAAATTATTTTATTTTTGAAATGAGATTGCAATTCAAAAGAAGTATAAAATGTGGCAAACTCTAGCAAACCCGAAGGCTTACAGAAGAGAGAACTTGTCAGGATGCTAACTTTAAAGCTCAATTTTATAACGCTAATATCCACTCCTACCCACTCCCAGCCATTACAGTACCACAAAAACTCCTTGGAGTCTTTTCTGTGATTCAACTCTAGCCATGATTTCCAATATTTTAAACACTTTTTTATTAACTGTGTGTTCAATGGACCCTAAGTTCACATTTTATAATTAGAAGATCCAAGCCAAGTTATTTAAAACCGAGACAGCACCCCAATGTAATGAGATCCTGTATCAACAAGACGTTATCCTATTGAAGAAGTACTTTCTTCAATTCCAAAACAATATACAATTATAACTGTTAGAATAATACTTGGTGTTGTTGAAAGGAAACGCTGTGATCCCTCGTTTCAAAAGGATAGGTTTTGGTGTTAGTTCAAACAAGAACTAAACAAAGTTACTTCTAAAAACTGGGTTTTGATTATTTTTAAAACAGTATAAGCTTCTTACTAAAAATTCAAGCAGTACCTACTTTTATAAAGGGCAGTTCTTATCCTATGCCCTCTCCACACGAATCTCTTTTAAAATATTTGTATGTCTACACCCCTCATGCATCTTGACCTAAGTCTTGATTGACTCAATACTGTCTAATAGTTTGCAAGAGTGGCTCGTGGATGCCTGTATTTTTTATCAGTGCATTTTTGGTAAGACTTTCTGTTGCCTGCAACATAGACAAATATCCTTAACCTCTAGGGGCATCATTCTTCCAAAATTAGCTGTTCCTGGTGCCTCCAGAAGCACAGTTGCCCTTCATTTTCCATGAGGATACATGCTGAGTTGCACAACTCATGGTTCTGCTTCAGTCATATACAATTTTGGCAAATAAATCATTCAGATTCCTTCAGACACTAAAAACTGAAGAAGAGAATTTAAAAAGCAGGCCAATGTTACTCTCCCTTAAGAAAAGAGCTCTCCTGTGGCAAGAACCACACATTAGCTCCAGGTTTTCTCTCTTCCATATCTATCATCTTCTTCTTGGTTGCTTTTGTTGTCTTTTTTTTTCCTCTCTCTCTCTCTTCTGTTTTGTTTCCTCATACCAGTCCTCTTGACTTCTGCAATATTTAAGCTTTCTCATGATCTGAATGTGGTTTCCTTTAAGTGATGGCTTTATTTTTTCCTATTTTTCTATCAGTGTTGCCTGTTTTTATTATTCCATTCCTGATTTGTTTTATCATTTCTTTGATTTCATTTTTGTTCATGATTCTAACTTACTTTAGGCTATAAAAAAGATATTAAAAAGATATTACATGGGAGTAATTTAATTTTTCTTCAGTTACACTTTTTCTACATTTTTTATATTCCTGTGATGTTACTTTCTTCTGTTTCTGATTTCTTCGTTTCCTACTTTTTTGTGATAGTGTCAGTCCATGGTCTTATATTTAAACTTTTCAGTTTATAACTTCCTTGGTGGTTACAGTAACCTCACCTTGGCTCAGTTTTTGTTTAATCACAGATTGAGGAGGACAGAGAGGTGCTGAGTATAAGTGAAGTGAAGGTTAGAAATGCAGTTCTTGAAACATCTCCCATTTCGACATGATTCTTTCTTGTGGGAGCTTGTTCTCCACAGGGCTACCTGTTTCTCTGTGTCCCCTCATATCCTTAGAACTCAGTGTTCAGTGAAGGTTTCTGAGTCACAGACATTGGTTCTTCTCTCCCACCCTTCCATATTTCCATCCTTCCTTCTTCTTCTTTTTTAAATGAAATCTGTACAGTGTATGATATCTGAAAAGTGATATTTACATATGTGTAGCATCTTTGTTTGAGTTTGTGGTCAATTCTATTCCTAGTATTATTGTAAATGGAACTGTATTACTGATTTATTGCATTTTTGGTTGATTTTATTGTTTCCAGAAACTAAAGAGATTAAACTGAACATTGTGGCATATCCATAATTAATAGTTTATTTTTTTAAAGATTTTAAAAAAATTATTCATGAGAGACACAAAGAGAGAGGCAGAGATATAGGCAGAGGAAGGGGCAGGCTCCCTCTGGGGAGCCTGATGCAGGACTCGATCCCAGGACCCCAGGATCATGACCTGAGCTAAAGGCAGACGTTCAACCGCTGAGTCACCTGGGTGCCCCATAATTAATAGTTTAAACTAAATCCTAAAGAAGCATAAATATGTGTTTTTCACAAAATTCAACGTAATTCATAATTTTTAAAAAAGCAATCTTTGCAAACTAGGCAATCCCTTCAGTTTGATATGAAAAATAACTACCTAAAAATTACAATCAGAGTTAAATATTGAAAACTTCTCCTTGGAGATAAAGGAAATGTTATTCACTGCTATTATCACTTTCATTTAACATTGCACTGGAGATCTTCAGCAATAAAACAAAAACAAAAAGCCAATGTACAAAAACATCAGTTATCTTTCTGTATATCAGCAATAAAGAAATTAAAACAACGTTTATAGATAACAAAGAAAAGCTTCCAATACCTAAGAATAAATCCATGTGAAGGTGATAGAAGACCTCCTCACTAACCACTACACAACGCTACTGAAATTTAAGCTGACACAAATCATAGTATGATAGAAATGTACCAGGTGGGGCACTTGGGTGGCTTAGGGGCAACCTGGGTGGTTCAGCTCCTTGTAGGGAGCCTGCTTCTCCCTCTGCCTATGTCTCTGCCTTTCTCTGCGTCTCTCATGAATAAATAATAAAATAAAATAAGAAAGAAAGAAATGCACCATGCTATAGTTGGCAGATTTAACACTGTAAAGATTTCAACTTCCTTGGATTAATTGATAGGTTTAATACATTATATTCTAATCCAAACTTGGGCATGCTGTGTTTTTCTGGGCTGGGAGTGGCTGGGATAATGGACAGTGGATTCTAAAATTTATATGAAAATGCAAAGGGCCAAGAAGAGCAAGTGGTCTTGAAGAAAGGAAACAAATCTAGAGACAGAACCTACAGATCAGGGGCACATTACAAGCAGCAGTCCTTAAGACCACAGGGCATCCATATAAGAAGAAACAAACAAAACAGTGGATCAGGAGAGAATTACAACAAGCCACACTTATGTCAAATTTGTAAGAACCATCGAACTGCCACACAATGGGAAGATGGTGCTTTCACTTGGGTATCTATCTGGTGAAAAAATGAACCTTCACTCCATCTCAAAAATTATACAAAAATTAGTGCCATATAGAGCATCAGTCGAGATATAAAAGATGAAACAGTAAAGCTTTGAGAGTAAAATATAGAACACATGCATGGCCTTAAAGGAACCAAGGCTTTCTTAAGCAGAATGCAAAAAGTGCTCACCATAAAAAGAATTAAAAAGGTATAGACTGTGCCAAAGTGAAATTGGGAAATCTTGCTTATCAAGACACCATTGAGAAAGTGAAGGGGCACCAGTGAGAAAGAATATTCTCATTCTTTCGGTGTGTCTGTATATGTAACTATATCGACATATTTGTATGATCAACAAAAGTCCAAAATGCAGTATATGACAGGCAACCTGATATTAAGAAGGTCAAAATACCTAAACAAGCACTTCACAGAAGGGGCTATCCACATAGGCAATAAACAGATGAAAAGATGACTGACTTTATGACTCCAAAAGAATAGGCAAATTTAAGACCTCCATGAGATGCCAATATATACTCATTAGAATGATTAAAATAAAAAAAAGGAGACAAAATGCCAAATATTGACAAATATCAAGTGTTATCAGAACTTTCAGAGACTGTAAAACTGTAAAATGGTAAAAGTAATTTGATGTATTTCAATCCCTGCTACAGCTCTTCATGTGCATATCTATGTCTCAGAAATTCTACTTCTAGGTATATACTCAACAGAAAGGTGCACATATGTCCACCAAAAGATATCCACTATGATGCTCATACCAGCAATATTCATATCAGCCCCAGCGAGATACTCCTGACATGCCCAGGAGTAAGAACAAATGTAGTATGGTATCTATGCACAATGAAAGACTACTCAGAAAATAAATATAAAATAATAAAATAAAATAAAATAAAATAAATAAAATAAAATACATAAAATAAAATAATAAAAAATAAAATAAAATAAAAAAATAAAAAATAAAATAAAATAAACCAATAACCAAACATCATGTTCAGCTGAGTCTTGCGCACATGATCTTGAGCAAATTGTACCTCATGATACAAGGACTCTTCTGAATGCATATTATTCAGAAAAAATAAAGTCCTCAATTATTTTCAATCCTAGATAACAGGCATGAATGAAACCCAGAACACTATCTACCTACTAATGTTCTTGAGATTCAAAAAAAAGAAAAAGAAAAATACCATTTTAACCTCAGAGGTTTTCCAGCAATATTCTTATCAGTTTATTTCAAATGAAAATTAAAACTTTTTAAGTCTTACAAAATAAAAGTAGAACTAAATAAGGAAGAAGAAATCACTATTTGGTGTGGCATCATCAGTTTATAATAATTCACTATGTTGTGCCCTTCTACACAAATGATCTAATTTCTTGGGCCAAAAAGAAAGAAACTGCATTAAAATACTCCAAGAATTTTAATGTCCTGGTCACTTTTACCTACTACCACTGAGAGCAAGATAAAAGAATAAGTAGCATTAATTAATATAGGAAAGTTTTAACAATCTAAACAAGTGACAGACTTTATAGTGATTTCCAAGTAAGTGTAATATGAATAGTTTTATACTTTTAATAAAACAATCTTTAGAAGAGATTTTTTTAAAAATCTTGACTCTTTCCTGAAATTTTGGTTTTTTATTTTCTCAGAATCAGCATTCCAGTATAAAACTCTTGTAATTCTATTTATTATCCCTCCAGACCCTAAGGTATAAAATGACAAATGACTGACAGCCAAATTACTGAGTTTGCCTTTCAAGGGGCATGGTGAAGCTTTTGCACAAAGATTCTTTTGCAATTAAATAGTTGCAAGGAGTAATATTTTTAGGGCCAGCTCAGCTTTATTCATTTGTAGTCTGCAGTTATCTCTGCTGCCCATGGCCAGAATGTATTCCAGGCCATGTTAGAGGAAAGAGGAGAAAAGAAAAAAGAAGCAAGTCAAACAAACAATTCTGGACTTTTGCCTAGGGCCCTGGTAGTGACAGCTACTTGGATAAAATTGAAAACCCACGCTGCCTGCTGCTGCTCAACCATCGCTACCTGGTGTGGGACACACTCAGAAGTAGGACACTGGGTACTAAAAGGCTGGAAATGCATGACATCACACACTAGCTCATGATCTCGAATCAGTGTAAATTTGAACTCTGTAACTAGGAATGTAGGCTATATATATTAAATCCCCTCAATAAAATATTGTGGCGATTATTCACCCTACTGGGATATAAACCTCTTATTTAGACCTTTTACACTGAACAAATCACATGCCTTCCTTCACTCTATGCCTTAAATTAGAGCTCATGCAATGAGGGATTAGGAAGACCAGAGGATTTTCAGGGGTGGCGCTCTACCCTGCCATGAAATTAATTTCACTATGTTCAAAGCACTCGTGGTTTCTCAAATAGGATGTGCAGTTGACCATCAGGTAAAGGTTCAGCAAGCCCCTTGGCATTCCTAATGCTGTCAACTATGAATCCATGAAATCCATATGAATCTATATTTTTGGCATAAACAAAGCTTGGAGACAGGAATCCCCAGTTACCAAATGCACAACTGCAACAACTCCAATAGAATGAATTTAGAATATGATTTTTTAATACATTAATTAATTAGAGGTAGAAATACATCTGTTATATAGAATACTCCTAAAATGTCACAATGTGTTACTTTTCCTATGAATATATGCACTTTCTAAGTAATAGGGATAAGAAGAAACACAAATTTCTCATTTGTAAATGCAAGAGTTCCCATTTTTAAAGCATTTTGTCTCTTTTCTCTGACACACACACACACACACACACACACACACATTCTTGGCAGAATCCAACATTTTAAATTACAAAGAAGAGTTTCTTTATGGCAGAACAGACAATATCTGTCATGTTTTACTCTTTACCATATCTCATGCACATATTTAAAAAGTTATCTTCTAAGAAATAACTCAATTTATCTGACTGCTAGGAGTATTGTATCTTAATCTCCCAGTATTAAGAGTACTGGTTTCGATTTTTTGCATAATTAGCTTCCGTCTTTATTCAATATTCTCTAACATTTATGTAAGTGGTGATCATGAATAATACTCTGTCAAAACAGAGTGGGCCCTGTTTCTTGGGCGGACGTGGGTATTACGTCATTGCCCTAGGCCGAGGTGCCTAAGGAATATCAACAAGAAAGGCGCATGACTAAGCATTTTAAGTTCTTCCCACAATGTGTTAGGCTAAGACAGTACCCAAACAGAATACTTAAAAAATATTCTTCGCAAAAAAAAATAAAAAATAAAAATAAAATAAACTAAGGTTCAGAAAATTGAAGGGGTACATTGAAAACAAATGAGAAAATTCCTGAAACTATACATTTTGATAGATCAAACCAGAATTATATAAATATTTTGGTATAATTATTCCCTGTAGGATATATTCTCCCTGGGGATTAGCACACTTTCTTACTTTTAGCCTGGAACGTCCCGTCCTCTAATTTAAGACTGAACTTGTATCTTGGAACCTTAAGATACAAAGGCCAGCGGTGCTATCATGGAAATGGAAATTATATGTGGAGATATAGGCTCCATATGAGTATTCCTGTAACTCAAGGGTGCTGGTGTCGTCTTTGTGCTTTTTGTTGGCCTGTCAGCACTTTTTTTTTTTTAACTGAGAGCAACATTTCAATATTTGGTCAGCAATCTTTAATGAATTGTAGTATATTTTATGTTCCATTTCTTCATGAATGCCTAAGAACAA
The DNA here is from genome assembly GCF_048164855.1 of Canis lupus baileyi. NCBI lineage: Eukaryota > Metazoa > Chordata > Mammalia > Carnivora > Canidae > Canis > Canis lupus. The sequence continues at coordinate 4,402,551 of NC_132868.1, read as the reverse complement.
TCTCCAAATTCCGTCTTTGTCCTATGGTGGGATTGGAAGTGGGTGGAGCAGGGTAGGAAGTCGCCCTAAGCAAATCCAAACTGATCTTTGCTGAAAGGACTTTGCTTGCAGATAGTAACATTGTCTATTAAACAGGTGTGAATCACAATAGGATCAGTATCTTATCATTTGTTGAAATAATATACTGTCTTTTGAGAATTACTTAGACTTTTCTACAAGATGTTTTGAATATGTCTCTCCATATTTCTGAGTGATGCCCAAATCCTGGTGTCCAAAAATGGAGGCCTTGACTGTATGATACAATTTCACCTGGTTCTAGAATTGATACTTCATGTTTTGAAATAAGTGTTTGCTAAGTTGCCTATAAGGTTTGCTTACAGTTCTTTAAAGTTCCTAAATTCCAAGGTTGTGGTCTTCATAACGGCAGTTCCATCTGGAATAAAGTGATTCCCAGGCATTTTCAAAACTTCTTATATCATCCGATGGACTGGATGAAAAACTGAGGCTCACCTAGCTCTGTAGGTTTACATTATGTTTTCTCATTCTTGATCTAAGTTCAAAATTTGGCCTCAAGAAATATGCTCCCCTCAATCCACAGAAAATTAAAAAATAATAATGAGAATAAGAAGAGATGGCTTCTTATCACCAATGGATAATGAGGACTCACTTTCAACACCCCTGAAACTGCCTTTGTCCATATGCTCATATGATAAGGAACTGCTGGCTTTTTTGTTGTACTAAAATGGCAGCTTAAGCATAGAGTGGAATTTTGCCATTATTTTTATAGACAGTTAAATGGAGCAAGTTGTTGTCTCATTTTAAAGATGAGAAGAGAGATTCAGAGAGATTAAGTAATGTGTCCCAAATCACACAGATTTTAATAGAACCTGTATTTGAATGTAAGCCTTTAAATTCGGAACTCGTGTTCTTGAGGCACCTGGGTGGCTCTGTCGGTTAAGTGTCTCACGCTTGATTTCAGCTCAGGTCATGATCTCAGGGTCCTGGGTTCCAGCTCCGCACAGGGTTCTATGCTCGGTAGGGAGTCTGCTCCTCAGCTTCTCTCTCTCCTCTCTCTTCCTCTCTCTCTGCCCCTCGCCCTGCTCCATTCACTCTCTCTCTCTCTCTGAAATGAATAAATAAATCTTAAAAAAATAATTTGTTTATTTGTTTTTTTATCCCCTAGAGATCCTTATTATCCTTACAAGGTTTTAAATTTATCTTCTGGAGTTCTGTTTAAAAGCCATAGCACCATTACATTCTTACAAGGTTTGTGCAGCAATGAAGAATCAGACCACCTAACCCCCCGGTTTCCCACCAAGGAAGGAAGTTCTGATGAGAAATACCAGTTTCCTAAAAATCAGCCAGATTCTTAGGGGAGTCAGCATCCCAGAGTTATTTCCAGTTTAGTCTACCTACTAAGTAATCCTTCACCAACTATGGTTTTGCCTATCATTTTAAAGGTCATGAAGGTTATTATATACAGAAATTTAAAAATTCTTTTTTTTTTAAGATTTTATTTATTTATTCATGAGAGAGAGAGGGAGAGAGGCAGAGACACAGGCAAGAGGGAGAAGCAGGCTCCATGCAGGGATCCAGATGTGAACTCAATCCCGGGTCTCCAGGATCATACCCCGGGCTGAAGGTGGCGCTAAACCGCTAAGCCACCCAGGCTTCCCTAGAAATTTAAAAATTCTTTATCTGCTTGGGGCACCTGGGTGGCTCAGTCAGGTAAGCACCTGGCTCTTGATTTCAGCTCAGGTCATGATCTCAGGGTTGTGAGATCAAGTCCCTCATCAGGGTCTGCTCTCAGCATGGAGTCTGCTTGGGATTCTTTCTCTCCCCTTGCCCTCATCCCCATTCTCACTCTCTCTCTAAAAATAAATAAATCAGTATGTGGGCACACTATAGTTGTGTGTGTGTGTGTTTTAAATCAGCATGTGAAAGCATTCGCTGCCACCTAAAATCTAAGCAATGTTTGAGGCACTCTGAAACTATTAAAAAAAAAAATCCGGGCAGCCTGGGTGGCTCAGCAGTTTAGTGCCTGCCTTCGGCCCTGGGTGTGATCCTGGGATTCCGGATCGGATCCCGCATCAGGCTCCCTGCATGGAGTCTGCAACTCCCTCTGCCTGTGTCTCTGCCTCTCTCTCTCTCTCTCTGCCTCTCAAGAATAAATAGATAAAATCTTTTAAAAAAAAAACCCTACCTATGTATAAAAGTACTGAATATTTTCTGCAGATTTATTAAGTACACTATGTGTTTTATTTTTCTGACTTGAGAAAGTATGTCGACAAGTGGAACAATATATGTGCATATCTTTTAAAATGAAGACGAGCGCAGGAAATTGTATTTCAAAATTATTGGGCAGAACATTTCCAGACAATGATGTTGGTAATGAAAGGTTTGATCTGGAAGGAAATGTCAGCAATTAACTCAGCAGAAATAGCACAGAAGTCGAAGGTAATGAGAGTATTGGTGATAAAAATGCAATAGGAACAACACTGTGAAGGCATCCATGAACGTCTGCCTCCTGGTGACATTGAGAGTTCGCAAATAAACAGCTGAAGTAAATGAAAAGAACGTAAAGAATTCTAAATCTAACAAATACTACAATTCAATTTGTGTAAAGCAGCAAAGACATTTCTCTAGGGTAATACGGTATGTAGAAATATTGTAGATTAGCTCATCTCTGACGCGAAAGAATCAGGAACATGTGAATATGTATCTGTATTGATATATGCATGAAGAACACGCATGCATACATCTCACATGCACATAATGTTGAGCAACATACTACTTGAGCACTACAGGAGACCCTAGTATTACAAATATTTTGTTTTTTTTTTTTTTCCATAGCATAACTTTCACCTTTTTTTTTTCTGTTTGTGATCTAATTGGCATTATGAGAATCGACTCCTCAACTTTTTGCACAGAATCCTTCTTATAATACTATAGAAAATGATATATTGCTAGAGATGAATCTTATTTTCTTCTGCAGAAAATGTCCTTGAAAGGAAGAGGCATCATAGTAAGCCATAAATAATTGGAACAGATTTAATATAGCTCATTAAAAAAATAAAATGTAGATCTCCAAATTCTAATTTGGTCTGTTTGAAAACTCTTAGTCATTGTAAGTTTATTGAAATTATTTTATTAGATTTAATTGTTAATATTTGTTCACTTCTCACAACTCATTAAGATTTTAATAACTCATACTCTCCTAATGAGAAAATATATCATAATGATAACCACATAAACATCTATTGCCTTATAGTCTACAAAATGGTTTTACATAAATTATCATTTTTGATTTTAATAACCTTTCAATTAGGTATTAATATCTAAAACCAGAAAGATATTGTGATTTTAATAACAGAAAGCTAATTTATACCAAAGTTCATATTTAGGAAGTTAAGTTACCAAGCTAATTACAAAAAAGTGCTCAGGCACATATTAAAATATACTTAGGTACCTACTCATTAAAGAAAGCACTTAGTGATACGTTTCAAAACATTCACCTGAACCTGTTTAACTTCCTTCCTTCTAGTAGGTTTTGCCAAGTGGCAAAAAGTGACCCCTTCCATGCTTTCCTTTGTTCCTAAGGCTTAGGCAGGCAGAAACTATCCTCTAAGGGTCTAATAATTAAGTTCCTTTAATAATAAAGGGAAGCACCATGAGATTCAATTTCTCTTCCTCTGGAAATTAATGATAAAATTTCTTTTTTGATCCATTTTATTATTATAAAATATTTACTTTACAGTATTTTATTTTATTTTGATCTATTTTCTTATCGTAGAATATGCCATCACAATTTAATTTTAACAATGCAAAGGACTCATAACAAGACCTTACATCACCACTCCAATATTAATATTATCACAACTAGGAAAGTATAGGTAGATATATTAGAGATTTTTCTTCATTGTTGACACCAAGAATAACCCCCTGATTTCTGTCGTCTGGGAAGAGTTGAGAATCCAAAGACACACAAATGAATATTTCTTTTCAGCCAAGTTCCCTGTGGACATGTGTCAGGATGCATAATAAACACGATGACATTAGATAGCACTATTCAAACACCTCCTTGGCAGTCACAGGTAGAAACGAGGGCACTGCCCTCTGACCACAGAGACGGGAGCATCTCATCCAGTGTCTGTCTGGATGGATGTGCAGAGCCAGTGGGGACACTGATGGAATAATTTTACAATACTGAGGTTTGAAAAAGACAGAAGCCAAGAGACAGTATCTCTTTCTCTTTAAATACTAACAACAATAACAAAACAAAATCAACAGTCTAGCAAACTGCTTTTCCTTTTGCAAGCTAATAATATTAATGTATAACCTTCGAGAATTCTCCTATGCCAGCAGCAGCCTAAGGATCAATGAGGGGAGAAATCCAGTACATTACAAAGTAGTGAGATGACTTATTAAAATATTTTGATAAATACGATATAAATTACTCATTTGTTAATTTAAAAATAAAGATGCTTCTTGGGGTATTCTTTACCCTATTAGGGTGTAAAGAAGCATTTCAAAGAGGGTACTTCACAACAGGCATCTTAATAACTATCCAACAAATTGCTAACCCTATTATGCCTTTACCTCGAAAACCTACCAGGAACTGTAGGCATACTTATATTGGCATATAAGCATAAATGCCAGAGTTTCATAAATCTACTGAACAAACTTTCACCTGCATTTAGTATATTAATAAGGAGGCTGCCTACTTTTGTAATATGAAAGTTGTCATGTCTAGTTTCCAAAATAGAGTCTAAGCATATGTATGTAACACAAACTACACCACAAAACAAACATGATTAGCTTACCCACATACAGTTTTAAATACTAGAGTTGCAATAGATGGTACACTTCAGTTTTTCTCTCCTTTGTTGGTGTTGTTGTCAGGACTTCCTGTGCAGCACTAGGACTCCTGAAAAACCCTGTGTGGACTTCAGTAACCAAAATTATCCTGCCACACACCTGCTGGGACGGACTGGACACCCCAGAGGAGTCCAGAGTAAATGGCTAATTACAGAGCAGCTGCATTTGTCTTGATTATCATGCTATTTTAATGTAAAATGTAAAACCCAAGAAGGCAATTCTCCCTAAAAGTCAAAGGCAACATAGACATACAGTTTGAACATATGGCAGATAATACTGCAGAGAAGTGTACTACATAGTCCAATAAATTAAGAATTTGAGCACTCTTATCATTCATCCATTTGTCATTCATTCACTGAATGAATAGTTATTAAATAGCTATTTTGTTCTGAGCACTATTCTGAGAGGCAGTAGATACATAGATATACCCCTGCTCTCACCTAGCTTATAGCCTATCATTATTATAAAAACCGCTCAATATCTTATCAAGTATCTGTTCCTGTTTCTTCCAAAAGTGCGATTTTATTTCTTTTAAAGTTCTTTAAACTTCTTTAAAGTTATTTGCTAATTTACTATTTCACATAGAGGGTGGAAATGAAAACACAGAAATTTACTACTGCATGTTTGGCGAGCATTCACATTCATAGGCTGGTTCTCCTTTTACCACTGAAGTCAGTTGTTAAAACGTGATTTGTGCTCAGTCAGATTTTGATGTAAAAGCAGTAATTCATTTATGCAGCATTCAGCTGCAGAACTTGTGCCCCAGGTCTTCACCGCCATCCCGCTGGCCTGGGGAATTTACAAACGCTCTAGTTGTTAGCATGAGTGGGACAGTAACCATGACCTAGACACTGTGCAAAATTCTTTGCCTTTATCAACAGCTACTTTCATCTCTGCAATTAAATGCAGATTCAAGAATGGGAGGGACTGTGGCCAGCACCAGGCTGGTGAATGGTGGAACACGGGCCTGAACATAAGTCTGCGCTCAAGCTTTGAGTCCTCCTCTGTACTTAGGCCCAGTTTTACAAGCCTCCTCACTTCTTTGGAAGGCAGTCTTTATTCCCCTACCCCAGCTCTGACATTCTCTGGCTTTCCAAATCTTAGTTGTTCTTCTCTCCCGTAGAAAGCCTGGGGCTAACCTTCTCCAGAAGGGTGCAGTGCTCTAATATTACCTAGACCCCAATGAAACATTCATGTACCAAATCCTAGGAAGTACTTGATTAAAACAGTCATATCAGTATTATCACATGGAGTGGGAAATGAAGTGAGGCATTTATAATCCCATGTCTCCCAGTAGAGAGATGACAGGGAGATTTTCATGAGCATGTTTGTTAGTTTTTTAGCTTGGAGTTCTACATTCATTCCTCTAGGGATAAAGAAATGTATAATGGAAAATGCAGGAGCCACAGCCAGGTTTGGGTCCCAAGGAGAAAAAAACGAATCTCTGTTTCCTCTTAGGTTCCTAAGTGAAGAAGAGAAAGGAATGAGCGGGCTTAGGTGCCGATCCTAAACCCTCCAGCACATCATCTCCTCTTTCTCACCTCCCTTCTTTGTTGCCCTGGAAAAGTTTTCTTTCACATGACATCACATGATCAGTTGTTTCAGGCTCCTCCATATAATTTAATTTCTGATGGCAGTAAAAGTGCCAAAGAGAAACATTAAACAAGTAATACGAAAATGATATGTATTCACTTTGGGAAGAAGATGTTAAACAATTAATTTATTTACCTGTGCTTCAAGAAAGTTGGAATGAATTCCAATGCTGGTATGATTCAGAAAGGAATCAGAGTTCTAGTTAAGCACCAGGGAAGTTACTCAATTTGTTTTAAATGACATTCCTTTATTTATAAAACTAGAATAAGATAGTAGCTCTATGAAAGGTTATAGAAATACAATAAAACTGAAGCTACAAGTTTTGGGGGATTGAGGCCTTGTCTAATATATTCCTCACGGTGTCTAGAGGAAGAGCTTTTCCCATTGTTCAGAGAAGAAGGTACCAAGCATTGTGACAATCTCAGAACAGAGAGGCACATGCGATGATGGAATAAATGTATACATAAGAAAACAATTTAAATTGTACGAGGATAGAAACATTTAAAATGATCACAATGTTGATTTATTCTAGGAGCTGAAGATTGGATGCTGAAGAAAATGGGCTAGGTCTTACATTCTCATGAAGAGTCACAGACTATTAACATCCACGATAAATTAAAAAAATTGCTTCTCACAATGACAAGTGCTATGAATAAAATAAAATTTTCTGATGAAGTGATCAGGCCTTCATAGCAATAAACAGGGACTTGTAAGATGACTTTAAGGTTTGCACTTGATTCTAAAGAAAGGTACTGGAGTAAGTGACCTTATCTGAGAGGGTTTTTTTTTTTTTTTTTTAAGATTTAATACAATATGCTGAAAAGATTGAATATATTATGCTAAATTTAAGGTGAAACTACCTTGAACAACACAATTTATAAAGAAATAATCCTGTTTGGATCTGATAAACCATGATCCATACAAGTCATGTGGAGTATCAAATGAGGACAATATGGTAACAATGCAGACACAGTAGTGGTCTGGGAATATGGTGGTAGTGGTGGAGGAGGAAGAGCAAAGGTGTCCTAAGTGGAGCTAACAGAACTTGGTGGCAGTGACAGATAGTGACATGGTAGGGACAGGGTTTAGATGCCTCCCACCTCCAAGTCCTGTGCCCTGATTATTCAATCAAACCTTCAACTAATTTCTAATTTGGAGGAAAGTTGAAGATGGACTTAAGGTTTACATGAGTTGACCCAAAAATATAAAGACTATTCTGGATTATCCAGGTTGGCTCAACTTAATCACATGAACGCTTAAAAGCCCAGAATTTTCTCTGGATAGAGTCTGAGAGATGAGGCAGAAAAGGAGGTCAGAGAAATTCAAATGTACCATTGCTGGCTTCAAGGATAGAAGAAGAGAGCTGGAGCCAAGGAATACAAGTGGACCCTGGACGCTGAGCTTGACTGGTGCCTACCAGGCAGCAAAGAAATGGAAACCTCAACTCTAAAACAACCATGTGGAACTGAATTTATCCAACAATTTAAATAAACTGGGAAGCAGTCTCCCCCAGGATCTCCAGGAAGGAATGCAGTCCTGCTGACACCTTGCCTTTAGTTCTATACAGCAATGAAACAGATATTAGATGGTAATAAAAAGAAAGGGACATGTAAGGGTGACTCAGCTCTTCAGACAAAGAAGGGGAATGGAGAGATCATTTCCTTTGGGGGAAAAGAATGATGTAAGAGCATACGAGGAGGGGAACAGAAAACAATAGTTTTGAACATCTTAAGCTTGAGATACCTATGATTCATCCAATTGGAGGTGGCAAGAAGGTAGGAGAAATACAAATCTGGAGTTCAGAGAAGTGGTCAGGGCAAGAGATGCAAACTAGCATCTTAAATATGTCATAAATGGAGCTACATGTGTAGGGATATATCCAGATAGAATCAAAACATCTTCAGGATTTGCTTATGAACAATGTCCAAGGAAAATCAGGAATGTTAGGAAGGAAATAGGGGTAAATATTTTTATGGGTTGAAATATATCCCCCCCCAAGGTACACTGGCACCCTAATTCCCAGCACATATGAATGTGACCATGACTAGAGAAAGAATCTTTAGAGATATAACCAAGTTAAAAAGAAGCCACTAGGGTAGTCCCTAATCCAAAATGACTGCTGTCCTTAGAAAAAGGGGAAATTTTATAGAGACATGCACAGCAGGAGGACATCACTGAAGATCAAAGCAGAGATCAGGATGATTCAAACCAGAGAACACCAAGGATTGCTGGCAAAACACCAGAAGACAGGGGAAAGCAGAGAAGTTCTCTCTCCCAGCCTCAAAAGGAACCACTACCTTGATTTTCAACTTTCAGCCTCCAGAACTGAGAGACAATAAATTTCTGTTGTTTAAGCCACCCGGTTTGTGATCCTTTCCTATAGCAGCCCTAACCAATTCACACATGCAATGCTGTGACGTTGGCCCCAGGCAACCGTACGGATATACTTTGTGCCATATGGTTTCCATATCTGGCATACATAATACTACCATCCATTTTTTTAATAATGATTTTATTTATTTATTTATTTATTTTTCTTAACGATTTTATTTATTTATTCATAGAGATGCAGAGAGAGAGAGAGAGGCAGAGACACAAGCAGAGGGAGAAGCAGGCTCCATGCAGGGAGCCCGACGCGGGACTCGATCCAGGGTCTCCAGATCACTCCCTGGGCTGCAGGCGGCGCTAAACCGCTGTGCCACTGGGGCTGCCCTATTACCATCTATTTTAAATAATATAGACAAAAATATGTCAAGGAAAAAATCTATTATAATAATTGCTTTGGTTATCATACGATTTTAATTATTTCATTTTTTAAAAGCCAAGAAACATATAAAATTCACTTAGAAGTTAAAGTTTCTTTGATTAGATATTAAAATCGATTGCAATTCAATTGACACAAATTAGGAGTATTTGAATATTAATCTTCCATGAAAAATTATGGACAGAAAGGTGCTCAAAAGTTTTACTTATGAACCTACTTCTCCATGATATCCTTTGTATTTATTCAAATACTGTTTTCTTTAACTTAAACCTGTTAAAAATGTCAAACTGTCAATGTCACAAGTGGAAGAAACTCAAAACTTGGGCTGAATGTCTATGAACACAGCAGGTATCAAACCCCCTCCAACTTGAAAAGGAGCATGCCTTCTAAGCAAATTTATACGTAATGAGGTCCCATGCAAAAAATGTGCTTAAAGTTGACACCATGCATTATAAGAAATTCTCAAGCTCATTAACAACCATAAAAAAAGAACTCAGGGAAAAATACTCATAAAATATAGCATTTGTGAATTTTATCAAGAATATGCAACAAACCTAGAAATAGAAGCTACAGCTTAATGTATTATGCTAAATAAAATGTGAACCTACCCAGAGCAATGGGAGCTCTGAAAAGTTGCCGTTAAATTCTGAAAAACTATGATTCATAAAAACCCAGAAAACAACATGACTGGAAAGAGAAAATTAATACAGTGTTATCGCACCCAGGCCTAAGGCATTAAATGTCATCTATATGCTGATGATTCCCAATGCTTTCATCTCCAGCTCTGCCCTCGCCACTGAGCTCTAGACATATGTAGTCAACTGCCTACTTCCTATATTTACTGAGTACTCATTTACCAGGCTTCTCTAAGCTCACACACCCAGAAGAGAGCTTTTTTATTTCTTCCATTATCTCCATCCCCTCACTCCCAACCTTTCCTCATCTCTGTAAATTTGACCATCATCATTCCAATCCCTGGAGACAAAAATATAGCAATCTCTTTTCCCTGGTCTCTGGACTAGTCTCTTTTCCCTGTACTCATGAAAATACGAGTGAGGTTTTGTTGGTTATCTTCTCCTGCACTATATCTTGCACTCCTCCACTTCACATCATCCCTACTGATGCTACCCAGTCCATCATTTCTGCAACAGCATCTCTCTTGGTTTCCCTCTTTCTCTTCTTGCCCCATCCCCTACCCCACTGCCTCCAGAATCTTATTTTCCAGAGTAGCTAGAGTTTTTCCAATTTTTAATCACATCATTTCATTCCTTTGCTTAAAATTTTCAAATGGTCTTCCCATGAAATTTTCATGATCATCATCATCACCACAACGATCATTTCATTCACAGAGGACCTGGATTTGATACTTGTCTACTTCCCCAATTTCTTTGCTTCCTACTATCCCCCCCTTACAAGCTCCAAACATATGGCATTGTTCTTCCTTAGACCTGTGAAGCCATTTCATTAGCGGACCATTCTTTCCCCAGACCCTCACCTAGCTGCCTCCTGCTCTTCCTCCAAGCCTTAGCACAGATGTTGTTTATCCAGAGAAGGCTCTCCTCAGCTACTCTTGACTAGCTGTCCCCTGCTCACTCTTGATTTCACTGTCCCATGTATTTTAGTTTCTTCATACCACAGACCATGACCTGAAATTACATATTTATTTTTTATCTTTGGTTATTGTGTTTGCCTGCATATTTATTGTCTCCCCCAGTAAGTCATAATGATTTAGTTTCTGTTTACTTCCCATGAAATATAAAGGGTTTTTCCTTTTTGATGAATATTCTGAATATTATGAACAAATGACCTAAGGTTACAGCTATTTTTTTTCTAGTGTGTGCTCTTTAAGAGGATGAATTTCCTTCCAAATCAGTGGATTTTGGTTGACCCTCTGACATTATGACAGTCAGTCTTACCTGAGTAAGAATTATTAATCACTCAATGACATCCTAATAGGAGAATGCCATCTCTTGAACTTTTGGAAGAATGATAGTCTTCAAAACTTACCTTTTGAGCCAGCAGAGATTGATAACGCTCCACAAAGACCAGTGAAATGAAAGGAAGGAATGCCTTGTCTGTGGGTCTGATTGTGTTCCAGTCCTGGCAAGATGTGTCTAGATAAAGCCTGGCCTGGACTCACGTGTCCTTAAGTTTGACGACAGCTTCCAAGGCCTGAACCTGAGAAACCTCACCCCCAGGGTTAGAATCTTGACGTCACAAAACAGTCATAATAAATTTCCTACCCTTGGCCAGACTCTACTAACCTTTTATCATTATAATGTCTTCCTACCAAAATCACTTTGAGAATCTTTTAACCTACACAATGACCTCCTTTAAACATGAGGAGAAATTTAGAACTGATTTACTTGACAGCAATTTGGTTTTTGACCTAGTATTTGTTATGTTGATTTATGATAACAATAGAAGTGCTGATGACAAAGAGTTTTATGGCTAATTCTGGACACAAAGTTCTACATTAGCTCGCCATACACTGAGTTACCTCTAAATGCATGCACTGAAGTTGCTAGGCCATTTCCGCTGGAGGGGGACTGAATAATGCCCAGCCAGCTGGGGGAAAGTAACAGCCTTCATGGATGGATCCGAAGCAAAAACCCAATGCCTTGGTTAGGTTAGGAGGAACAAACGTTTCAAGGAAATGACATTCAAAAGCTTCATCTTATTTTGTATATTTTAAAATACTAAAGATTTCAAACTGTTTAGTTAAGAAGATTGGTTGAAAATTTTATTCATATGAATAGCTGACCATTCCAAAGTACTTTAAAAGGTAAGTTGGTGATCATCGAATGTGATATTCACCACAACTCCATAAAGCACTTAGGATTCCAATAGCATTCCCATTGCAGAGAAGAGAAATATGTCAAAAGAGGTTATATTTCCCAGGTTTATAAACCACTAAATCTTAACGCCAGAGGGCTACCCTGATTTTTACTCTTGGCCCAGGGCACCCATTCCCCCAGTAAGGTACTTTCCTTCCTTTGTTTATTAAAGCAAACCCTTTGGATTCTAGCTAATGATCCATAACTTTTGGGCCATGGAATACTACTATTATAAATGCTACCTGAATCAATCAGCAAAAAAATATGTTGATCATTGAGAATTCTATATATCTCAGAGAAGTATGATGAATTCGTATTTTTAATGTGAATGACACAATATAGATCTGGCTACACTGTTGCCTCGTTGAGTTTTAGCTGCATTCATTTTTTCAGAAACCGTTATTACATGCCATTAAAGGAAGCTCCTGTCTGCTGAGACAGGCAAATAGATTAGAGGCAGACTATAATTTGAACCCAAGAGTTAGTCTACAAATCTAGAGATTCTAGAGTTGGTAGGAGAATGCTCTCTACCAATCACATCAGTCAATTCTACTACTTTCAAAGTTTCATTATAAGCAAAATTTAGGACTAATATTGTTAGCCCACACTTAACCATGGAATTGATGTATCTCTCATGAGGGAGAGAAGCAGAAAAATGTTCACCTTTAGCCCAGAAGGCTAACCTGTAGCCTGCATTATTTCCATAAACATCAAATATGTGCTAGTGGCTGTGTTCTTAACAGGCCTCACGACTGCCTCTATACCTCATCGACAGTCAGTATCAGGCTGAATGATAAGCACCAGAGAAATCTTATGAAAGTAGTTTTAGGAGTAGAAATTTGAAGAAAATATTTATGATCTAATACACCCCCCCCCATATCTTCCCCTGCTTGAGCACTAAGCATATAACCACCAGCTTCATACAGCAAAAATGCAGCTCCTTCTGTCCATGGGTCCTGTCCTTGTGCTACTTAAATAAACTTAATAAAATGTCTCAAGAATTCTTTCCTGATGGTCACACTCAACGATCCCACAACATCTCCCTTTTATACAATGTGTATCAGGATGAAATGATAAAGGTGTTCTCAAACCCAGAGCAGATGAGGTAGACATCTCAACCAGCTCTTCTCTTCCTGTGCCCTGTTCAGCACCCAGACCCTGAGTACCTAGCATGTCTCCGTGATGACACATCACTCACAAGAACACCCAGTCCTGCTTTGCAGTCCTCTATGGATTCAGTTCTTCAGCTGGAACCCCTTAACAAGGAACTCTCCTTGCCAGTTTGGAAAACTTCAGCTCTTGTCCAGTTCAAAGGTTAGCTACCATAAGGAGCCTTCCTGGGTCCTCCCAAGGACAGGGATCGCCTCAGGCTCACATGGCAGATGTTCCACTGTGACTCTCACTCACTTCACTGTATGATAAACATTTGTCTCTAGCTGCTAGTCCTCTCCAAACTGAGCTCTTTGAGGGCAAATCGTATCTTAATCCTAGTTGTGTTCTTAGTATAAATAAGTGATCAAGGAATATATGACATTTACAGAAAAACATAGCCTTTTTATTCCTATTGACATAGATCCCAATATTAGGCATTCTCCAAGCCTAGATTATAAGAGAAAGTCACAAAAGGTGGAGATAAAGAGCTTTAGATCTAACAATGTGTATATAAGAGCACTCATGATAGGAAATTCCAAAGCCCAAAGAGTGGGCATTCTATCCCTTAAATGGTGTTGACCTTAGGTATTAAGTGATGTGATTTTCATAAAATGAACACTTGAAAGTAAAACATTTTGTTTGACTATATATCTTACCTTTCAGGATATTATTAACCAGTGTTTCTGAACTGGAAATCTTGTCTGTATAGAAACCAAAAATTTCAGGAAAGAATAGCCATCTTTGAAAAATTACATTAAACAATTCAGTATCCCTAAAATATAGTTAAATTACTAATGACCTAAAAAAAAAGCATATTTATGCCAAGATAGGCTGAATCCCAGTTATTCACATTACTATTTCTTCAAGGTACATGCTATATAGTTAATTTGAGTGTAAAGGGGAACTATTCATAGAAAGCATGGCTTTAAAAAGGTTAAAATGCTTAATAAGACTAAGGTTCTTCCTATTTCTAAAAACAAAGACAAATATAAAAAAACTTTCAGCATTTTCTAAGGGTCAATGAACAAAAGCTTATTTTAATTCCCATATTTTCAGTTACAGAATTTCCATCCTGGCATCAGTTTCCTGGGCACAGCTTTTCCCCTCTGAACTCAATGATTCTGTCAAGGAGATACATGTGGAGTGCGGTAGCAACCTGCTTCTTTGTGACATTTCTTAATAACTTTTTGCCAATGTCAAGTTTTCTTAATCAAAATCCAATTTTGTTTCGGAGTACTTTTTATTTAAATGTCAACATGGCATTCACATAGTAATCCTGTTTAAAGTAGCTTGTATAAGAGATGAAACCATGGATCAACTTGCTTCTTTCACACAACTGTGTAGACATTTGCATATGTGTGTATGTCCATGTCATTTATTGAATCTTAAATGAAAATAATCGTTTAAAGTCCTTCTTATTAAAATTGCTTAATGACATCTACAAAAAATTAGTTTGAACCCTGATGCTTCCTTTAAAATGATAAGGAAACATCATCAAGACCACCATAGTATACAAATTCCAGGAGAGAAAAAGCATTGCTAGGAGCCAAGTAGCTAGATAAACTTGAGGTCCAATTTGGGCATTCAAAAATACCATAAATTTAATTTTTATGGATTAAATTTGATCTTTCTGCTTCAGGAAATTTATTGTGTCAGAACTGAATTAGATACTAGCATGCACACATTTCCCAGAGATAACCATATGTAAGTAGCCCAGGGAACCAAGCTCTAAAGTCTTAGTTCACATCACCTCTTCCACACCTACAGCCTGGAGAAGATGAGAAGATTTGGTTAGACCTTAACCTGTGTTTCCATAAAGTTAGTGTCTGTCTGACTTAACACCAACTACTCAGGCTATCAACACTTTTGCTGCTCCATCTCTAACTCACCAACAAAACCCCCATTTTCACTTTATTAGATTTATCAGTTCCTTTGAGTATTGTTCATCATTGCCTCTACAGTAGCTCATCAGGCTATACTTTAAATACACAGGAATTTATGTAGGCAAAAACAAAAGGCGTGCCAATTGAAAAAGTTTGACTATATCAATAAAAAGTTTAGTTAATTTCTTGCTTAATGATGTATTTTTTTCTTATGTTTGTTGTAGAGGACACTGTAATTACTTTGAAGGTAAATTCCTTCATACTGTGTGTACGATTATCCTTCTGATTATTTGCATGCCACTCACATTTTTAGTGAATTGATACTGATTGCTATTATGTAGTGACTATGTTTAACAGATTAAATAAAATATCTTTAATTTGCAAAAGTACATAATGACATTCGGAAAGGTTAAAAATTGTGCACAAGCTATGACTTCCGGTGAGTCTGAAAGACCAAGATCTCAAACAGAAAATTCTGTTCATGCTAAAGCTCTATCTTTCCTCTATACCAAATATTGCTTCCCTTTTTCCTCATCTAATGAATTATTTCTACTTCAGTCTATCAAGATTAAGAAACCCAAAGGATACAGAACATATGAATCAAAAGAAGCTCTTCTGTTGCTGATAGGCATACAACTTATATAGCCACTTTGGAAAACAATTAGGTATTAACTTATTAAGATGAACTTTGACTCTTGCACATAGAATGAAGAAAAGTTCTTGGAAAAATGTAAAGCCAGAGACATATACAACACGGCTCCTGATAGTACTGTTCATAATAGCAAAAACTCAGAAACAACCCAAATGCTCACCAAGAGAAACTGGAGAGATTATGGTACTGTTACATCATGGAATATTCAAAGAGAAGTGAATTCAATGAAGTACAGCTGGACACAGCACACAAGTATCTAAATCTGTGTTTCATCATTTTGTGGGGTGACAGTAATGTGAGGCTGACAGTTCAGAGGAGGGAGCCAAACAGGTCAGTGTCACCTTGAAAAATTCTGTAATTCTGTTCTCCATTTCCTCATCTCTAGGGGGAGGATAATGATACCTGGCTCATAGGGTCATCGCGAGAATATAATGAATATAACTATACACAACCAATTAGAATGGAAATGTGTATGTGTTTCTCTCACTATTTAAACTATTTGCTAGAATACAGTAGGATCTGAACAAGAATTCAAATATATACAATGTTTATATTCATTAAACACATGTAGAAGAAATTAAATCTATTTCTCACAGCATATTTGTTATATTTAACATATTAAATAGTTTGTATATACATTTATTTAACTGGAAGAATAAGACCAGCTATTAAACACTGAAGGACAATATTTATCTGTCCTAAGTCACTTAAAAAAAAACACGTAGGCACTCAATATAACATATGTTCTAGTCCTAATTAGATCAATATTTAAAATACTGTATTCTTAAAAGTAATGTGAAGTCACTCATCAAATAAGCATGTTAGCATGACTATAAAATTTTTTTGAAGATTTTACTTATTTATATGAAGGAGAGAGCACAGCACATGCAGCGGGAGAGGCAGAGAGAGAAGTAGACTCAGGACTGAGCAGGGAGCCCTATGCAGGGCTGGATCCCAGGACCCCAGGATCATGACATAAGCCAAAGGCAAACACTTAACTGACTGAGCCACTCAGGTGACACAGATTATAAATTTTTATATTAAATATTGAAATTGGAAATGATGAAGATATTTTTCAGATATATATTTTTAAAATCCCAAACTGGAGTAAATAAGGAAAACTGAGATCGAGAGAAATTAACAAATAATATTTTTAAAAATCACATGAGTTGGGGACAGGGCAGAAACAGGAAAACATATGTTCTGACTGCTAGTTGGTTTTCTTTCTCCTAGGTCATAAACTTATTTTAAATAAATATATCTGATAATACAATAGCTGTGCAAGCTAATCATGAGACCACTGACCCCCTCTCCCATAATGGAATGCCATGGGATTGATAGGCAGAGGTATCAATGTCCTGGAGGAGGGAGACAGCCTTGTGGATATCTCCGGGAAGAACTTCTTAGGTACCTAGTCCAGCCTACCAAAGACCCTGAGGTGGAACACTTTTTTGTAGGGTTTGAGGAGCACCTCCAGTCTCTTGGAGGTCTGCCTCCCCAACCTCTACCCTCTCCAAAGTCACCTCTACTTTCAACAGATGATTAATTCAGCAGTAATTTCTTACTTACCTGCACTTCAAAATCCATCTGGGTCTGTTTGTTTTTTTTTTTTTTAAATATTTTATTTATTTATTTATTTATTCATGAGAGACACAGAGGAAGAGAGAGAGAGAAAGAGAGAGGGAGGCAGATACAGGCAGGGGGAGAAGCAGGCTCCAGGCAGGAAGCCTGATGTGGGACTCGATCCTGGGGCTCCAGGATCACGACCTGAGCTGAAGGCAAGCACTAAACCACTGAGCACCCAGGGATCCCCTCCATCTGGGCCTTAAGACAGTCTCCTCCTTTCCTCCTACAGCCAAGACTTTTTCCTCCCTCTTTCTGGGTTGGAATTTCTGCTGCCCTCCTCTAGGACCTGGCTTACTGAGCTCATTCTATCTTTTCTTTCATTTCTAATTGCATTCTCACCATTGGACCCTTCTCTCCCTATAAAAATGCTCACTTTTCACAATTAACTTTAATTTTTGTCAAAACTCTTTCCACTAAAACTCTTGCCAAGCATCTCAAAATATCTCCTTTCATTCCTTTTATCCATCTCTGTCTTAGTCCACTGCAAAAATTTCTACCACTGCTACTCTGCAGAAACCCCTTGTTGAATAAGACCAGTCGTTTCCTGATTCCCAAGTGTGGCTGTCTTCTTAGACACTTAATTTCATGTCTGCAGTATCTGACTGTTGATGACTCAACCTTCTAGACAGTTCACACACCTCGGCCTTGATATTAATTATATAAATTAATATCTTAATTATCCTAATTCCTACCTCTATGCTATTTCTTTTTGCTAATCTTCTTATCCCTTCTTGCCTTTCTTTAAACACAGGCATTCTTCTGGGTCCTTCCTATAAGAACTGATTCTTCTTCATACAATTTTTTCTTTTTTTTTTCATACAATTTTTTCTATTATTTTATCTGTTCCCAAAATTTTCTATAAAATCCCAGGAATATATTCCTATCATATACTACCTCCATGGATAACCAAGGGCTTACTAAAAATCATGCCCATAGCAATATGCTTCTTCTTTACACAAGTGCTCCTATTTCTATCTTTCCTATCTTGGTACATAACATTACATTCTTCTTGTCACCCAGGCTAAAAACCGTGATGTTAGCTTTGATTCTTCTCGCTTATTTGCCTCATACATTTATTTCCAAGTTCAAGAGGGTCTGTCAAATATGACCCTTCCTTTATCTCTAGTGACACCATCTTCATTATTTCTCAAACCTGAGAGACATTCCTGGGCATTTCTCACTAACTGGATCCCTGGTGGCAGTTCACTGTCATCTCATGTAACACCCACAAGGTGTTTTTACATCACAGTCCCTAAACTTGATTCATCTTTTGCCGTCTATGTTGTCATTTCTTAGCTCATCCAATATTCATTCATCGTTTATTGAGCATGTATACTGAAATGTATACTTTGATGAGAATATGTTTCATGTGATCACTTAACATTTACTGGGCAGCTGTCACGCAAGGTTGGTTTTTATTTAAGACGAGGAGCACATTAATATGAATATGAATAAAATATTACCTGACCTTAGTTCTTGTGTGTGCTGAGGAATAGGACACGTTTTCCAAACTGCTAGGGAATAGTATTTCCACAGGTGGTATGAGGAAATAATTCTGGTATATATTGGCCCAAAGTTAAACAAACGTCTTCATTATATGATTCTCAGACCATGAATACGCTGATGGACATTGTAAATTTCCTAGAAAGGGAGGTGAGGCAAAGAACCACTGACTTATTATGCTAGACAAAGGTTTCTATCCCTTAGCACCTTATTGTTTTTATAATAAATTTATTTTTTATTGGTGTTCAATTTGCCAACATACAGAATAACACCCAGTGCTCATCCCGTCAAGTGCCCCCCTCAGTGCCCGTCACCCATTCACCCCCACTCCCCACCCTCCTCCCCTTCCACCACTCCTAGTTTGTTTCTCAGAGTCAGGAGTCTTTATGTTCTGTCTCCCTTTCTGATATTTCCCACACATTTCTTCTCCCTTCCCTTATATTCCCTTTCACTATTATTTATATTCCCCAAATGAATGAGAACATATAATGTTTGTCCTTCTCCGATTGACTTACTTCACTCAGCATAATACCCTCCAGTTCCATCCACGTTGAAGCAAATGGTGGGTATTTGTCGTTTCTAATGGCTGAGGAATATTCCATTGTATACATAAACCACATCTTCTTTATCCATTCACCCTTCGATGGACACTGAGGCTCCTTCCACAATTTGGCTATTGTGGACATTGCTGCGAGAAACATCGGGGTGCAGGTGTCCCGTTTGTTTCTTTGGTGTTGAGTTTAATAAGATCTTGGAAACTAGCCCTTTACCTGATACGTCATTTGCAAATATCTTCTCCCATTCTGTAGGTTGTCTTTTAGTTTTGTTGACTGTATCCTTTGCTGTGCAAAAGCTTCTTATCTTGATGAAGTCCCAATAGTTCATTTTTGCTTTTGTTTCTTTTGCCTTCGTGATGTATCTTGCAAGAAGTTACTGTGGCTGAGTTCAAAAAGGGTGTTGCCTGTGTTCTCCTCTAGGATTTTGAGGGAATCTTGTGTCACATTTAGATCTTTCATCCATTTTGAGTTTATCTTTGTGTATGGTGCAAGAGAGAGGTCTAGTTTCATTCTTCTGCATGTGGATGTCCAATTTTCCCCACACCATTTATTGAAGAGACTGTCTTCCAATGGATAGTCTTTCCTCCTTTATCGAATATTAGTTGATCATAAAGTTCAGGGTCCACTTCTGGGTTCTCTATTCTGTTCCATTGATCTATGTGTCTGTTTTTGTGCCAGTACCACACTGTCTTGATGACCACAGCTTTGTAGTACAACCTGAAATCTGGCATTGTGATGCCCCCAGATATGGTTTTCTTTTTTTAAAATTCCCCTGGCTATTCGGGGTCTTTTCTGATTCCACACAAATCTTAAAATAATTTGTTCTAACTCTCTGAAGAAAGTCCATGGTATTTTGATAGGGATTGTGTTAAATGTGTAAATTGCCCTGAGTAACATTGACATTTTCACAATATTAATTCTCCTAATCCATGAGCATGGAATATTTTTCCATCTCTTTGTGTCTTCCTCAATTTCTTTCAGAAAATGAAAGGGTCAACCAGGAAATTAAGGAAGAATTAAAAAGATTCATGGAAACTAATGGGAATGAAGATACAACTGTTCAAAATCTTTGGGATGCAGCAAAAGCAGTCCTAAGGGGGAAATACATCGCAATACAAGCATCCATTCAAAAACTGGAAAGAACTCAAATATAAAAGCTAACCTTACACATAAAGGAGCTAGACAAAAAAACAGCAAATAGATCCTACACCCAGCAGAAGAAGAGAGTTAATAAAGATTTGAGCAGAACTCAACGAAATCGAGACCAGAAGAACTGTGGAACAGATCAACAAAACCAGGAGTTGGTTCTTTGAAAGAATTAATAAGATAGATAAACCATTAGCCAGCTTTATTAAAAAGAAGAGAGAGAAGACTCAAATTAATAAAATCATGAATGAGAAAGGAGAGATCACTAACAACACCAAGGAAATACAAACGATTTTAAAAACATATTATGAACAACTATACGCCAATAAATTAGGCAATGTAGAAGAAATGGACACATTTCTGGAAAGCCACAAACTACCAAAACTGGAAAAGGAAGAAATAGAAAACCTGAACAGGCCAATAACCAGGGAGGAAATTGAAGCAGTCATCAAAAACCTCCCAAGATACAAGAGTCCGGGGCCAGATGGCTTCCCAGGGGAATTCTATCAAACGTTTAAAGAAGAAACCATACCTATTCTCCTAAAGCTGTTTGGAAAGATAGAAAGAGATGGAGTACTTCCAAATTCGTTCTATGAGGCCAGCATCACCTTAATTCCAAAACCAGACAAAGACCCTACCAAAAAGGAGAATTATAGACCAATATCCCTGATGAACATGGATGCAAAAATTCTCAACAAGATACTAGCCAATAGGATCCAACAATACATTAAGAAAATTATTCACCATGACCAAGTAGGATTTATCCCCGGGACACAAGGCTGGTTCAACAATCGTAAAACAATCAATGTGATTCATCATATCAGCAAGAGAAAAACCAAGAACCATATGATCCTCTCATTAGATGCAGAGAAAGCATTTGACAAAATACAGCATCCATTCCTGATCAAAACTCTTCAGAGTGTAGGGATAGAAGGAACATTCCTCAACATCTTAAAAGCCATCTACGAAAAGCCCACAGCAAATATCATTCTCAATGGGGAAGCACTGGGAGCCTTTCCCCTAAGATCAGGAACAAGACAGGGATGTCCACTCTCACCACTGCTGTTCAACATAGTACTGGAAGTCCTAGCCTCAGCAATCAGACAACAAAAAGACATTAAAGGCATTCAAATTGGCAAAGAAGAATTCAAACTCTCCCTCTTCGCCGATGACATGATACTCTACATGGAAAACCCAAAAGCCTCCACCCCAAGATTGCTAGAACTCATACAGCAGTTTGGTAGCGTGGCAGGATACAAAACCAATGCCCAGAAATCAGTGGCATTTCTATACACTAACAATGAGACTGAAGAAAGAGAAATTAAGGAGTCAATCCCATTTACAATTGCACCCAAAAGCATAAGATACCTAGGAATAAACCTAACCAAAGAGGTAAAGGATCTATATGCTTAGCACCTTAGAAACAACTGAGAGTGGTAAAGTAGGTGTGACTGTCCCCATTTTATGGATGGGAAAACTAATGTATATGTAGACTGTAAAATGAGAGCTAATTTATCTCCTTCTAATTTTAAGTCTGCTAAGTTTTTTCTACTTTGTTTTGCATATATTTAGACTCCTAAATAGCCTACCCTATATCTCCATCTTCTTTCCTGTCCCTCTCTTCTTCATCCTATCAGGTTTTCTTTATTCCATTTATATCTGACTTACCCAAGATACTTACATTTTGATGTTCATTTCATATCATTTGAAAAATGTTAAAGCATGCTCTCCACCAATTACAGCTCAACAATCCCTTATACAAAACTCTGAGATCTAGATAGGTTTCTGAATTGAGAATTTTTGAATACAAAGATACTACTACTATACATATACTATGGGGTCAAGGAGAAGCACCCAGAATCAACACATTAAAGTCCCCACAAAGATATGTGCAATCACTCACATCTACCAGGATTCACAGCCTCATGCTAGTTCGGGTCATGTTTAGATTTAAAAAGAAAGAAGCTTTTAGTCATTTTTCTCCTTAACACCTGCTAATAGTATACTGCAAATTTTTTCTTGGAATTATCTTCACAGTACTGCATGCACCATATTCTATACTCACAGATTTTGGAATTGAGTGATAATACATGTAACTTGGTAGAAATACTACGTAAGCCACTCACTTTTTCCATATTCTGACCATCTGAGATGTTAACAAGAAAAAAATCTTGATCAGTGGCAAAATGAACAACTGGTTAGTTTTCTTAATAATCAAATCATTCTAGTCTGTTCTAGTTAAAAAGAGCATTACGACTACCACTCAAGCATCTGTTCAGGAATTGGATAAGCTTCCACTTATATTTGGAATCATTTGCACCCTCATCTTATGAGTATATTATTTTACCAATCAACTGTTTTTTGGTTTTGTTGTTTGTTTTTTTTTTGGGGGGGAGGTTTGCCAAAAGTAAAATCAATTCTAGTAAATATATTACTGATTCACTACAAACTATATTAGGCTTCCCTCTAATTTCTTCTTAGTAAAATATGTAACTTCAGGAGATGTTTGAATCCAAGTAAGAATTTTGCAAAATTAATAGACAAGCATTTTTAAAAAGCCAATATTTTCTTTCTGGAGTTTTCCGGGTATGGCTTATATTTACAAGCACTACAAACTTAAGAATCTGAAAAATGAAAACAATTCAAGATATATTCTCAGTGTAATTTCCTTCCTTTGCCTTGCTTCATGTGTGGCCTGAAGCTACAGGTGATCTGTGGTCCTGGTGGGCTCTTCATTATTTAGCCTTTCTTAAACTCATGTACCAGTCCCTGCTGACCAGAATCTGTTTGCACTCTAGATGTGGGTCACGATTAACATATTTTAAATTTCTGAACTTATTTACATGACAGCAGAGATATTTAAATAAACATTCCAAACAGAAGGTGTAAGCAGGTATATAAAAATGACACTTTTCAGAATATGCCCATTTCTTAATGCTGTACAAGTAATTGGGAACTTCTAATTCTTTCACTTAGCTAGTCATAATCCTTCTCCATTAACTACTGGTGCCATCTGTTGATACTCAAGGAATGGACATCCAAATTGGTGTTGATTTGGGTATTGCACAGACATCACATGACTCATCTTATATTTGAATTTTGAAGTTATCACCATACTATCCTTCTAAACTATCTTACATTTCTATACTATCTGACAAGGCGTGAATCATTTCACTTCTGTTTGGTGGCATACCTCATTTTTGGTTTATGTTAATTTGAACTTGAGGCCAAAGATTGAGTTTTATATTTGTTTTTAAATACATTTTCAAGAAATGTTTTATTTTATTTTATTTTATTTTATTTTATTTTATTTTATTTTTTAAGAAATGTTTAAAATAATGTATCAAATGCACTTTAATGTCAACAACAGAAAGTTTAATCAGTGGTATTTTGCATTTCTAGATATTTTTAAATCTCATAAATGTCAAAATCTTTGAAAATATTAGCTTCTATGTTATTATTGTTATTCTTCTTGCTAGTAGTATGTATCATGGGTATATTACTGGATTCCGTAATTCTGATGCTTTGACACCTTGGTGCATTTCAGAACTTGAAAAGACTGGCCTCTCCCAGGGCTAGCCAAAACCTAGAGATACTAAATGATTCTTACTGGAGTGTGCCTTTCATATGAAAATTAACTAATCCTGGGTTCACTTACTCCACCAACTCATCTGTTAGGTTCTCTTATTCAGGTTTGAAACTCCTTTGCCTTAATCACCCCAGAGCCACAAACCAGACAACTTGGGGCAGCCCCCAAAGCCCAAAGCCCCCTGACATTATTCTAGAAGCTAGCCAATCCTAAACCTGCTTACCCTGACTCCCCTGTTCCTTACCACAGAAACCGCAGCAAAGGCTCTTGCCCACATGTACCAGCTGCTCCATACAGTTCCTGGCTTTTACCTGTAAGGTCCTACATGGTGTGGAACCCACCCTCCTCCTCAAAAACTATCCAAAGTGTGAGAAAATATCTTCTGAATAACAAGCAACTCCTGATCTGTTGAACTCATCATAACCGAATAATAATAAAAACTTACATTTTAAAACAATTGGTCACTGGGTCCTTGCCTTCATAGCTGTTCCCAAGTCCTGTGTTTGTAACTTGTGACATCCCAGCCCCTCTGTATCTGGATCTTGAAATTGTTCTTCCTAGAACCAGATGACATGCAGCCTGCTGGCTCTGATACCAAACTGCTAGCATTTTCTGATGCCAAAAGCCTACATTTGGGGCTCAAGCTATATTAATCCCAATATGGCCCCAAGGTAGCTGTCTATGGCTATAGAAAGCGTGAGTGTTAGCCAATACTATAGGTCCACTTGACACTGCCACGTGCCAGAGGTCAAGGCCAGCTCTAGGCCCTGGTTGACTGTCATTTATTCAAGTCCCCATGGATGAATGTTTGCATGTGTGTATACATACACACATTCATATATATGTGCAGTCACATGTATCTTTCTAAACTAATTCTACTGTATGCAAACATTTAAAAATCAATTTAAACGAAATTATACAAAATAAATGTCAGATTTCAGACTACCATGTTTGCACTTCTTAGAAAATAATTTTCTTATATAGAGAGAGACACATACAGATACAGATACATATACATACACACACACTGGTGGATAGTTACTGGTAACTATTTTTTGGCAGTGGGAAAAAAATCTGTTACATAAAAATTTCGAGTTGACTATATATGTGTATGAAGTTTTGTCTGCCATAGTTGGCTTGGTCCATAACCACCTTTAAGCATCTTCCCGTTCCTTATCCCAAAGGCTTTGTGGCTTGCACATATAGTCTACAAACAAAACATACTCCTTTTAAAATGAAATATTCATCATCATTTAAAAATAAAACCAAATTCAAAATTTTCAAAGAGATACTTTAATATCCAACAGTCTTTTAAAAAAAGATTTTATTTATATTTATAATATATTTATATAAATATATTTATAATAACAATGATATCTTTCATGTTAGCTTCAGAAGAATTAAAACAGGCTTTCTACTCCAAAACGTGTAAGATCTCCACTTCTTAAAACCTTTTTTTCCTCATTGTTGATATTTTTGGTCTACTACAATTACATCCTTCAAAGTAACATTAACAAAATGACAGGTTTATTTTTGGCATCATAAGGAGAATATTTCCTGGTAAACTGTTCCCACCATGAATGAGAATAAGAAAACTTAAATTATCCTGTTGGTCTTTGTAAATTTTCCAGTAGAAAATATTTCTTCCTCCATATGGCGAATGGGACTTTGGATCTCTAGGCAGCCTGCTGTTTATTTTATATGGGAAAATATCAAATTAGGGGAAGCATACATTCATGAATTTGCACTGGATTATTTTTATTTCCTTATAAAGCAGTGACAAGGGCATGTGAACTTACATGCACTGAGTAGTTGCTACGTGGTAGATACAGTGCTGAGGGCTTTTAGGTAAGATCCCCTGGGTCCTCAGAATGGCTCTAGCATTCTTCCCTTTTGCAGACGAAGATGCTAACATTCAGAAAGTTTACATGTCTTTGTTTTGAATTTCATTAATGCTTATTAAACATCTAAATGTGTTTGGCACAATTCTGTATCACGGGGATAACAAAGCAAGAAAGACAAATGGTCCCTACCTTCTGGAAGCTTACATTTTATTGGAAGATGCAGATTAACAATTAAATACTTTTTAAATTACACATTTGAATAACTTTAAGGAGAAAGTCATTAAGTCACTGTGATCCAGTATAACAAGGGAATTTATTCTAGCAAAGTTTTTAAGGAGTTAGCATTTAAGCCGAGTTTTAAAAGATGAGAAGGGGCAAATATATTCCTTACTTCCATCAGTTTAGAAGTGGATGGCTTAGTTCTCTTGCTGCAAAATTGTGTACACATGTGTGTGTGCATGCATACGTGTGTGCCCATGTGCTCAGGGATAATATGGGTGAGATTTATAATAGGAATTGAAATTAGGAATGAATTAAAAAAAAAAACCCTTGGAGCTCACGAGACTGAAAGAAAATATAATAAGGAATAACAAAAAGCATATATATTTGGAATATAATGTTGTGATCAATTAGATAGGAATGGTATGTTAGAATGCCTTGTTACTAATTCTTAAGAAAAAAGATAATGTCTTTACCAGACTGAACATTCACCAAATGGCAGTTCCTCATTATCTACTTTATTCTAAAGAAATAGTTCACATCAGCTGGCTTATTGAGAAGGAAAAGGCAAAAATGTGAAATGTTTTTCTAGGGAAGAGTAAAACTATTGAATAATCCTGCTGTTTTCATTTCCTTAAGAAAACATAGAATTCCTTTTAATATTTGGTATCCTATGACAATGGTATCATTTTATTCATGGATAATAAGTAGTCAAAATATACTGTATATGTTGTATTTTGTTAAAGAGGTTTAATTTCAGATGTGATTTTCTTAAACAGATTTAATTTCAAATAACAAATTTAAAGGAGACTTGAATGGACAGCAATATTTAGAAAAAATATTAATATTTTTAAAGTATTTTTTGTGATTTTTGTTATAGGATGTTAGAAAAAAAACATAATGATTTTTTCTAGTTAAGGAAAATTAATGGTAAGAATTTCATGACACATCTTTTGCCTCCCCTGAGTTTTTAGTGTTTCAAATTTTTACCAAAAAGTTCCAAAGTGAAATGTGATGATGTAACTAAATTGTATCTCTTGGGGGCACTTGGGTGGCTCAGTAGTTGAGCCTTAGGCTCATGGTGTGATCCCCAATCCTGGGATTGAGTCCTCCATCGGGCTCCCTGTAGGGAGTCTGCTTCTCCCTCTGCCTATGTCTCTGCCTCTCTCTCTCTCTCTGTGTGTCTCTCATGAATATATAAATAAAATACTTATAAAATAAATAAGATAAAATAATAAAATAAAATAAAATTATATCTACCAATTGTACATTAATTCAATAGATAATTATTTAGTGTCTACTATATTCCAGGTGTTATATTTGAAGCTGCATGAAATACTACAACTTATGGTTTATATTTTAGAAACATCCAACTGTAAAACAAAAACAATAAATCAGCAATAACAATAGAAAAAAAAACAAAAAAAACATAACATTACAATAAACTTTAGCAAAATGGATTGTAACTGGCATGCAGAGAAATAACCACATGGCTGAAATTGTTAGAATACAAAAGGAGATAAAAATATTGAATCAGTGACATTTTATAAAACAGCTATGAATCAGTTTGTCCTGTGTATGTTGCTTTTAGTTTTTATAGGGAAGGGACTTTGTCCTCAAAAAATTCATTCTACCAACTTTCTTGTTAGAATGATCGGGGAAAACATGTTAGTCTAAAACTTAGAAAAACACATACATATGGTCAACTGATTCTCAACACAGGAATCAATCCGGTTCAATTGGGGAAAGGATACTGTTTCCAACAAATGGTGCTAGAACAACTAAGTAACTATATTCACAAATAAAAAAAGGAAAATAATAAATCTCTACCTTATTTCACACCATTTAAAAAAGTTAATTTGAAATGAATCATGGACTTAATGTAAAACCAAAAATTAAAAAAAAAACACCAAAACTTTATAGTTTTGAAAAAACTAGGAAAATATGAGAAAAGCTTTGTGACTATGGGTTAGACAAAGATTCCTTAAAATGACATATACAGGGGTGCCTGGGTGGCTCAGTCAATTAAACTTAGTTTCAGCTCAGGTCATGATCTCAGGATCTTGAGATTGAGCCCACATCAGACTCCATGCTCAGTGTGTAGTCTGCTTGTTCCTCTCTCTCTGTTCCTCCATGCTCTTTCTCTTTCTCCCTCTCATAAATAAACAAAAGTCTTTAAAAAAGAAAAAAATAAAATGACATATACACATGAAATATACAATAAAAGTATGCATATATTGAAATTCATTAAAATTACAAACTTTTGCTTTTCAGAAAACACTTGAAAATTGAAAAGGGGAGCTGCAGACTGGAAAAAAATATTTGTGGGACACACATCTAATATAGGACCTATCTCCAAAATAAATAAAGAACTCTTATGACTCAATAAAAATATTAAGACAAGAAAGTTGGTTTAAAAAGTGGGCAAATGATTTGAATGAGTACTTTTAAAAAATAAAAGATACAGATGATAAATATGCATATTTAAAGATTCATAACATAGTCACTAAACAAATGCAAATTTAAACCACAGTGAGAAACCATAATAAATCTCTAGAATTGCTAAAAAAGGAAGAGTTTGATAAAACCAAGTGTTGGTGAGGATTTGGAGCAATTGAAGCTCCCAGACTGCCAGAGAGAAAACAAGAAGGGAGAGTCACTTTAGAAATCAGTTTGGAGGATACACTTAACATATTGGCACGGCCACTCTACCTCTAGGAACCTACCCAAGGGGATGAAAACTTGTACTTAAATGTTCATAACATCTTCATTATTCATAATTCACAAAAAATGGACATAACTGGTGATTGGATAAACAAATGCAATAAAATACTATCAAAAAAAGAAAAGAAAAAGAATACAGCACTGATACAAGTCAGTAACATAGATGTATTATGCCAACTAAAAGAAATCAGACACAAGACCAAATACTCTATATGAGTCCATGTATATGAAATTCCAGGAAAGACACAAGTAGAGTGATAGAAAACAGATCAATGGTTGCCAGGGGTGAGAGGGTGAAGGCGGAGGGGACTCATTACCAAGGGAACTTTTCAGAGTGATGGCAAGACTTCCTATTCAGCCTGTGTGTGGTGGTGGTTACATGACTGAATGCATGAGTTAAAAACTCATGGAATTATACTCTTAAAATCGGACAGTTTTATGATGTGTAAATTACACTTCAATAAAGCCAACAAAAAATTTTTAATCGCATGTTTGCTAAGAGTTTAGATACAGATTATAAATTAATTTTTTAAACCTTACTTAAAATTAAAAACATATTTTTTTGCTCCAAATACATACTCCAGGGAAGTATAAGGGATGCAGCTGAATACATTCTGAGTAAAACACTGTCATTTGTGTGCATACAGACATAATCATTGACATTCCACCACTGCCAAATTAAGGAGGGCAATATGAAAAGTAATGCAGCTTCTTTCAGCAACAGAGAATACAAGGGAAAAATAAAAGTACTAGGGGACTAGGAACGAGTCCCCTTGAAGTAGTTAGCCCCAGATTTATAGTCCAAGTATAGTAAAGAAAGAGATGAATACGACCATGCTGACTACCTAGGAATCAGCTAGACTCATCCTCATGCAGGTCACAGGTGTCCGAAGTCAGAAAAAAGTATGAGTGCAAAGTCAAAATCTTGTAATACAGAACAATGTGAAGCCAAAGGATGCAATGCTTTTTCAATATTCTGCTAATTAGTATAAAATATTACCTATCCCTTTAAAAGGCTGAATACGAAGTAGTGGTGTCTCAGATACCTAATATGAAATAAACCTTGAGTTTATTCATAATGAGAATGCACCCCAACTAAAATCTAAAAATGGTTATGGAGCTTCCCATTACAAGCACAGCAAAGGGACACTTACTTCCACCCATGTTCTATGCTATATGGCAATACCAACTTGTCTACCTTCCCCCAAACACTGAGCAGTGTTTACCTCTTATTCCACTTGACTGCATATTTCAGGCTGATTGCTTGTGGCCTCCTGATCACCTCATTTAAAGTTTTTAATTGCATTGTCTTAAAAGTGAACACCATAGCATGTGTGATATTTAGTAATGAGGTAAAAACGAAAATGTAAGCTTACAGGTAAGTCATTTACATAATTCTTTGAGATTATATAAAACACTATCATATTAGGAACGTACACATTGCTAATTACAAAATTATATTCCATCAACCAACACAAATTGAAGAGTCAGGGTGTTTAAGTTGCTTAACAAATTGTTGAGTGGTTGGGTCTTGGAATGTGTTTTTGGTTTTGCTAGACTTTCCGACTTTGTCTCTGTGGCTGCCACTGTGTAATTAATGTTCCTTTCTAGCAACGGCAGTAAGATTAACAGTACCTGAGACATAGGAGGCTATGACATCATGTATACCACCTACAAAAATATACTGGTGAGTGCTCTTGATTTGCTCTAGACTATGTATGGAAGTTTTTCCTGAAATAGGAAATTAGAAGTATGAGAACATTTATGCACACACACTAATGAAGGACCCATTGGTCCTTTCACCTAAGTTTTAAAAAAAACTGTGCCAAATTGTTTTTTTCTCTTTATTTGATGTGCTGCAGGCTATTTCAGTATTTCTGCTATGCTAGGAACCTTTTTCTTCTATTTTTAGCTTCCAGGTAGTAGAGAGACAGTGAATAAAATTTGGGTTAATTTGCAGAGGTGTCTGGAAAGCATTTGAAAAATTACTGGCGATCACTAGTCTCTAAAAATGGGTCATGAAGAGCAAGTCCCATAAGGCAGATCTTTTGTATTTTTGATAGATTTATTAGCACTGGAAAAACTAGGGAACTGTGTGAAAACAATGCTTCTGGACATTAGTCAAGCATCTGTGAGGACTATTCGTAGATCCTGGAATGCCTTTCTAACTTTCATCATTTTAATTATTCCTCAAGACCTATCCAGATGTCACCAATGCTGCAAAGCAGACCCTAGTTAATCCAGGTAGAGGCACCTGCAGCTGTTTGGTGGTTCCATCGAACAGATGTTCTCTACTACACCCTTTTATTAGGTATGAATCACAGGACTTTTAACAATTTGTTTGAACACCAGCCTCCTCTACTAGAATGTGATCCATTAGATGACATTATGTTTGGCCGGTATTAAAGTATCAACAAATACTTGATGAAAGCTGTAGAAGAAGTCCTGCCTACAAAATGAAAAAGGTATACTCTGGGTAACAATAGATATAGGTAGATACTTAATGAGAACATGGAAATACTATTTTCAATTTCAAATGACAAAGAGTTAACTTACAGGAACCAACTGACTTCTTTATTTAATTTCAGGTTTCTACAGGGGTGAGTATTACATGGATGACAGAAGAAATCAATGAGTTTTCACCATGCTGTAACAATGAGTTAAATCCTAAAAGATGAAATTTGATCAGGATAACTAAAAAAGCATAGCTTTAGATAAAAATATTTTACAGTCCAGGATCAATACATGGAAGCTTAATATCATAACCTGAAGAGAAGACCACAACTGATGGGAAATATTCATGGAGCAGTTGATCTGCATCAGCCAAAAGGCTAAGCACTTTAGGAGTATCACTTAGCTCAACCCTCAGAACAGAGCAATATCAGAATCTGCAATTAAAAGGTGAGGCACTTGAAACCAGGAAGGCTTAAGTAATCAGCCCAAGGTAACACAAATAATATGTAAAATGACATAGTGTGAGATCCTTGGCTCTCTGGGCATAAAGCTCATGGTCTCGACCAACATGCTATACTGGTTCTCAAAGAGGACTAGATGTGGCCAGCCACCCCTCCCCAAATATTATTAAGTCTTTAAGCTGCTTTAATAGATGTGTTATATCCACGCTAAGGAGGCTCATTATTCTTCATCACTTTAGGTACTTCTTTTTAGAGGGTGGAGCAGAAGGACTAGGAAAGAGAGAATCCCAAGCAGACTCCCCACGGGACTCAATGCTCCAGTGTGGGGCTTGATCTCCTGACCTTGGGATGACCTGAGCCTAAATCAGGAATTAGACACTGAACTGATTGTGCCACCCAGGTGCTGCACTTTTTGTACTTCTTATAAAATTATGATTGTTCAAATTTCATCTCTGGGATGGTAAAGGGCCCAAATGGAAAGAGTGGTTACAATGTTCAAGAAGACTTGAGAGGATACAGCCACCATCTTGAAATGTCCAGAGAACCCGTCATTTCCAGGTTGGACTTTTACTTTTTTGCATGGCTCCAGAAGATGAAACAAGAGCTGATGGGGATCACTATTTAGCAACTGCAAGCGTCCAGAATCAGACAGATGGAGAACCCCTCTACACAGGAGAGTGCTCATTTGGAGACTGGATGATGCTAGTTCAGGGGGATGGACCAGGCTGGCAGTTTGAACAGGTGACCTCAAAGTTCCTTTCCCAGTAGGATCCCTGGGTGGTGCAGCGGTTTGGCGCCTGCCTTTGGCCCAGGGCGCGATCCTGGAGACCCGGGATCGAGTCCCACATCGGACTTCCGGTGCATGGAGCCTGCTTCTCCCTCTGCCTGTGTCTCTGCCTCTCTCTCTCTCTCTCTCTCTGTGACTATCATAAATAAATAAAAATTTTTTTAAAAAAGTTCCTTTCCCAGTATCTGTAAGTCTATAGCTACCAATGAGCTAGTTAGCAGAATAAATGAAAATGCTAAAATTATGATTTGAAAACTTGATGTCAAAATTTTTGAAAAATGCATATCAAGCATGGTTTGAATTACTGAACATTATACCTCTGCCTAACCTGGAAAAGTGAAAAATTCAAAGTGAAAAATTCATATGAGAGTCAACAAGCCTGAAGCCAATAAAGGCACAGAAGGAAATGGGATGAATCTGCTGGGTGCACAATCTAGCAGCTGTTCTCCCCAGGTGGTTCAGAAACCTCCCTCATCTTGTTAAAATTCTCCAAGGCACTCACATCACATTATCACAAGTGATAATGGTATTAATTTAGAAATAATATAAGTATTTCCACCTCTAAAACAAAACTGTTTGAACCTATCATATAAAAACTAGCAGCTAAAAAAAACCCCAAAAAACTAGCAGCAATTAGGAGGGATCATAACATGGTGACCAAGTACCAAAGCAGTATTGATTAGCTGTTTTTGCTCATTTATAGCATTATCCATTTAATGGCATATTTATAGGCATACATTGTTTTTAACTTAACTTTTAACATATACTTTATAAGTTTTAATATATAGTTGGTCTCCAAATCAAACAGGCTACAATATTCAATGTGTTAACTTAATTGTTGAAAAAAGCTACTTAATCGAAAGTTAACCTCATTTTTTTATAGAAGAAAAAAACAGAAATGCATCTGTGCAATTCCCCCCCCCATTATACTCTTACTGTTGGTCTATGAAAGGTCAATCGTTTTTGTATGTTTGTTTTTGTTTGTTGTGTGTGTTTGCTCTTGTCATCCTCTCAATTTAATCCTTGTTTCCTCATAGTAACTCATAGAAGGATATTTAATATATGTTCTTCTAATCCATTCTCCATGTGGTTATCTACTTATACATGTATCTTTAAGAAAGATATATATTGTCTTTTAATTTTAATGGTTTCCCTTTTTTTTCACCCAACACTATGCTGAACACTATGCTTCTGAGTCCCTGTGCTTGTATAGAGATTTAATTCATTACTCTGGGCTCATGCAAAGCTCTCTATGTCTCACACTTGGCTAATCTATTCCCAGGAATCTCTCCAAATACTTCTGTGATAGGTGCCTGCTGCATGTCTCTTTGTGAGCTAGGAGAATGTTCTTGGTAATGTATTTCAAGGTGGGGTGCAGGACACTGGTGACATCAGGACTACATTCTACATTTCATCTAGTTCAGACCCCTTGCTTCTTTTTTCTTAAGTTATATACACAAATGATTAACAAGGATTTCTAGTTTCTACCTCTGCAACTTGTCTGAAGACTTGCTTTGTCCATTTTTCTACTAGAATAAACTCTTCCATCTAGAATTTTATTTATATTGTTTCCTTATATATTCTAGATACTAATTCTCTTCTGGTAAATAATCATGTGTTCTCTAAGTCACCTATTTCATACATCTCTTAATTTTCCAACATTGTCCTTCACTGAATAGAAATATTAATTCTGGGAGTGCCTGAGTGGCTCAGTTGGTTAAGCATCCAATTCTTGTTTTGGCTCAGGTCATGATCTCATGGGTTGTGGGATAGAACCCCATAGCCAGTTCCAAATTGGGCTCCTCATTCAGCAAGGAGTATGCTTGAAAGATTCTCTCCGTATGCCTCTCCCCATTCACCTACTCTCTCTTTCTATCCAAAAATAAATAAATCAGTCTTAAAAAATAAGTATTAATTCTGATACAGTCTTATAATGTCAATTGTTTCTCTAATTATTTTTGCTTTTTTAGGAAAAAAGGTTGTTCAAGAAAGCATTTCCTATCCCACTATCATTAAAATATTCCCCAACATTTTATTCTATAATTTTATGGGATTTTCTTTCACAATTAAGTCTTTAAAACATCAGAAATTTTATGTGTTCTATTCATAGTAAGCCAAGTTTCCATCCAAGTTATACTACTTTGATCACATATCAAAGTCACATATATTCATGGAGATCTTTCTGGAATTCGTTGCAGCAGTGATTTGTCTGTATTTTCCAGAACAAGTATACATGGATTTTATTACTATGATGTTGATGTTATTATATGGTAAGGAGAGAACTTAACTATTTTTAAAAATTATTTATTTATTTATTTAAGAAAGAGAGTGAGCAAGAGAGAGAGAGCCCAAGCAAGGAGAGGGAGGGAGAGGGAGAAGCAAAATCCCCACTGAGCAGGGAGCCTGATGTGGGGCCTGATTCCCGGACCCTGGGTTCACAACCTGAGCCGAAGGCAGACTTAGCCAACTGAGCACTCAGGTGACCCAGGCCTGACTATTTTAATTATATATTGAAGGTAAGATACTTCATTTTAAATTATTCCAGTCTATAATTTACAATGGAATCATTAAGTTCTTGACAATATCCTAACTAGATGAAGGAACACATTGTTAGATTACCACAAAGATATCCACATATTACCTTGGATAAAGACTCTGTTCACCATGTTTATGCTGAAGCATAAACATTTATTTTTTTTAAAGATTTTATCTATTTACTCATGAGAGACACACACACACAGAGAGAGAGAGAGAGGCAGAGACACAGGGAGAGGGAGAAGCAGGCCCCATGCAGGGAGCTCAATGTGGGACTTGATCGTGGGACTCCAGGATTACGCCTTGAGCCAAAGGCAGGCACTAAACCGCTGGGCCACCCAGGGATCCCCTAAACGTTTATTTTTAATACAAGAGGAAATTTTATGAGGTTCAAGGTTTCCTACAACTAAAATTTCATGCCAAGTCACAGTTTTCTCATTTCTAAAATAAAAGGAATGGACAAGATGATGGTGAAAGTCTGTTTAAGTTCTAAAGGTTTTATGAGCCTATAAAAATCACCCAAATAGAAATTTCAATGAGAAAAGGTAATTTCCATGTCTCTATTTCTAGATAAATTTCCTAGAAGGTAGGCTTTCCTCATGCATTCACCTTCATGCTTTGTCTCAAACATAAGATTTTATGTAGACCAACTGAAGATACAGAAAACTATCCTTCATTCTAAAATAGGTTACTTAAAAATTAAAAGCATAACCAACACAGGACAGTGAAATTTTAAGTTACATTAATATCTACTAATATGATATGTTTTAAGACTGAATATGAGCAATTTAATAAAATATGAGCTAAAAGGATTAGACATACTTCATCAGACAAAGTTGGTATTTCTAAAATGTCATTGCCAAAATATGTCCTTAATAATCAATTTTATGTAAGGGTAAAAAGATACTCTCTTATCTCTAAACATCACAGAAAATTTAATTGAAATATTTCTTCATGTGATCTCGAAGAGAATGGTACTGCATTTTTAGTTTATATTGTTATTTAAATAATATATGTAATATCACTTAAGATCAAAGTGGCAAAATTAAATAATTATGCCAGTATACCCCTTAGACCAAATTTAGCTTCTTCGTATATTTTAGATGATATCTACTTGTAGTTTTCAAAAATGTAAAAGATGTTACTTAAGAGCATTGAAGTAACCATTTCATTATCACAATTTTCTTTTATTTATTTTATTTTTAAAAGATTTTATTTATTTATTCATAGAGACAGAGAGAGAGGCAGAGACACAGGCAGAGGGAGAAGCAGGCATCATACAGAGAGTCTGATGTGGGACTTGATCCAGGGTCTCCAGGATCATGCCCTGGGCTGCAGGCAGCGCTAAAGCGCTGCGCCACCGAGGCTGCCCTCATTATCACAATTTTAAAATGAGGCAACATTACACATTCCCCAGAATGGCTGTGATAAAGACAGATAATAACCAATGTTGCCTGAGATGTAGAAAAACTGTAACATTCATACATTGCTACTGCTAATGTAAAATGATACAGTCATTTTGGAAAACAGTTTGGTAGTTTCTTAAAAATTAAACATAAACTCACCATACTCAGAAATTACATTTCCATGAATATACCCATGGAAAATGAAAATTTATGTCTACACAAAGATGTGCATGCAAATGTTCATAGAAACATTATTCATAATAAACCCAAACTGGAAACAATATAAATGTTCATTAACCAGCAAATGGATAAACAAAATGTGGAATATTTACACAATGGAATACTAGTCAGCAAATAAAAGGAATGAACTACTGATATATGCTAAAACTTGGATGACTCTCAAAAGTATTACGACAAATGACAGAGCCAGAGGCAAAAGATAACATATGGTATGATGCCATTTTTATGAACTGTTTAGGAGAGGCAAAGTTATAGAGTCAGAAAGCAGATTAGTAATTTCCTAAAACTGAGGTTAGGAACAGGAATTAACTAGAAAAGGACATGAGGGAACTTTTTAGGTTAACGGAGATTCTAAAATGGATTGTGGTAGAGAATCACATCCAAGAATGGAGGAATGAAGACCTCCAGGAGCCCATTCCTCAGTGAAACAAACATAACTGGTAAGAATGATCTGAAAAAATCAACAACTATTTAACATCTCTGGAAGTTGTCTTCAAGGCATATCACAAATGGAGAAACACTCAAGATCATCAACTAAATCTTGGTTAAAAGAGAATCTGGGCATCTGAACCACAGCACACTCCTCTCCTTGCAGATAAGTTTCATAGAAGCTCTACTGTGAATGCCTGAGGAAAAAAGACAGGACTTCCTCTCTCATCACCTCCGAGTCCAAAGCTATAGTTTCTTCTTAGGAAGAGAAAATATCAGTGTTGTTTATCCCTACACCTCTATCTTACAGAAGCTCTATCTCAGGCAAATGTGGCTGAGGTGTCTAGAGCAGTCTTCCTCCACCTAGTTCAATTTGTAAGGTGGAAGCTCTATCCCAGCTGAAGCCAGCTGCCAATGTTTGGCTCTGCCTGGCTTGTCTCAGCTCTCTTGGAAGGAGGAGGTTCCATCCTGGGAGAGGGAAGCTGAGAAGACCAAGAATTAGCATCTCAGCTTAGGGCCCATCTCAGAGAGTAGCAGTATCACTCCAGAAGTGGTCTACTTTCCTGGTTCCCACCTTCAGAGCTTCAGTGCAGATGTTTTGCACAAACAGAGAGACAGGTTTAAGAACAAGAGAGCTTCCTAAAGGGACTGTCCTCCCTAAAGGGACTGACTATATTTGAAACAGAGCATGGAGAGTTCAAGCCTAAGGGTTTGTTGAAAACAATGAAGATCTTGGTGGTGAGCAATTAAGAGAAGGTTGGCAGTTCTATGACTGCAATAAGTAAAGTTCCAGACCAGCTAGAAGTTTGCCAGAGAGAATCCAGGAAAGAGACAGGTATGAAGATATTTCCTGGGGTTGGAGCAAAACTCAAAGTCTAGGGAGATCAAAGAAAAGTCGACTGAAATGTG
Source organism: Canis lupus baileyi (assembly GCF_048164855.1). NCBI lineage: Eukaryota > Metazoa > Chordata > Mammalia > Carnivora > Canidae > Canis > Canis lupus. Next base: position 4,364,363 of record NC_132868.1, on the reverse strand, counting down.
AGGATGAACTGTGCAACATGCCTAAGGATGCTGCCTCTGAGGAGCAATATCAGATGTTAAACAGGGAAAACGAACTTCACCAAAATAGCCCAGCCAAGTTACTAAAGAAATACACAAACAGAAGAAACACCAAACCCAGGTGTGGGGGTGGAGAGAGAGAGAGCAGTATCCAGGACTGCTGAAATATATTACTTAAAATGTCAAGTTTTCAACAGAAAAGTTATGAGACATATAAAGAAACAGTGAACCATACAAAGGACAAAAAAAGCAGATATTGGTAAACTGCAGCTGAAGGAATCCAGATGGTAGATTTTGCAGACAAAGATTTCAAAGCAGCTGGTACAAATATGTTCAAAGAACTAAAGGAAACCGTGCTTAAAGAATAAAAGAAGAGCGGCCCCGGTGGCCCAGCGGTTTAGCGCCACCTTCAGCCCAGGGTGTGATCCTGGAGACCTGGGATCTAGTCCCACATCGGGCTCCCTGCATGGAGCCTGCTTCTCCCTCTGCCTGTGTCTCTGCCTCTCTCTCTCTCTGTACCTCTTATGAGTAAATAAATAAAATCTTGAAAAAATAATAAAAGGAATGTATGACTAATGACCTATCAAACACAGAATATCAATAGATAGAAATTATCAAAAAGAACCAAATGTAAAGTCTTAGGTTGAAAAGTACAATCGCTGAAATCAAAGATTCACTAGAGGTGCCCTGTGGTAGATGAGAGCTGGTAGAAGCAAGCTGCAATAAACTTGAAGACAGACCAATAAAAATGACACAATCCAAGATTTGGGAGAAGAAAGAATGAAAAAAACATGAACAGCGCCTCAGAGAAATGGGGAACCTTATTATGCATTCCACCATACATGTAAAGGGAGCACCAGAAGGACAGGAGACATGAAATGAAATAGAAAAAAGTATCAAACAAATAATTATTTTAAAATTTTCAAATTCAATGGAAAACAATCTAAAAATCCAAGAAGTTCAATAAACAAGTAGGGTAAACCCAAAGAGATTCACACCCAGACACATCACAGTTCTAATGTTAAAAGAGAAAAACAGTAGAAGCCTTAAAAACAGCAAAAGAAAAAAAAAAAAAACAGCAAAAGAAAACTGACTCCCTATTTATAAGGAAATGCCAATAAAAGTAACTTCTCATATTGAGCAAAACCATCTTTCAAAGTTGAAAGTGAAAGAAATACACTTTTACATAAACAAAAATGCAAAGATTTGTTGCCAGCACACTCACCTTGCAAGAAATACTAAGGAAAATTCTTCAGGATGAAAATAGGTGACACTGGACATTAATTCAAATCAAAATGAAAAAAAAATAAAGAGTGCCACTAAAGGTAATTATGTACTTGTGAAACCTTGAATGCCTTTTTCTTCCCCCTTCTTTTAGTTTTATGTAGCTACATAAAACAATATGTATATCATTGCAATATTGCTAATATGACATATATAGTCTATTTGACAAAAACAGCACAATGGAAGGAAATAGGCAGACAGCATTATTAAGAGTAAGAAATTATACCAGATGGTAGACTGAATACTCAGAAACAAATGACCAAGGGACAATCCACCAGGAAGATAGAAAATTTCCAAAAATACATGTCACTAACCACGGATCCTTAAGAGCCGCAAAGGAAAAATACAGGATTGAAGGTTGACAGAGGAGTCAGCAATACTAATTGACGACTTCAATATCCCACTAACAGTAGTGGACATACTAACCTCAGAGAAATACAGAGCAGAACAGAACCGTAAGTCCAGACACAAACCCGTGCATGTAAGGCGAACACTGGAATTCCTTATCGAACACTTTCCTGTTAGCTACAGACTTTCTTAAAGAATTTTAGTCTGAGCGTATAACCACCTAGTTATGTTAGCTTATTAAGAATGGTGTCTTTCAGCTTAAGTTCCATCCATTAATGTTCTGTTCATTTTTTTTTAAATCTTCATTTGGAATCAAATAATTTCAGTCCTTTAATGAGTGCTGGTTCTGAGGCTCTGTGACTTTCAGTAGATAGAGCTGTAGTGCATCTTCTCTTTTTTTTTTTTTTTTTTTTTTAAGATTTACTTATTTACTTACTTGAGAAAGAGAGAGCATGCAAGCGTAAGTTGGGGAAGAGGCAGAGGGTGACAAGGAAACAGAATCTCAAGCAGGCTCCATGCCCAGTGCAGAGCCAGACTTGGGGCTTGATCTCACAACCCTGAGATCATGACCTGAGCCAAAGTCAAGAGTCGGACACTTACCCAACTGAGCCACACAGGCGCCCCTGTAGTCCATCTTATACCTGATCTTTCTCCTTGAGCACGCACAGGGGAAGAGAAAGGTGTTTCTTTATGAGGCTGTCATTGAAAGTGAGTAATGGGGACACCTGGGTAGCTCAGTGGTTGAGCATCTGCCTTCAGCCCAGGGTGTGATCCCGGAGTCCTGGGATCGAGTCCCGCATCAGGCTCCCTGCAAGGAGCCAGCTTCTTCCTCTGCCTATGTCTCAGCCTCTCTCTCTGTGTCTCTTATGAATAAATAAATTCTTTAAAAAAAGAAAAAAAGAAAAAGAAACCATACACTCACTAGAAGGAGATAATTTTACCTTTTAAGAAAAATCTGGGTGTACACAGCACCATATATTTCCAATGTGCCTCTTTAGCATCAGTGGAATTGGAGCAGGACCACAGGCTCACACACAGACATAGAGCAGGTTGGCTGCCTCCCCTTCTTGAAAGCACTCATAAACTTCACAATTGATTCTCTTGTGAATTCACATTTCAGGACTTTGGGGAACTGAGACCAGATAGGCATCTTTCCCTTTTATTCCCAGGAGATGTAATGGGCATGGACAGGCTCCTGTGTTTCTTCTCATTCCAAATCCTATGTACTCACTGTGCGGTTCTTCCTCTAACTCTTTCTCTGGAGAGAGGAGAGATGAAAAACCAGGGATCCCTATGGGTTCTCAATTGGCTGCTGTTTTTATGCAATCTCAGGCTGAAGTTTGAAAGACAGATCAGGAAATTGAATATTTTACCGTTTTAAGTAAGATGAAGATAAGATGAAATGGCCCTGAAAGCATGTGACAAGTGACAAGAAGGTTCACAGAATTACAGGGCATTTTAATATTTAAGAAAAAACTGGAAGAAAATGAGCTAATGATGGAAATGAGAGGAATGTTGGGAAAGGGAGAATAAAATCAATGATGCTAGAAAACCCAGGGTGAAAAGCAGTTTCCCAAGTATGCAACCCCCAGTATCAGATGCTTTCAATAATAGGTCAATAGGTCAAGAAGCAAAAAGGCTATTATTTTGGGATCCTGGAGCTCATGAGCCTTTTCAGCAATTTTAATGTCATATTGTGGGCAGACAACACAGCCAATAAGTTAAAAGATCAATAGGAAATGATGAATTAGAGGTGAAGAGTACCCAGCATCCTTTCAAGACTTGTAACGGTGATAGCAAGGAAGGGATCATTTGAAAAGGGAAAATAATAAGCAAAGACTTTTTTCCCTTATAAAATTAAAGTGGATGGAATGATTTGGGCATGTTTCTAGGCAAATAATATGGAGAAGGGGGTAGACAGTCATTAGAAATTTGAGATGGAAAATGGGTCATGAAGCAAGACTCACAAGAATATGGAACTAAAATCCATGAGGAGGGGGTAGTGTGGTTAATGTTATCTTTAGAGAGACGAAAGCACCATCGCTGAGAGGCTGGACGATGGGACAGAAGGGTGAGGAACTGAGTCATAGAGTCATCTCCCAAGCGTGAGGGTTGCTGGGGGTAGGAAGCTCGAGGGAGGCAGGATACAGAGGAGAGAAATAAAACTCACTAGGAATTGAGTTCATTATTTCCTGAAGAAATTTCATGAGAGCTTTTGGAAATCAGCTGCGATTGGAAAGGTTAGAAATCCATAATTTCTGAAGGCATGTTAGGGATAAGACATTTCTATTATTAACTTCCATGGCTTTCCAAATTCATTCAGATTCTTTTCAGAATTGCCACAACTTCCCAGCCACATCTCAAAAATCCATATGTACATCTTATTTCTACCATTCATTGTTTGTTTTTTTATAATTGTACTGTAGGAATTCAGTCCCTTGTATTTCTCACAGAAAAGATCAGGTTGTTTTTTTTTTTTTCCTCATAATGTAGATTGGCTGCTTTGTGTGTTTTTTGTTTCTTTTTTTGTTTTTGTTTTTGTTTTTTTATTTTGTGTTTTAAACTGCTTGATTTCAGGCCTCCTGTCAGTCTGGCCTTGCAGACACACTGCCTGGGCCTGAAGCCTCTCTGGGTTCCGCCAACTGATCAGCCCCTGCCCCACGCTGCTCCTCCATGCCAGTTTCTTTCTGCATGGAATCTGAGTTTCTCTTTCCTCTACTTCACATCATAAATCAAAGCTTTCACATTAATTTGTAGTCTTCTAGGAATGGATTCAATTGCTCATGTTCTGAAGCCCATCCAACATTAGGAGTTGAATCCCCACTCATTCATGACTATTGTCACTTTAGTGGATGAAAGAAAAATGAGAAAAACTTGCCTTTTCAATGAACACTACAGATAATCCTTTGAAATTAACCTACTTAGCATGTATATTATACTTCCAATAAAAACTAAACACCACATTCACACAGACACACACAAAATTAACGTGTTTATAAATTGGATAGATAATATTTTGTAGCGGGGAAACCTGGCTGACTCAGTTGGTAGAATACATGACTCTTAATCTCAAGGTCAGGAGTTCAAGTCCCAGGTTGGAAATGGAGCCTACTTTAAAAATATATATATAATATTATATATATATATATATATATTATAGTTGTAACTACTGCCAATCTCAAACCTAATCTTGCCCCAGGATTCTTCTACAGAAAATACCAGCTTTGTCTTCCCCGTCCTTCTGTTCTGGGATGAATTTTGTGATGGAGTATAGTGCTTTGCTATATCCATCCAAATCCTGGTTATAGCAGAGACTTGAAGTCCTCAGTAATTATAGAAATAAGCCTTTCACTAAAAATCAAATATAGACTAGGGATGGGAGAAGTGGTACAAATGACAAACATGCAACAATAACAGGCCGTGATGATAGTGCAGGCAACTTTCCTTGAGTATTTCCACTCCCTCTTGATTATTTCCCATCTTCGAGTACAACTTGGCAAGCTACCTCTACTGCCTGAAAAAGTGGAACACTGTTAATCAAAGAAAATCAGGTCCAATGTTCAAGTCTGGAAGACACTTCTGAAATATTATAAAGTGTGTCATCTTGGCAACCAGCTGGAGTGCAACCATTTGGAGCAGGTCTATTTCTCAATATGTGCAAAGAATAAGCTTAAGATGTGCATGCTGGTGTTGAATGGAGCATGAAGAAAGCACTGGAGACCACATAAATATCAAGCAATGACCTTCCGTTTGGAAGTTGGAGGCAATTCTTCACATGGGCTCCTCTGCATTTAGAATTTATTTTTCTGGGTTCCAAGGTACAGGTAGATTGGAATAGGGATAAATAATATGGCGATCCAGAAGACCATGGGGGTAAGAGGGTGACCAGCAGAAAAAGGAGTTACTACCTCAAATAAGTAGCAATTTCAGAATAGCAAGAAAGCCATTTCATTTAGTGGCTGAAAAGTTTTCAAAGAGAAATAACACTTTTGAAATGCAATCATGACCTTGGAAAACATTTAGCTAATTTTGTTTATTTCTTTTTTAAAAGATTTATTTATTTTAGAGAGAGGGTGAGCCAAGGGAGGGGCAAAGGAAGAGGGAAAGAGAAGTAGATTCTCTACTGAGCTCAGAGCCTGATATGGGGCTCGATCCCATGACTATGAGATCATGACCTAAGTTGAAATCAAGAATAGGACACTCAACCAATTAAGCCACCCAGGCACCCCTAATTCTATTTCTAAATGCCTGCTGAGTTTTATTTAAATAACTAATAGAAAGTATATTAAACAAAAAGAGTTCTTGTCAATGAACCATTTTAACAGAACGTTTAAGTCATGAGTAAAGAGATCTATTAAAAGACCATCTTGGTAATTGCTTCTTTGGAAAAATGATTACAAATGCCCCAAAGTAGTTGGGAGGTTGGTTTTTGCTCAAACTCTAGAAATATTTTCATCTTGAGAATATGCAAATCAATACCTTACACTTAATTTTTTTCTCAATGACCTTTCCTGAAAAATTTTATATAACAAGTTGCTCCTATTTGAATTGCTTGTTTATCAAAATATCTTAGTCTACAATTCCACCTCCTTAGTCTGAGAACAATGTTATTGAGAAGGATGTTGGCACACACATAGCATTCTGCAGTATCAACTTCTAACTCACTAAGTCTCAGTCCTCATTCTGAAAAGTATCATGACTTTTATATTTAACAACATAAAAGAATGATATACCCAAAAACCAGCTGGCCAGTCTGTTCACCAAACAGTAACTGTGACACATTTATGTTTTTTTAAATTATTATTTTTGATTCAGTTTTCAAATCCACTTTAGTCTCTCCTTCCTCATTCAAAACCTACTACAGAATTACTGAAATATGTTATATTTTTGAAACTAAGGGAGACCTCCAGATCATCTCACCTACAGCCTCACTTTATAGATAAGACCACAGGGAACTTGGCTATAGGCTTAATCTGCTCAAGAAAAGTAATACCTTACAACAAGTCAAATGTAAAAATCTAATGTAATGAATGTAAAGAACTGTTCTCCAAAGTCTTTGAATTTAATAAGAAAAGATAATAATCTCTTTTTTAATTTTGTTTTTTGTTTTTGGGTTTTTTTTTTTTTTTGGTCAAATGAAATTAGTTTCAGATTTATTTAAGTTTTGTTAAAACATTCTTAGAACTTTAGATTAGCTGAGCCAGATGAAGGGGTGAAGGTTTCTTGTTACTAGCTGCCCCTCTGGGAGATTAATGGCTCCTATCCAGACCTGGCTGTAGCACATTCTTCTCTGCGGAGCTATAACGTGTACGCCGCCAGACTGAGTGATCCGTTCCCAAACATTCTGCCCAGGGCTCCTGCACTAGAAAAGTGAGCTCCTCAGAAAGCTGGCAATACTTATTTTATGTATTTTATTTTATGTTTGCTCATCTTTTTTTAATGCCTTAATTTTACTTTCACTTAAAAAAAATTAGCCAGAAGGACTAGCATTAGTCTAAGAAATCACTGCTACTCCAGTAATAGACTGGGTATCTTAATTCTCTCCTTAGCTCTACGCAAGCCCTTAAATTGTCTGGCACTCATTATATTCTCTGGTTCTTGAAAGTCCCTCTGAATCATAAATATGCTCCCAGGAAAAAGTCAACAAGTGCACACTAACCATCCCTATAATCGAATAGAAGCATGGGTTCTGACTGCTCCAACTTTGGAAGAAGGATAGCTTCCTATTGCTTTGTTTATTTTTTATATTTTAGGTTTTATTTATTTATTCAGGAAAGACACAGAGAGAGGCAGAGACACAGGCAGAGGAAGAAACAGGAGCCTGATGCAGAACTCGATCCCAAAATCCCAGGATCCTGCCCTGAGCCAAAGGCAGGTGCTCAACCAATGAGCCACCCAGGGGTCTCCTCTATTGCTTTATAAGAAAAAGGAAAAATTTCCCTGACCTATGATAATTTAAATACCCTACTGTCTTGGCCAGAACTGAGAAGGAATACTCAAGAAACCAAAGAGACAGAACCTCTCAATAGAAACCACTGTAATTACTGGTTTGCAATAAAGGTGAATCTGCCTCCAAGAGACATTCGCAATGTCTATGAGATATTTTTGGTTTCCAAAACTGGAGTGAGGAGCTGCTATGTAGCCACACAGTCATCAAATGGTCAGAAGGCAGTAATGCTACTGAACATCCTACAACACACAGGGCACCAAGCACAACAGAATATTATCTTATCCAAAATATCACTAGTGCTAAGGTGAGAACCCTCATCGGAATCTTGCCATTCAGACTGCTGTCTTTGACAGCTGTGGCCTCCTCTAGGAGTTTGGTAGAAACCTGAGCCCCATCACAGACCTACGGTATCAATCTCTATGCCAAGGTGGACAGGTGATTCATGTAGGCCATCAAATTTGAGAAGCACAGATTACCATAATGCCTAGACAATCCTTAAGTGTTCAAAAATATCATCTGTCTTATTGCCTGAAAGAATACCCTAACAGTAAGAGTCTCACTACTCCAGCATCCTGTCTCTACTTCAAATTTCTATTACCAGCAGTTCCATTCGATATTACACTGTTACATGTAAAAAAAAAAAAAAAAAAAAAATCCACAGCACAATAATATGGAAAATTCTATGTAGGGTACACTTATCTGCACTGGAACCTCTAATAGGATAATGCACCTTAAGAATCTCCCAGAAAAGGCTATCATATATACCATTTCTCCAAATAATTTAATTACGGGATCTATTTTTTCCTCAGAGCCTTTAATAGGTCTAAGTTTTCACAGAACACATTTTCCTTTTCTCAGCATAGTTAGTAAGGAGTTCAGACTTCTCTCAAAAGAGTTGTGGGACCCAGGAAATTTAACAAAATCCCCTACCCCTGGACAAGCAGAGCAGGACTGACTATTTTGGGCTGCACCGCCTTGTGCGGACCTTCTTATTACTTAGGGCACTGCCCCGCCCTAGTCAAGCCCAGGGCACACCCTAATCGGAAATCGGGCTCAGTGATAGGCCAGTTCAAATGGATACTTTAGGGTAAAATGTAATTCAATTGGCCACCTGCGAGTGGACCAGCATGACTGTGCAACTTTCTGCTGTATCCCATGGGCCACTGGCCCCTATAAAGCTGCTGCGCCTCTTCGTGTCGGGGTCCAAGTCCCTGCTCTGCTGTGTCGGGTGCACTTGGACCCAGGCTCCAGCTTGTAAATAAACCTCGTGTGTTTGCATCGGTGTCGGCTCCTTGGTGATTTCTCGGATTCGCGACCTTGGGCACAAGAGAGTCTTGAATGAGTTACTACCTGAGACACGTGTGGCTTCAACAAAAGGCAAAGCCCACAGCCTGCTTTGAGGATGACAGTCTGGCTGGAATCCTGTAGAACCTCAACAAGAAAAAAATGTTACAAGTCCGTGCCCCAATATAATCTTGCAGAGGGAATTTCTTACATACAAAAAGCAGGAGAAACCCAGAAAAATCTCTTGGGCACTGTTGAGTGCTGAAAGGACAAAGCTCAAGCCTTAAGATAAATTCTCTTGAGAAATCTTATTAAGAAAAATACATGCTTCCCTCCTATCATCTGCCTGCTTTAGTGATGCAACCCTTCCTGCAATATACAATAAGAAAAAAACCTTTAAGCATTACTTTTGGGGACAAATTGTGAAACAGAAGGAAAAAAAATCAGTAATTCAATGTCAATGGTGACTTTATTATGCACATAAGTTATACGGAGTCACAGACCATCTCTTTTCCTCACTAATTATACTAAAAGTTATTTAAGATTCACTTAATGAATAGAATTGCCATGGTGTGGACAGCTTTGCTAAGACACAAACATCTCCTCAGCAATTAACAATCCTTGGGCTTGTGACAGACTGAGTTCGAATCCCTTCCCCTTGATTACCGGTTACCTAGAAATAGACACAGTGTTACATTATCAAGGAAAGAAATGCAGCCTCCTCAGGTAATTTAACAGTGAAGAGTCAGGATTTGGAGTCCCACATATTTGGGTTCAGCCCCCTTACTTTAAGGCCTGCAAATTCCCCATGCCTCACATCCCCCGCACCAGGCTGGGAAGGGCTGTGGCTTCCTCTTCAAACACCTGTGCAGAAGGTGACACCAGGTATGTGACACGTGAAAACCAGAGCAAAGGGCCTTGGACATAATATGGCACTGCTCTGCCAGCAGTTACTATTGTTTTATTTAATATTTACATTCTTAAGGTTGTCTAACTAAGACACAATTGGGTAAGAAACAATCATTTCAGTTTATCAAAGTCATTCTCGTGGACAGAGCTTCTGAAGGAATAATGAGCCCAATCACCTCTGCCAATCAATGGTGTGATACAGGAATAATGGGCCCAATCAATTCTGCTGATCAGCGATGGATAAATGCCAGAGCCACATTTTACTGAGTGTAGCGTTCATTCAAGAAGAACGTCACCACCACCACCTCCAACAACAACAAAAAAACTAAAAAGAAAATTCAGGAGTTTCCTATGAACTCACGATGGTGAGTTCCAGGTGTTGGGGAGAGGCTGTTCTAAAGGTTGTCATGCATGTATTCAAGACCCCCCCTCTCCCCCGAGGACAGGATTTGGGCAAAGGTGAGCTATCCTCACCTCTCATAATCATGTGAAATTCTAGAATGGTTTTCTTTCCCTAATAGCACAGAATTATCAGACAGGTGCATTTTAGTTCTCTTGGACATTTTGTTCTAATGTTTGTTGACGTGAGAGTTAAATGCACATATTGGAAACTGCTGGTCTAGGAACAAGGAAAATAGCACCGTGTTGTCCATTCTGTCAATGTCCCTGTCCCTCCCACAGAAATGCACATAATCTCGTTCAGCATCTGTCTCCTTGTCAAAACAAGAGCAAAAGGAAATCTTTATTCTTGCTTTGCTCACAAGGTTATTGAAAGAACCCATTTAGGTAATATTAAACTATTTATATGTTTAAAAGTGATAATGCTGTTCATTGATTACATCGCATTCCCCAAAGCCTCTTCTTTATGCTGCAGAAATAATCACATCTTTCTCCCATAAGGCTCAGTGTGATAACTGTGGTTTGTTGTTCTCAGTGAATATTAAATTGTACCTGTCAGGCTTGACATGGAAAATCAGGGAAATTGTTTCTTAAAAGTGAAAAAAGGACACAAAGTTTTGGAAGCAGCATTATCCCCCAGCTCCACACAGTAAAACATGGTAGTCACTCAACAAATACTGACTCAGCATGTATTATGTGACAGATACGGTCCAGTTGTTTGGACTATGTCAGTGATGAAAACATACAAACCCCCGTGTCCTCGTGGAACTGGGATTCTAGTAGCAGGAGGCAGAAAATAAATAATAATCATTGTAATAAATCAGCAAATTATATATTCTCTTGGAAGCTGCCAATCATGTATTTTAACAAGAATAGTAGCATGTAAGAGACAGTGGGGTTGCAAATGTAAGCAGGATGGTCCAAGTAGGTGTCCTTGGGAAGGTGACAAGGAGCAAGGAGTTGAAAGAGGTGAAGGAACCAGCTTTGTGGGCTTCTGAGGGATGTGCTTTCCAGGAGGAGGAAGGAGCAGTGCAAAGGCCCTGAGGTAGAACAAAACTGGTCTACACAGGGCAGGTGGTGGAATCAGGTACAGTGAGCAAGGAAAAGCAGCTGGGAATTGCAGGCCAAGAGGTGACAGGAGGCCAGCTGCCACTGCCAAGTTTTAAAGGAAGAGGAAGCAGGGCGCACATGGTTGGGCACTTGGAGCAGAACATGTGGGCACAGGCAGTTAGGGTCAATTTGTCCATGAGAACTTAATGAAAACTGAAATTCAGTCTCCCTTTCTTTTACACCATGTGCCAGCAACTCTACACAACATCACAGATAAAATACTCAACCCCTAAATTTTCTATTGGTCTAAGTTCTAAATAACTGTTGTGGTCACAGTAAAATCTTAATCATCTGTAACATATGTACTTCCTGCCATACAGTCAAGCCTTAGAACCTGCGGGCTCAGCTACATGCTTTCATTTCAGGTGGAAGTTTGTAGTGGTCCAGATTATTTGAACTTGCATTGGGTGAAGGCTGTGTCTCCAACACCTTATGGTGCCACAGAATCCTGCCTTTAGATTCAGTCAGGATGGTACAGTTACCATACTGCAAGGTAACAGCTCTTGAGTTACATTCGGAAGCCCTTTGTATTTTATTTGTAATTCAAATTTAAAAGAGCAAAACAGATTGCAAACCACAAGTTGTAATGTTTCGTGCGTGTGTGAAAATTTCAGTTCATACGTGTGTTATTTTGTTTTCAATAACCACTGTACGATAGAAAATGTTTGAATTTTTTAAAAAATGTATTTATTTGAGAGAGAGAGAGAGAGACCACAAGAGGGAGGGGTAGAGGGAGAGGGAGAACAGCTCAGTCAGACTGCACACTGAGTTCGATCTCACCACCCTGAGATCACAACCTGAGATAAAACCAGAAATCAGCCACTTAACCCACTACACCACCCCGCTGCTCCTTAAATTGTTATTCTTACGTAATTGTAACTTCTTATTAAACTGTAATGTTGCTCATTACTGTCGCACACCAAAAAGTAATTTTTTTAATGGAACACCTTTTAATTTTTATTATTTTTAAAGTAGGCTCCCCACCCAGCATGGAGCTGAACTCAAGGCTTGAACTCACGGCCCTAAGGTCAAGACTTGAGCTGAGATCAAGACTTAAGCTGAGATCAAGAATCAGTTAACTGAGGGAGCCACTGAGGTGCCCCTCTAATTTTTTACAAAAATTGTTCTAATGTGCTAAAAAATACTGAGCTATTGCTTGTTTCCTTTTTTAACTGTAATATTTATTTTTATCGACCTAAACATACATATAAAGTACAAAGAAAATCTCATTTTCATTTCTTCTTCGGGTCATTATATCCATTTGAATTTCATAATTATTATTGAAAATAACTTTTTGCATAGAGAAGGGAATGTTAAAAAATGATGCATTCCAGTTGTCAAATACACCAGGTAGGCCAATGACTGGAAGCAAGCCCTTGGTTTCATTTCCTAAACATTCAGTGCACGAAGTACAATAAAATCATTTAGTCTAGAGGCTGACTTCATTACTTTTGGCCACAGTGGGAAAGTTACATTAATAGCTGAATCAATAAATGGATCAATAAAAAAAAGTGAAAACAGCATAGATAACAGAGAGTGGAAGCCTGATAGGAGCCCTCATGCCAGACACAGAACACAGGGACCATACTGTCACCCGATCTATATTTATGGCAATAAACTGATCTGTTTTCTTGCTTTCAGTAGCTAGAACTGTTTTAGGCAAACAATTGTAATTGTTATTTCTAACTACAGTAAAAATTAAATTGTGTGAATGATACCCAGCAATGTATTTTTTTTAATCTGGTTTTACAAAAGCATAATGACAGAGGCAATCAATCATGTTTGTCCATCACACGATCAATGACTTTGCTCCTTCATGCATAAAATTAGACAATTGGTGCTCATCATCTATGAATCAAACTGAATAAATATTAAACACATTTGAAAGGATACATTTTTTAATACAACATAAGAGAAGTAATTCTGTTTGATGGGGACCTAGTAGATGTGTTTTCAAATCATCAAGTAGCAAACTATTCATTTTTTCTGATATAAAAATTTTAAGTTATAATGATTCCTTCCACATATTTATTATATTAATGACCTAAAGGAATACAAAACAAGCTATATAACACAAAACTATTACACTAGAAATGTTGTTCACTGTCAAAGCACTTTTTAACAGAAAAGATGTTAAAATAATTTTGTTAATTATTCATGATAAATCAATCCATACATTAACCATTATTTAGATATTAGAATATGCCAATAATCATTATAGCCTTTAAGCAAAATGGGACTCTAACAAGAGATTAATATCTAAAATACATAAGGAACTCATCCAGTTCAATAGCAGATTCAATAGCCCATTTAAAAATAGGCAGAAGATCTGAACAGACTTTTCCAAAGAAGATAATATTCAAAGAACAGGTACATGAAAAAATGTTCGACTAATGAAAAAGGTGTTCATTAATCATCAGGGAAATGTAAATCAAAACCACATGAGCTATCACCTCACACCTGTTCAAATGGCTAGTAACAAGACAAGAGATAAGCATTGGCAAGGATGTAGAGAAAAGGGGACCCTTTTACACTATTTGCTGGAATATAAATTGGTGCCACTACGATAGAAAACAGTATGGGGACTGCTCAAAAAATTAAGAGTAGAACCACTGTATGATCCAGCAAACCTACTTCCATATATTTATCTGGAGAATATGAAAACACTAAGTAGAAAATATAGAGCACCCCCTCCATTTTCATTGCAGTATTATTTACAATAGCCAAGCCATGATAACAACCTAAATGCCCACTGGTGGATGAATGGATAAAATGTGATAGGTGTGTGTATATGTGTCTGCGTGTGTTGAATGTTTGTGTGTATATACACGACATATATATATCCCATGTCATATATGTATACATATATAATCTGAATGTGGGCATAATGGAATATGTAAATGGTATTTCATATATAATATTGGAATATATATTCAAATACACGTACACAATGAAATATAATTCAACTATTAAAAAGAATGAAGTCTTGCCATTTGCAACAACAGAAGTGGAACCTGAGGGCATTATGCTAAATGAAATATGTCAGACAGAGAAAGACGATAATAGTATGATCTCACTTAGATGTGGAATCTCAAAAATACAGGTGCAGAGATACAGAGGACAGACAGGTTCTTGTCAGAGACAGGGGTGTGGTGGTGGGCAGAATGGGAGTAAAAGGTAAAAATTTCCAGTTACAAAATAAATTAAGTTATGGGGAAATAATGTACAGCATGGTGACTATAGTTTAGAGAACTGTATTGTATATTTGAAAGTTGCTAAGAAAGAAGATCTCAAAGTTCTCATTACAAGAAAAGAAATTGTAACTATGTGTGGTGATAGATGTTAACAAGGCTTATTGTGGTGATCATTTTGCAATATATATAAACATCAAATCGTTACACTGCACACCTGAAACTAACATAATGCTATATGTCAATTATACTTCAATTTTAAAAAAAGTAAAGAAACAGCATAAAAATATATCATTTTACTGTGTGTAAACTATGCTTCAGTAATTTAATTTAAAAAGATAAACAAATACAAAAAATTACTGCTGTTGGTAGGCAATTTCAAAATAAAAGCAGCATTTATATGATGAATAAACTGAAATCATGGGGGAAAGAATCTATCTTCCATAGTTGTTCTAGTCAATATGCATAAATACAGAATGCAACTCTTAAAGCCATTTTTTTAAAGACTTTATTTTTATTTATTCATGAGAGACATAGAGAGAGGCAGAGACACAGGCAGAGGGAGGAGAAGCAGGCTCCCCGCAGGAGCCCGACTTGGGACTCCATGCGGGAACTCCGGGGTCATGGCCTGAGCTGAAGGCAGACAGATGCTCAACCACTGAGCCACCCAGGCATCCCAAGAACGCAACTCTTAAGGGCTGCACAGTATCCCATTGTAGAGATAGACTGTATTTTATTTCACCAGTTGGCTGTGATGAATCTTACTCTCCTCCCCTCTTGTCCTTACCTAGTTTTTCTCATTTCCTCTCCTCTCAGCTTTTTTAGCATGATTAAAGTGGACTGAGCACTTACTATGTTATGTAAAGCTTCTGTGTTCAGTTTTACATGAATCATCACAGCCCTCCTCACAACTTTCTAGATAGTCATTATCAGTACATCCATTTGACAGATCATTGAAATGAGGTTTAAAGAAATTGCCCAAAGTCATCAAGAATCATAGCAAGGCTGAGATCAAAGTTCAAAAGGGTCAGTGTCTAGAGCTAGAGCCCTTCACCATCTCACTGTGACAGTTAGAGGAAATGTACCATCTTCGGTATGTAGCACCGCACTCTTGTCTGAACATTTCTTTAGAATAGGATCCCATCAATGGCTCTACTCATATGTTAACTTAAAAATTCTGATTCATACTTTCAAATTATCTTCAATTAACATTCTACCAAAAAACACATGGAAAGTCCTAGTATTCGAGGCAGCCCGGGTGGCTCAGGGGTTTAGTGCCGCCTTCAGTCCAGGGCATGATCCTGAAGACCCAGGATCGAATCCCACGTCAGGCTCCCTGCATGGAGCCTGCTTCTCCCTCTGCCTGTGTCTCTGCTTCTCTCTCTCTCTCCTCTCTGTGTTTCTCATAAATAAATAAATAGTATTAAAAAAAAAAAAGGAATTCCTAGTATTCCACTCCTTAGGACCCAATATTGTTTATACAGTATTTTAAGATATTTTTGTTCAAGGTGCCTTTTTGTTCCTATTCTAAGGAAGAATCCTCTTCCCTACCTCATGCTTCCTGGGTATGTCAAAGACCCAGCCTTCTGATGCCGCCACCCTGAGGACATCTGAGAACAATGAATCTCCTGAGGCTGCCTGGCCTCTAACTGCAGTCACAACCCCCAAATGCAAAAGGTGCAAACCGCTCTGGGGTGCTGAATCTCAGTGCTCACAAAACTGCTGACACTTGGGGAATCCCCAGTCCTCACATACACTCGGTACTTTCCTCCTCTCTCTAGATAAGCCTCATATTTCTAAGACAATGAGGCAGCAGACTTCGTGCAGGCCACAAAGTCTCAAGAGGATTCTCACAAAAAGCCTTCTCTTTTATCTGTCTTCTGTTCTCTTTCAGCCTTCTACTCTTCCAGGACTGCCAGTATTCTGTCTAATAAAATTATCCTTGTACTCAGGGGGCATTTGATCCATAACTACTCTCCCTGTCCCACCATCATTTCTGCTTACCCAGCAAACTCTAGTGCTATTCACACTTGTCCTTCCTTAGCTGGATCATAGGCTGTATTAAAAAACTCAGCTGGCCTTTCTCAAGTACCCCCAGCTCCGTTGTCAATTTTCCTTTTATTACTAGTCTGGCAAAAAATCCAATTAGGCTATCTGCCTACTTCATGTATGAGTTCTAACAACATGATTTCTGCTGGAAAAATAGTCCAACTGAACAGATTACTATTCTAAGAAGGCATGCTGTGTGGAGTCCAACCCCAACTCTGCCTACTGTCTTTCTACTTCCCTAGTCACTCAGCCCACTGGTCACTCTGGCCACTGCAGTCTGGCTCTCTTGTAAACCACTCTGCTGACAAAGCCTTCATACCAGCCAGCTGTTTGTCTGTGACGATCTCACGTCACCTGCCCTGTACAAGTGAGGTCCTCTTCCACTGCTTTACATGACACCCACTCTTCCAGTGTTCTCCTAATATGATTTCTCCCCTTTCTCACATCACTGTCTGGGTTTCCCCATCCCATACAGCAGATTTGAAAAAAGAAAAGCAGAAACAGCAGATTTGAAATGGAGTCACTTGTGCTAAAAAAATGGATTTTTTTCTTTTTTGAAAAAAGAAAAAGAAACAGCAGATTTGAAATGGAGTCACTTGTGCTAAGCCCACATCACCAAACTGAGACTCAATACCTAACTTACTTAAAGTGTCAGCCTCTCCCAGGAAGATAAGCTTAATCAGTCAGTCTGGAATGTCCTGGTCACCACATGACAAACCCGCATGGTTGCCCAAAGCAAGGTCACCTAGCCCGAAACAATCCACTCTGTGCTAGTGACTTCCCTGTCCCCCTTCCTACTGTCTATAAAAGTCTTCCATTTTGTTCAGCTCATCAGAGCTACTTTGTGTGTTTTAGGGAGGATACTGCCCAATTCATGAATGCTGCCCAATAAGATTGTTAAAATTTTCTCAGTTGAATTTTTGTTTTAACTCCCATTAACTGTTGGTAATATGCAGGTCGCTGCAGTAGGACCTGTGCTAACTCTACATTCTATCCCTTGACAATCTTTTTTCATGTTTCCCATCACTAGTTGCTTACTTGATACCTCAGTTCCACATGTCCAGTCAAGATCTTCCTCCTGATTCTCAGCCTACATATCTAGTTGTTTATTTTCCTATTTCCTTAGAAATCCAGGTCTCTATTTTCAATACTTGGAGAAAATAGAGTTCTTTTCACAAACAGAACTAGGAAAAGGAGCAGATGTTCTTGGTTTTTTAAAAAAGATTATTTATTTATTTTAGAGAGAGAGAGACAGCATGAGTGGGAGGGACAGAGGGAGAGGAAGAGAGAATCTCAAGCACTCTTCATGCTGAGTACAGAGGTCGACACAGGGCTGGACTTCAGGATTCTGAGATCAGGACCTGAGCCAAAATTAAGAGTCAGACGTTTAACCAACTATGCCACCCAGGCATCCCTCTTACTTAACCCTTAATCTTATCCTAGCTATTGTTTTCTCTGGGAAGCCTTCTACAAGCACAAAATCTAGATTAAGCACCCTTCTTACCCTATAGCACCCTGGACTTCTCTCCTAACAGCACGCTGTATTATACTGTCTTATACAACTTTTGGTCGCTATCAGTTGACTGTAAACTGGCCCCATGAGGACAGAGAAAACACCAATTTTTTCCACTATTGTATTTAAAACACTGCACAGTGCACACAGCAGGTGTGCATATTACTGAGATGAACTGAACGGAATGGGATTAAATTCTGCCTGGGTTCTCTCTCTAAATATAGGCCACCAAAGTGAGGTTGTTTGACCTGCCCTGTTAATCTCCATGTCTCAGCTGTCACTTTTTAGGGATGGTTGCTCAGATATCTTCCTCAAAAGTCATTTTTCCAAGGTTATCAACTCTTGCTAATTGATGCCTATGAAGCCACTGACCCATCCATTTCTCAAAGAAGGGGAATCTACAGATCCATCTGGGTTCAATTAACACCTTGCCACACTTTGAAAAGTCTACCCCATGATTATCACCCCCCAAGTTTATTTAGATGTATTTAAGCATACTCAAATAATTTATTGATCTGGAATTTATGTTCCTAGAATATAACTATATATATAAAGCTATATATAACTATAGCTATGTTCTATATATAGTCACATTGTACATATATAATAGTATATATAGCTACATTATATGTATATAGTTATAGTCTACAAATATATACATATATACATTCTAACAAATATATATATATATATATATATGTATATCCTAGCACTAATTACTGAACTCTTCAAATATTCTCCAATGACTGAAAATTTCAACTCTACTAAATCGTAAAATCTCCTAGTGCCTTAGAGAAGAGTGTGGATTCCAGAACCAGATGTGCAGGTCCAATTCCACTCTGACACTCAATACACCTTAGGCAGGTCACTTAGCCCACCAGTGCCTCCGTAACTCCGGGGGCAAACACTATCTTTTGGGGGTTAATTTACATGTAAAATGCTTAAAGGAGTATTGATATAAAGCAATGTTACTGTCTTCTGTTTTTTATCTTCAGCTCCATTCACCTTTTCATTGTTGAATCTGTGCCACACATGTGGTTCTAATTGCTGTGGAAGGCTAACAAATTTTCATGTCTAGGAGAATAATCTCCCTGAGTTATCACACCTTTCCCAGCTTCCTCTTATTAAAGAAAAAGACCACTTTGCTACTCGTGTGCAATTATTTTTTCAGTAAAACTTTTTCCCCAAATATATTGGCAACAATAGCTCACTATTACATACAGCTTGCTTTTTATGGGTCAGGTACTATGACAAAGGTTTTACTGACACAAATAATCACATTTAATTATATGAGGTATATTTTATTACTACATTTGCTTTATAGATTAGGAGAATGAAAATTGGAATCATTAAATAAGGAACCCAGGTCACCTGATTCTAATATATATACCCTGTATAACTACAGTGCATCACTTCTTTTGTGTAAACTTTTATGGAAATTGGGCTCAGATTTAGATTAAATCAACATAGTTATTTAGGGAGAACTGATGGTGTTGAATACTAAGTCTTCTTATTCAGTATTAGAGTTATTCTTTATCCAGTTATTTATGTTCTTTCTTAAAGTTTTAGATAGTTACCATAACTAATATTTAGAGAGTACTTACTACATTGTAGGCACCTACTTGAATGCTTTACAAATATTAATGAATTTCATTCTCACCATGACCTTAGGTCAATGGCATTATTGTTATTATCTCCATTTCACAAATAGGGAATGAAGGCACAGCAATGTGTCCTTAAATTAAGTCACTTCATATCATATAGCTGATGAGTGGCAAAGCTGATATTTATACCATATGCTCTAGGCTCCAGAACCCATGACTTTTGATGACTAAGCTCTCAACTATTGCCCAAATCATGGATAAAATATATTTTATCTCTTCATATACCTCTGATATTTGTGACTGGGAACGTTTTTCATTCCATCTGTATTTTGTTATTACTAGTGTACAGGAGAGCATTCATTAGTTTATGTATATTATCTTCCTATCCTGTTGAAAAAAGATAAATCCCAATTGTTTACCAGCTGATTATCCTAGGTTGTTTAGGAAAGTCACGAAAATCCATCTAGATTTTGTTTCTTAATATCCAAAATTTATCATTTTATGTTATTTAAAAACATTTTGGTTGGCAATTCCTGAGCAATCTTTTTTTTTCCTGAACAGTTTTAACTAGATTCTGCATTAGACCTACCTATCTTAATTTCCACTTCAGTGAGGATGGCTCTGATAAGACAGCTTCTGCTATTTTGTTTTTGTTTTCATTTTTGTGTTCAGGTGGGTAATGTCTAACATGTTAATGAAACACTAGGCACTTATATTCAGACACTTACTGGACTTTTGATTATGAAAGAATGCCATAATTCGCCCCTACATCTTGCAAAATAGAACTACCTGTTCAATTGAGAAAACAGCTACATATCACCCAGTAGAATTCTGTTTGCCGTACTATTCAAGCACAATTCATACTTGTAAACAAAAGAAGTGTGAGGAAGGGTTTATACCTCTTATCTGTCATGATCAATCCTTCCAAATTCACTTAAAAGCATTTCATAATAAATTATACTAATAGGCACTTCTAAGAAAGACATGCATCGTTCAGCTCAAGGTCACAAATTTTTTTATTGAAATAAATCACAATTCAAATGGCAGAAAGCTTTGCTATATCCATTGATTATTTTCATTGAGGGCTTAGGAATCAAATGGGATCAGTCCAAATGAACTAGAAGCAACCCTAAGTAGCTTACATACATTTCATGTATGTTTACCCAGGAGGTAAACATTATACACACTTGTGGTTTCAGTCATTGAAAATGGCTGCTAATGTGGCTCCAAGGTTTCTAAGTTTCTGTTTTTTTGGTGTTTTTCTTCCTTTCAATGATGACACACATTCATTTGGTTTTCAATATGTGAGGTACTGAGTCGATGATCTTTGCTTATTTTTTGTAGCAGCATTGAAAGTTTAGTACCTGTAGCAGGTTCCTCTTTGATTTAATTTTTAAAAATCATTTTAGTTTTATAATGTCTCTGAATCATTTCATTCCAAATCTTTTTCAGGATGTTAAAACACAGGTATAATTACAGAAAAAACAAACATCTATAAATTGGCAGAAGAGTATTACGGTCAAAAAAGACGAACACCTCAAGCAAGATGAATCTGGATCTTTTTAATCTATATTTATGTATGCTTGTTCAGTGTTAATCCATATACATGTTACACAGAAATATAATCAATAAGTAGTTTTATGTCTCCACTATTCCCATAATTCTGTTTGGAATGTTACGGTTTGCTGTATATAAAACATTCAAGAAAGTAAGAGCAGTGTGGGACTTCAGACTTTCCTTCAACCCTTGCTGGCTAAAACCACCACCTTTGATTAGTCAACCCTACATCATCTCTGCTTCTATACTCTGCTGAGCACTGCCACAGAAATCTTCCATACTAATGTGGATGAGAGCCACTACATAATCCCATTTTTGGTCTTCAGAGTACTTGTTAAAGTCGTTTTGTTTTCTGGATTCCCTGTCTCAGTCACCACAGAGGTTTTTCCAAACCTACATTGTGCTCTAATGGCCAATGAAGTCACCAGCTCCCCATTTCAAAAGATAATTTGTACTCCTATTGACCTATGAACTGTGGAAACCTACAGATGGAAAAGCCTTCCACCTCTCTCCTACTGAAGAATGTTAAAGTAGAGCCTCCTAAGATGAACTATGACCATCTCCGAATTTAAATATATAATCATAGTGACAAAAAGAAAAATGAGTAGTTCATTCCAATAATTCTGAGATGCACACTTTTCCACATTTTAACATCTTCAAAATCAGAATGCATCTTATAGCCAGTAGCTTCTTGACAATCCCTTTTCCGTAGATGGTGGTCATGGTGCTATTCTCAAGTCCTGCATATGTTGGCAAGTGGCCCCCCTGTTTCACTCAAATGCACTCTTAAAGGATTTTGAGGAAGAAACAGCAGTTCTGGCTGTTGTCTGAAAACCTTCCAGTGACATATTCTGGTGAGATCAAGAAAACAAAACTTGCAGAATCAGAAGACTGCAACAGCTCAGAAGACTATCACAGGGGCACTGTAAAAATGCTTCTTAGAAAGATTCTGAGCCCTCACTACTTCTATGTCACTGAGGATAGTAGTATGCACAAAGCAGAGATGCTGATGACACAGCATCAAAAGTGAGTCAGAGGAGAAAGATTGTGGAAAAGTTTTGGGAATATTTAACCAACTTACTGAACTTGGACTTTTTTTTAAAGAATATGCAATAATAACTTCCATTTTTTAAATACTGCACAACATATGAAAAATGTGTATCTAGATGAGTCTAAGAGAATTTTTCCAATAGATATAAAATTTTGAAAAGTAACAAAAAATTTCTGTGCCCTAGTCTATTTTCTTTCTTTTTCTTTCTTTCTTTTCTTTCTCTCTTCTACTTTCCTTCCCCTCTCCCTCGTATCCCACTTCCCTCTTTCCTTCTTTTTCTTCTTCCTTCCTTCTTTCTTCCTTTCATCCTGCCTCTCTTAGTGGTACATAAAATTATGGTGTGTTTTAATTTTAAATTGTCTCTGATTTTGGCAATAATTAAAATAGTGTTTGTGATTCTGACATTTATTCACACACGGTGACAGTCTAAAGGCTGACAATACAAAAAGCCATTTTTCAGATTAGTATATTTTTTCACAAGTACATTTTAAATGCCTTTATTTTCATTGGCATACTAGTTAAAATATTTTTTAAAAGTCCTCTGATAAGCTTCTTGCACATAAAATTCAAATACTCATAAATTTAATGCTTTATATTTTAAGTGACATAAAAACCTGGGTTGTTTCTTATTAACTCCATGACACGTGTTATAAAGATATTTAGAATTCTCTTTAAAGTAGTTGAAAATCATCTTCTCAGAATTATCATCCAGGAGAATGTTGTTTATTTTTATCAAAGTAAAATTTTATTTTTTCAAAAAATCATTATCCATCCCTTATTTTCTGGTCTATAGCCACAAATTGTAGTAACATTCCTCTTCAAGTTTTTTTTTCCTCAAGTTTTATAAAGATTATGAAACTTACTATACTCTTTTCATCAAGTGAAAATGACACATATTTACTGAAAATATCTTGTATGTCTGGCTATGGGTGTTCACACTGACACAAGTCTTCACTACATGAAATTGGTCTAACAAACCTTCCACAGATGACAATATAATGGCCGAAGTGAAGGTCAAGATCAATAGCAAAAAAGAAGAAATAAATAAATATGCATTAGGTAAAGCTTGTCTGGGCAGCCCAGGTGGCTCAGCCGTTTTCGCCCCGCCTTCAGCCCTGGGCGTGATCCTGGAGACTCGGGATCAAGTCCCACCTCGGGCTCCCTGCACGGAGCCTGCTTCTCCCTCTGCCTGTGTCTCTGCCTCTCTCTCTCTCTCTCTCTCTGTCTCTCTGTGTCTCTCATAAATAAATAAAATCTTAAATAAAAAAGAAAAGCTTGTCTGAACATCATGGATATTACAGTAGCTTGACGGTGATGAAACATCCTGAATTTATTTGCCATTCTAGACTGGATTAGGAGTCAAGTCAACTTACTGACAATCAACAACAAAAAAAATCCATTATTGGAGAGTCCTTATTTCCTCTCTCCCTATTCTATTCTGTATTGATGTATTCAGTGGGAAATTCACTAAACTGAAAAAACCTGACATCCTTCATCTGGGTCAAGTTCCTAAAAACATTACAGTCAAAGTCTTGAAGTCACTTAAGCCCTCTGGCTTCATGCACTTAGCTTGTAAACTCTCCATGAATGATGGCTGATTGCGGACGGGAGGAAGTGACAAATTAGTGAATTAAAATCTTACACTGCGCCATATGAATATATTTCCTGACATTTGGCATTATTGGATGCTGTGTTTCAAAAACAAGTATAAAAATTGAAATTTTATAAAAGGTCTTGTGTAATAAAAACAAGTCACATTTTATTTACTTTATAAGGATAAGCAAAAAAACCTTAGCGATTTATAATAATTAGATATGAAATGATGAGCATTTAGGAATCATTTAACATTTTAATAAAATGTTTTAAAAATTCATTTCAGCATAAAGAGTAGGCTATTTTTTGCAAATATTCTTAATATAGTACATGCTATTAGAATGGATCCTTAATTCCCATAGAAGCAGCTTAGGTGTGGACTACAGATATCCAGGTACGATTCTCCAATTTGCTAGTGCATTATAGCTTTCGAGTGTTAGCATGTATATTACCCCAGAGCACCAGCTAGTAAATCCCTCCAGGACTAGAACAAGAACCAGATCAGGGAAAAAGAGAAAAAGGACTTGTGATGCCTGTTCAGGAGATTCTCCCCAAATGGGTGTAGTAGCCCCTCCAAGATATCAAGCTTAAGGCATGTGAAGGCCAAATGAAGTTTTGGTTATGACCATCATTTCTTCTGCAGGGGCTTGAAGTTTTAGGACTTTTCTATATGTCTCTTTCTGTAATGTTTGTTTATTCTCATTGATTTTGACTCAGTATTTTGTTCCAATTTTAGCTCTCACCCCACGGTTTAGCCTTACTAGAACTGAACTAAATTTTCCATTCCTTATGTATCACACTTTGTTTTCCTTGGGGATCTTTCCATATGTCCTCTAGCCAGAAACACTTTTCTCACAGGTATTAGCTTGAACCATCTGCAGTTATCATTTTTTTTTTACACTTTTTATTTTCTTTTATTTAAATTCAATTTGCCAACATATAGTATTAACACCAGTGCTCATCATTTCCAAAGGAATCTCAGCAGTACTGTAAGGGCATTAAGGTTGTAAGGGCTCAAACAAGGTGCCCCCCACCCATCTACCCGGACCAGGACATTCTCCCATTCTGCTGCTTTTAATCTTATGTAGCAATTGATACTTGTCTAGATTTTATAAGTTATTTATTTAGTTGTTTGACTTGCACATTATCTCTGAGAGCCTTAAAGTCATGAGTCATATTTTATTAGATATCATTGTTATTCTTTTTAGAAAATTTTTGAGTATAGTTGACACGGAATGTTACATTAGATTCAGATGTACAACATAGTGATTCAACATCTCTATACTATGCTCACCACAAGCATAGCTACAGTCTGTCACCATATAACCCTATTACAATATCATTGACTTTACTCTTGATGAACCTTTTATTTCCTAGGTGGAAGCCTGCATCTCGGTCACCTATCTTACCTATCCCTAACTCCTTCTTTATCTAGCAACCACCAATTTGTTCTCTGTATTTATAGGTCTGATTCTGCTTTTGGTTTGTTTATGCATTTGTTTTGTTTTTTAGATTCCACATGCAAGTAAATCATATGGTATTTGTCTTTTGCTATCTGACATATTTCACTTAGTCTCTCTAGGTCCTTCCATGTTGTTGCAAATGACAAGATCTCATACCTTTTACAGCTGTATAATCCTCCATTAAAATTCCATTATAATTCATCAATAGATGAATGTATAAAGATGTGATATATATTTATCTATTGATGGACACTTGAGTTGCCTCCATATCATAGCTATTGTAAATACCATAAATAATGCTGCAATAAACACAGAGGTGCATATATCTTTTTGAATTAGTGTTTTTATTTTCTTTCAGTAGATACCTAGTAGTGTAATTATTAGATCACGTGAGATTTCTATTTTTCATTTTTTTAAGAACTTCCACTGTTTTTCACAGTGGCTGCACCAATTTACATTCTTACAAACAAAGCACAAGGGTTCCTTTTTCTCCACATCCTTGCCAATACTTGTTTCTTGTCTTTATGATTTTAGCCATTCTGACAGGTAGTGAGGTAATATCTAATTGTGGCTTTAATTTGCATTCCCCTGATGATTAGTGATGTTGAGCATCTTTTCATGTGCATGTTGGCCATCTGTATGTCTTCCTTGGAAAAATGTCTATTCAGGTCGCCTGCCCACTTTTCAATCAAATTGGGAGTTTGGGTGTTGAGATGTGTAAGTTCTTTGTTATTCTTTTTTAAAAAATTATTTTATTCATTTATTCATGAGAGACACATGAGAGACACATGAGAGGCAGGGAGATAAGCAGAGGGAGAAGCAGGCTTCCCACGGGAAGCTTGATATGGGACTCCATCCCAGGACCCCAGAATCATGACCTATAGCGGATGGCTGACACTCAAACACTGAGCCACCCAGTCGCCCCCTTTGTTATTCTTAATGCCTAGGAACATTTTTTTAAGTATCATAGGTAATACTTCCATATTTGTCAAACAAACATTGAGGATTAAATTCTAGTAATAGATTCATTCACTGAATAGATTTCATTCAAAACGAAAACAGCCTTAAAGACTGAGACAGTATCTTTTCTTCTTAATTTCTACAGCTCTGAGTACAATGTTTGGTTTAATTATTTTTCTTGAATGAACAGGTATATTATGTGCCTTAAGTAGTGTACATTTAAAATTTTTTTTCATTTATTTATGATAGTCACACAGAGAGAGAGAGAGGCAGAGACACAGGCAGAGGGAGAAGCAGGCTCCATGCACCGGGAGCCTGATGTGGGATTCGATCCTGGGTCTCCAGGATCGCGCCCTGGGCCAAAGGCAGGCGCTAAACCGCTGCGCCACCCAGGGATCCCAGTAGTGTACATTTATAAATTGCAAATATATCACTCACACAAACAGCTGTAAGGGACAATAATTTCTGAATTACATGAATGCACACATCGAGATCTCAGGTAATTCCCAGAGAGGCCATCTGAAGTGGGCTTGTAAGGCTGGCAAAATTTAAATCGGAGAAATAAAATCAAAAAGAGTAAGACAAAAATGCAGAGAAAGGGAGTTCAAAGTTATTTTTTATGATTTCCTTGTTTTTTCCAGGTCATACTGAATTTACTGAACTAGATTTGTCTTTGAAAATTTGAGATAAAATTTCCCTAAAATGAAATGCACATATTGTAAGTATACAATTCGATCAGTTGTTAAATTTATACAACTACATAATTCACACTTGAATCAAGATAGAGAACATTTCTATCATCTCTAGAAGTACCTCATGCTCCTTTGCATACAACCCTCAACTACTATCTAATTTCTGTCACTACAGTATAATTATGCTTCCTTTCAAACTTTATACAATGGAATTATAAATAAATTGGGTCCATGATCTTTGGCTGAGCAAAATGACTTTTTGAGATTCATTCATGTCATTTTATGTTTCAAAGGAATGTTAATGTTTATTTGATGGGCAATACTCCATTCTATGGCTTTACCACTATGTGTTTATCTATCAGAGGTATTTTTCTTATTTTCAACCAGGGGCTATTATTATAAAGTTACTATGACATATTAGTGTCACTATCTTTTTAGACATATGTTTCCATTTCTCTTGGGTAAATATCTAGGAATAGAATCACTGGGCTACATCGTAGATGCATGGGTAAATTTATTACTAACTACCAGCAGAAAGCTGGGACAAATAGGCATCTCACCTCATATGCTTCTTTTCTTTCAAGAATCAAGTCCTGCAGAGCATGCTGTGCAAAGCCTGAAAACTGCAGCCTCATATACTTGTTCAGTGTTACAGGTGTTCATGCCATAAGCGTCTCTTCTACCAATTACTTCTTTATGGCCAGAAGCAGAATTCCAGAATCACATGTATAATCACGGTTGAAGAATTATTTAAATAACTTTTATTTGCTGACAATGACAACTTTTACCATATATATATATTTTATTATATATATTATATATAAATATATAATATATATAAGTTATTTTATTTTACATATAATATATATGTTAATTTATTTTATATATAATATATATGTTAATTTATTTTTTATATATATATATAAATAAACAAGAGGTAAACGTAGAAATCAGTCTATTTTATCTGAAATACAAACTCTTAGGGATAGAAATACAAGTATTCTCATCTTGGGATTTCCCCCCCAAACCAAAGAAAATTTAATTAAAAAGTTATTAGGAAATCAATAGTTTTTAAAAAATTGATTATAATTATAGCAAGGAGTAAGAAATGAACAGATCTGAAAAGAGTACTAGAAAAAGGCAAGGAAAATCTTTAATTAGCCACACAAATCCTAAGCATTACTTGGGAGACATCTTAGACATAATTTAATACTTGTATACACTACAAAGTGAACATCGGAAGTCTAGTTATCATCCATCATCATGTAACCACAAACTGTTTTATCTATGAGATTTGTTTGTTTCATTTAGTCATTTGTTTTGTAATTTTAGATTCCACATACAAGTGAAATCACATGGTTATTTGTCATTCCCTGTCTATTTCATTTAGCATTATGCCCTCAAGGTCCATCCATGTTGTTGCAAATAGTGAGATTTCATCCTTTTTATATCTGAGAAGTATTCCAGACTATGTAGTATCATGCCATCTGCAAATACTGGCAGTTTTACTACTTCTTTTTTCTTTTTTCAAGTTGGATGACTTTTATTTGTTTCTTGTCTAATTGCCATGGCTAAGACTTCCAATACTGTGTTGAAAAAGTGTCAACAGTGGCATCCTTGTCTTGTTCTTGATTTTATGTTCCTGACCACCAGTGATTATGATGTTCACTGTGGCGTTCTTATGCATGGCCTTTGTCATGCTGAGATCCTTCAATACTCACTTTGGTGAATGTCTTTTCATCATATATGGATGGTAAATTTTGTCACATATTTTTTTCTGCATCTATTGAAATGATCACTTTTTTTAATCCTTCATTTTGTTAATGTGGCAGATTACTGATAGATGCTGATGTCAAACCATCCTTGGATTGCTGCTATAAATTTCACTTGATCACAGTGTATGATCCTTTTTGAAGTATTGTCGAATTTGGTTTGCTAATATTTTGTTTAGGATTTTTACATCTATGGTTATCAGGCATACTGGCTTGTGATTTTTTTTATGTGTACACAAACGGTGTCCTCTACATTTGGTATCAGGCTGGACTCATAAAATGAGTATGGGAGCATTACCTACTCTTTAATTTTTTTGGAAGGGTTTGAGAAGGATGGTATAAAGTTTTTTTGAATATTTGCTGGGATTCACCAGTGAAGCCTCCTGGTGCTAGATTTTTTGTTTGTTGGGAAATTTTTGATTAGAGATCAATCTCCTTCCTAGTATTTGCACTATTCAGATTTTCTATTTCTTCATGATTCAGTTGTGGAAGATTTTATGTTTCCAGAATCTATCCATTTATTTCTGTTATCCAGTTTGTTGGCATATAATTGTTTACAGTAGCCTCTTATGATCATTTGTATTTCTGTAGTATCAGTTGTAAATTCTCCACTCATATCTTATTTGAGTCTTCTTCTTCTTCTTCTTTTTTCTTTTTTTTAATGGTGGGTTGCAGTAAAGGTTTGTCAATTTTTTTATACTTTCAGAGAACCGGCTCTTCATTTCATTGTCTTTTCTACTATTTTTTCATTTCTATTTTATTATTTCCATTCTGATATTTATTCTGTCATTCCTTCTATTAACTATGGGCTTCATTTGTTTTTCTTTTACTAGTAGTTCATTTAAGTATAAAGCTAGATTGTTCATTTGGGATTTTTCTTGATTCTTGAAGTAGGTCTGTATAGCTATGAACTTCCCTCTTAGAACTGCTTTTCTCTGTGTCCTATAGATTTTAGATTAATGTATTTCCATTTTCCTTTTTCTTAAGGTATTTTTAAATTTCTCATTGATCCCTTCATGACACATTGGTTGTTCAATGGTGTATTGTTTAATCTCCACATATTTGTGACTGTTTCCAGTTTTCTTCTAGTAATTAATTTCTAGTTTCACGCTATTTTGTTAAAAGAAAAAGAGGCTTGAAAACATTTCAATCTTCTTAAATGTATTTAGACTTGTTTTGTGGCCTAACATATGATCTATCCTGGAATGTTACATGTGCACTTGAGAAGAATGCATATTCTACTGTTTTTGTATGGAATGTTCTGTATGTATCTCTTAAGTCCATCTCATTTAATGTGTCACTTAAGGGAGATATTCCCTATTGATTTTCTGCCTGATTTAGCCAGTGATGTAAATTGGGTGTTAAATTCTCCTACTATTATTATAGTATTGTTGTCTATTTCTCTTTAACTGTGTTAAAATTTGTGTTATAGATTTAGGTATTCCTATGTTACATGCATAAATATTTACAAATGTCTTATCTTCTTGCATTGACCCCTTTATGATTACGTAATGTCTTTGTCTTTTATTATAGTCTTTGTTCAAAAGTCTACTTTATTTCACACACAAATAGCTATACCGGCTTTCTGTATGCTTCCATTTGCATGGAATAACATTTTTCATCCCTTCACCTTCAGTCTTTGTGTATACTTAGATCTGAACTATGTTACTTGTAGGCAACATATAGATGGATCTTGATTTTCTATCCATTAGGTCACTCTGTCTTTTGACTGGAGAATATAGTCTACTTATATTTAAAGTAGTTATTAATAGGTATGTGCTTATTTCCATTTTGTGTTTTCTGCCTGTTTGTTTAGTTCTACATAAATGATTCTCTGTTCTTTTCTTTTTCTCTTCCTCTCTTCCCTTGTGGATTGATGATCTTCTTTCTTTATTTTTAAAAGTATTTTATTTATTTACTCATGAGAAACACACACAGAGAGAGAGAGAGGCAGAGGCACAGGCAGAGGGAGAAGCAGGCTCCCTATGGGGAGCCCGATGCAGGACTTGATCCCAGGACCTTGGGATCACGACCTGAGCCAAAGGCAGAGCTCAACCACTGAGCCACCCAGATGTCCCTAAAGACCTTCATTACTATAATGCTTAGCTTCATTTCCCATCACCTTTTGTGATAAGTTTCTGCTTTGTGGTTACCATGAGGTTTACATATAACAGCCTATAATATGTATCTAAAACAGAAGAGTGTAAGCTGATAACAGCTTAAACTTGAATAAATTCTGAAACCTCTACTTTTTTTACTCCCTTCCCAGCATGTTTGCTTTTAATGTCATATTTTGCAACTATTACTTTTGTGTATTACTTAACTAATATTGTAGCCAATTTTACTACTTTTCCTGTTTAACCTTTATACCAACTTTATAAGTGGTTGATCTACTACCTCTACTATACATTCAGCTTTACTAGTGAGATTTTTATTTTTACATGTTTATCAGTTAGTACCTTTTCTTTTCTGCTTAAAAAAAAAGTCCTTTTAACATTTCCTGTAAGACCAGTTTAGTGGGTGATGAACTGCTTTTGGTTCTGCTCGTATGGAAAACTCTTTAACTCTCCTTCAATTCTGAATAACAGCTTTGCCAGGTAGAGTATTCTTGTTTGGAAGTTTGTTTTTGTTTTGTTTTTCTTTTTTACCTTCAGAATTTTGACTATGTCATGCCACTCTTTTTTAGCCTGCAAAGTTCCTGCTGAAAAATCAGTTGCCAGTCTTCTTAGTGGGCTTCCCTTATACATAACAAGTTGTTTTTCCTCTTCTTGCTTTTTTCAAGAATTTATCTTCATACTTAAATTTTGACATTTTAATTATAATACATACAATTATAAAGTATCTTAGTGTGGATCTGTTTGGGTTCATCTTATTTGGAACTCACTTGTGCTTCCTAAACCTGGATGTCTGTTTCCTTCCCCAGAATGAGAATGTTTTAAACCAATATTTCTTCAAATAAGTTGCTGGTTCCCTTCTCTCTCTCTTCTTCTGCAACCCCTAGAATGAGAATGTTACTCTGCTGGTCTGTTCTTGGTCTCTTAAACTATCTTCACTTTTTATGATCATTTTTATCTTCTTGCTGTTCTGCTTGGGTGAGTTCCACTGCCCTGTCTTCCAGGTCACAGATCTACTCTTCTGCTTTATCTAATCTGCTGTTTAACCCTGCTAGTCTCTTTTTCTGTGTAGCTATTGCACTTTTCATCTCTGTGACTTCTGTTTGGTACTTTCTTACAGTTTTTATCTCCTTGCTGAAGTTATCCCTATTTTTTAATCCATTCTTCTCTTGAGTTCAGTGAGTACCTTTTGACCATTACTTTGAACTTTTTGAAAGGTAGATTACTTATCTCTGTTTCATTAAGGTCTTTTTATAAGTTTTGTCTTATTCTTTCATTTGAAACCTATTCCTTTGTTTCTTCATTTTGTCTGACTCTGTGTTTGCTTTGTGTATTAGGTGAAATAGCTCCCTCTCCCAGTCTTGAAGAAATGGCCTTGTGTAGGAGATGAACCTTATTGTTCTACCTTGGCCTAGCTCTTGGTTTTCTCTTCAATCTTTGTGACTCTCTAAGTAGTTTGATTTATGTTTGATAGGGCTCAATTGTTGTGGGTATGCAAGGACCTGTCAGCGTTCCAAAGTGAGTGGCCTCAGTCAGCACCTAATTTCAGGCTGACTGGAAGCCAGATCCTCAGGTGGGAGCTTTTAAGGTATGTAAATAAAACCAGTCCTATGGAACCGCAATTGCAGATGCTTCTGACTGCCAGACCAGATCTGCGTGTGTAGCCTGGGAGACAGTAACAAGAATCAGGGCTTTGGACAAGTGTATAAACCTCTTTCTGGGAGGTACCAGTGAACGTGGTGAGGCCAAGGTAGAGCACAAACATGGCATCTCCCTGCCCACATTTCTTTAGAGTACCTCAGTAGCATCTGGATGTGTGGGAAACCTGAAGCCTGTCCTAGCAAGGCTCATGATGCACACTAGAGGTGGGTACTTCCTCAGCTCTGGCCATGTAGAAAAGTGTTGGGAGAGGGACAGCAAGTCTCTGTCCATGCCCACCCATATGTGCTAGAAAGGTGAAGGAAGAATGCAAAACTGACACTCACCAGCACCTCTTTCTCTGAAGAAAGCCCCTCACATAGCTGTTTTCAGATTAGTAAATGAAAATCCTTTAGATATAATCCAGTCACCTCTCAAACTGCTGCCTTTGTGCTGGGTCCTGGGAAAAGTGAGTCCATATGAACACCCTTAAAAAGGAGTACCACTGATCCCCACAGACCCCCAAAACCCATGGACGTAAGCCCCATTGGTTTCCAAAAACACATGTTTTGGGGGCCTCAACTCTCCCATGCATATCTCAAGAGCTGGGGTACCTGGCTGATGTAGGGTATAAACCCTTCATTCTTTAAGGAGAAGTTCAGGATTCATGAGATCCCTCTCTATTGTGTGTCACTGCATAGGGGTGGGGGTTTTGGCAAGACCACATCCCTTTTTCTCCTGTCTTCATGTGGTCTTTTTTATCCCTTATTGTGGAAGCTGTTCAGCTAGTTTTCAACTATTTTTCAGCAGGAACTATTCCATATGTAGCTGTAAATTTAGCATATCCATGGTGGAGGGGAGTTCAGGGTCTTCCCATGTGGCCATCTTGGACCACGGGTCCAACTTTCCCACTTCAAAATATTTTTACGTGTTTTGAAAACTATACAAACAGGAGGGTTTTATAAAAGTATATATCTAAATTTGCCGGCAAACTTTTCTTTGCTGGGCCATTAAGAAAGTCATTCATTATGGATACTAAAACTGGAAAGAGAGCTGTTTCCCCCTCTTTAGAAAGCAATTACTTCCTTCTGATTAGAAACCCAAATAAGATAGAATTTTAGATTTATAGTTCAGAGGGTGAAAAGAAAACCATACTTTTTCTTCTTATTACCTTTTGGAGACAGAAATAAGTTCAGAGCAAAAAGTAACTCCTTCTAACTGATGTAGATAACAAGAAAAGCAAATTAAGGCTTTTATTTTAATTCATTCTACAACCCTAAACATGATTATTAGACAATTGCTTAGATAAAAGCCATCACCAAACAAATAAATGAGCCAAAATATTTCCAGTCTGGACTCATTTGAGAAGGAAGACTCAAGAGCATTATGTCAAGATTTTATTAAGGCATGAGTTAAAGGGAATTATAGGAGTGAAGAAGGCACCAAATGGTACTTAGCTATTTTTAAGATTTTCATCTTAAAGAAATGCCTCAAATCTGGTTCTCAATTAAGGCAAGACTCAAACACATTACTCCCCAAGTCCTTGAACATGGTCTTCCATGCACTTGGACTTTCTGATCATGAAATATCAGACATTGTAGAAAATGTGTCTACATAATTGATTTGAAATATATATAAGCTTAAAAAATAGGCTATTCTAGTGTTCTCCACTACCCTAAGACTCTGTGGATTAATCTATAATGAAAAGAGAATCACATTTTCCCAGTAAAGTGAAAATATCCAACTTGAACTTGCAGTTCCATTCCTATTTGCAACTGATATTTTAATATGGACAGCCTGTCAATATATGCAATGGAAAACAGAGTGAAATTAACAAATAAGTTGCTTAACAGGTAGGGTGAAAATATGACCAGAAGATATCCCTGGAAAATAAAATAGTCATTTTCTTTACAAGGACAATCAGAAAAAACATTGAAATATGATGTGCTCCTAAAACCACAGATTAACATTACATATGTATATGCATAAAATGTATTTTCAATTAAGACAAGATAAAAATTCCTCTTAATTAATTATCATCCCCAAATATTACATTCTAGTGTCACATTTAGAAATGGAGAACTGGGATGCCTCAGCAGTTGAGCATCTGTCTTTGGCTCAGGTTGTGATCCTGAGGTCCTGGGATCGAGTCCCACATTGGGCTCCCTGCAGGGAGCCTGCTACTCCCTCTCCCTATGTCTCTGCCTCTCTCTGTGTCTTTCATGAATAAATAAAAAAAATATTAAAAAAAAAGAAGTGGGAGAATAAAAAAGCCAAATTTTAAAGTTGTACAATGTCTTAAAACATGTATACTCAATTCAAAGAATCTGTATAAGTCAAAGATTATTTCTAATAAAATAATCCAAAAAGGAGTCAGAATTTGACCAACAAGGAATAAGAATATAATTATAAGATATTAGATATGTAGAACAATAATATGTAAAAGTACTCTTTCTTTATTTTATCACTACACTCATGGCTAATAACATTAAATAACTTAATGTTATTATGTCCTTGAATTATATTAGTTTGTGGAATTAATTTTAATGATGGTAGAAACGATTTGATTGGCAGCACTCCAGAGAAGCATTTCTTAGTGAGCCAAGAAGGTAAAAACCATCTCAAGACCAGATGCCATTCCTTCTTCAAATTCCATTAGCTGCCAACATATTTCAAAGAGACAGAGTAGTTAATTAAAAATGTTTAGTCTTGAAATTCATTGAAATCTGGCCTCAGTTGAAGCTGCTAATGAAAATGCTCTTCCTTAATAATAGAGATTGGTTGTTAACATTAATATCTTTATTTGAAATGTCATATGTCTATCAAATACTTATGTATGTATCATTATCAAAACAGTGTTTGAAAAAATGATCACTTCTTTGTCATACTTTGAGAAAAATAAAAAAAAAAGAATTCTCAGGACTGACTGTGTCAGGGAAACATTTAAAAAATAAAAATGGATAACATCCCTTAAATTTCATAACATAAACTCATGAATGAATTAAAAAAATTATCACTGAAAAACATTTGCCCATTTCCCTGGTCTCAGATGGCTGAGATCATTCTCAACCAAATTATCAGCTCTAATTCACTTGACTTGCTATTTCCCCCTATGGACACTTATCAGGCAAAACTGGAAATGACAACTTGGTTTCCCATTCTCCACCGAATGAACTGCTCCAAAGATCTTGTTCAGGGAATGAAGTATGAAGTCGTTCTTCACTGTAGGATTAAATATGTAATTGTGGGTGGGAAGCAAATTAATTGCATTGTGAAATCTTTGCTTTGAAGGAAAAACCCCAGTTAAAGGAATGGTTCCCATGGATGAGAAATCACTGAAATGTTTCTGTTTGACATCTCCTAAGACTCTTTAGATGATAAGTGTGAGGGTGAACTGGAAATTAAGAACCTTAACCAGATTTCCTCTGAATAACTAATGTCATCCTTGAGTTTACATATCTGACCGTGCCTATTGCAATTTAGTCTAGGGCTCAATAGTGAAATTCTGTAGCTCACAGGGATGATAATGAGTATGTGGACTGGCTGGGACCTTAGCCTGTGAATCTCAGCTTCACCACTCAGCTGCTATGAGATGGTCAGCAAGCTATTCCAAGTTACTTCATTGTTGGACTTGGGATAATGACAGCTAGATGACTGTATACGTTGATAGAGATTACTCTGCATAGCATAAAGACAGTCACTTAATAAACACAGATTTCCTGAGATCTGTGTGTAATTCTTATTACATTTTCACAAACACAATGTTGATATCTTTTGGTATTTCACTTGAGGGGAAAGTAGACTAAATGATATAAGGGCTTTCTTTCTTTTTTACTTTTTAAAAGACTTTTATTTATTTATTCATGAGAGACACAGAGAGAGAGGCAGAGACACAGGCAGGGGGAGAAGCAGGCTCCGTGCAGGGAGCCCAATGTGGGACTTGAGCCCTGGACTCCAGGATCACGCCCTGGGCCCAAGGCAGGCGCTCAACCCTGAGCCACCCAGGCGTCCCAAGGGGTTTCTTTCATTTCCGGTGTTGTAATTCGGTTTTACATTTTAATGCTATATGTGATATCACATGGCTATTACCTGGATAGTTTTAACATTCGATAACAGAAGATTTTTATAAGTATACATATGTTAAATAAAAAGTATCAATTTTTTCTTTTCTCCATCTTAATACTGATATGAAATTGAGAACCGAGTAAAAAGAGTATTCAAGGACCAGCTAAGTGACCAGAGGACTCTTGGCAGTCAACCTCTCAACCTCACTGCCTGATCTTGGTAGAATCCCTTTGCTCTGTCCTTCCAAATGGACCAGTTACCCCCAGTGTTTCACAAATAGGATGTCATGCTGAAGATGTAACAGCTGAAATTTGTCAGAAGAAAACAAAATGTAGCATATTCTTTTAGATAATCACTACTTAAAAATCTCATGTATCATGAGCAAAGAAACATAAACAATCTCCAAAGATCTGAGCTCGTCTCCAAACCTGTATGCAGTGATCATATGATTATTAAATTTACTTCAAACACTGAATTTGTACTATAGAAGGATGGAGATGAAAGATGAGAGGTAGGTCTCAAACCTAAAGTTTTGGGAGACACAGGCATGTACACAAATTGCAATCCGAGATAAAATTATAGCCTCCAGGTCCAGCTGCACAGTTTGTGCACTGCCAAAAAAGCAAATGGAGGGAGAGGTAGAGACTGAAATCTGATCCTCACTATACTGGCTTACCTATGCACCCCGGTCTACTGCTGTCTTTGAAGAACATTCTAGAAATCAATGGGCTTTTATCAGCCCAGAGGGTAAGGTGTCCCTTAGAGGCATAGAATGGAACAAGTACTTTAAGAAAAGGACAAACTTTTTTAAAGAAATGGACAAAAGAACTACTTTTGCCGAGAAAGATCACCCTACCCTTCAGAGAGGAAGTTTTATAAAGAATTTTCAGAGATGGATTTATTTCAATAGTCAGAGATTACAAAATAAACAGAGTTTTTCCCAGATTAAGTTGGAGGAATATGTTTGAGTAAAAATAAAAGTGCACTGTAATGCAATCATAAAATAGAGCTAATTGTGGCTCATTATTGAAATTGTTCTCTTTTGCATCTAAGCAGCAGAGACAGAGACTATTGCTGGGCCAGCTATTGCATTACAAAAGGAGGAAAGCACTGAAAGTCTTAACTACTCTTTTGTAATGTAAAGTGAATGAATTCTTCTTCTCTTCAATTTGAGAGAATCAGATTTCTATAAAACTGATAAATCCACAAATCTGGGATGCAAAGAAAGCTGAATTTTCTCTAACGTTTTAGTTGATTACTTCAATAATCATAGGTTATACAATCAGGAAACCTAGGACTTCTGTTTTGGGAACACCTCACTTCTTCCCAATTTTCCAGAAAGTCTGGAATTTACACAGCCCATAGGTAGGATCAATCTGATTTTCCCACCGAGGTAGGAAGCAGCAGGAGAGCAGAAGATAGTTGCTGTTGATCTTTACTGCCTGTAGTTATCTATATTTATCTCTCTATTTATAGATATAGCTCTCACTATTTACAGAGAGATACAGATATAAATGCCACTGTATTACAAATGCATGTTTGTGACTTTGCAGTCTCCCCCCCCCCTTTTTTTTAAAGCTGCTTCAATGTTGAGCAAAGACTTATTTCAAATAGCAGTAAATTATTATGCAGATGCTTTCGTTTTATGAGTTAAAATTAACTTGGAATGCTGTTGCTTTACATTTGGAAATTCAGTCTAATCTTCTTTTTCTCATATTTTAAAATCTTATTCTGAAGGCTGGGTTTTATTGTTCTGGAACTTTTGTAATAGCCTTGAGCCAAAAGCATCAAGAATTCCACTTGATATTAGCATGCTGATTTACTTATTCAATATTAGGAATTTAGCTGATGTTTACATTAAAAGTGAAGTGATACTTTAGGCAGAACATTATTCATAACTTCAGATAGAGAGATAATGAGACACAAAACTGAAAATATATAATACATATCTATAAAATATATAAAATACACATACACATATAATTTGATGTTAGTTGGAGGCTCTATCATTGATCAACACAGACCCTAACTCAGAACCACAGAAAGGAAAAGTGAAGTGCCCCAGGCATTGGCTCAAGAGT
The DNA here is from genome assembly GCF_048164855.1 of Canis lupus baileyi. Taxonomy (NCBI): domain Eukaryota; kingdom Metazoa; phylum Chordata; class Mammalia; order Carnivora; family Canidae; genus Canis; species Canis lupus. The sequence continues at coordinate 4,325,718 of NC_132868.1, read as the reverse complement.
GAGGTTTTTGATTCATGTATGGCCCCCAGATCATAATTAGGACTAAGTAAGTTCAAGATCTGAGGAAGAGCAATTCAATTTAAACCATATTGACCAGATCTGAGCATATTCATCCCCATTAAAAAAGTGACTCCATATTCATTCACAGAGGTTTTGGAAATAGATATAAGCATCCAATCACCACAAAAAGTCATCTGTATATTAAAATGAGTAAGTGACTCTTTCAGTCCCAAACAACTATACAATTGGGTTAGTCTAGGTGTTGACTCTGAGTGTCTTTTGGTACCAAATATATTCATCAGTCGATTTTAAAGTGAAATAATATCTAGAGCTTGTTTTTCTTAATGAAACAATCCATTAGTTTCTAAGATCATAGTGAGTTTTTAGAAAGGATCTATCTGATACAACATAGGTCAAGTTTCATCAAGTTCTTTATAAGGAAAGTACAATTTTTGAGTTGATTCAAATATTCAAAGTAAGACTGCAGAAGGAACTATTCTGTACAGAGAACTGAAGGAAATATAGCATTTACTAAAAAAAGGAGGAGGAGGAGGAGCACTTGCTCTGCTATACTCCTACTTGAGATGGGAAATAAACCAATCAGGTAAAATGAAGTGTAGCAGGATAGAAACTTTTCACAGTACCCACCCCGGCCTCTGCTTTAATTCTGTTATCCCATTTTGGAAGCATTCACTGGCATGACCAAGATAGACTTATCTAAATAGAGCCTGTGTTCACCAGGCAAGTACACACTGGATCCACAGGAGTGGGATGAACGGAAGGGAGGGAAACCAGTGGTCAGAGCCCAACTAGAGATGCCCTTTCTTATTCCTCCAGAGCCCCATCTTCCTCTCATCTCATTCCCTGTGTAACCACACCCTCTCCCATTTTTAACTCTTTATATTTCTTTTCTTCCTTTCTCCCTTAACATTTTGCATATGCCAGTCCAAATCAGAGGTGACCCTGAAGAGATTTTTATTAAGATTGGTTTTTAAACAATTATTGATGTAGCAACAATGAAAACTTCTCCCTGAATAAAGGGGAAAGGAGAGAAAATGAGTGGGAAATATCAGAGAGGGAGACAGAACATGAGAGACTCCTAACTCTGGGAAACAAACAAGAGGTAGTGGAAAGGGAGGTGGGCGGGGGGTGGGGGTGACTGGGTGATGGGCACTGAGGAGGGCACTTGATGGGATGAGCACTAGGTGTTATGCTATATGTTGGCAAATTGAACTCCAATAAAATGAAATTTAAAAAATAAATAAATAAAAAGAAAAAAAACTTCTCCCTGTGAACGACATATTCATAAATCCACTAAATATGAATTTCTTTTAAAGGAGTGAAAATCCTACATATACATAACATTTTCCAACAGCTTCCATATGATTTCCCTTTTTTTCTCTATTCCCTTTCAGATATAACAGCAGCTTTATACAGCAGCTTGCTTTCTATAGGATTAGGCTTTATAAGATGTGGCAAGGAAGTGTACATCACGACTTGTCACCGTTGCTGTGAGCCTCTTAAATGGGTCACAGTTACTGAGAAAAGAAGTGAGGAATTCTTAGAGAGTCATAAAGTACGGAGGTGAAATAAATGTTTTGCACATCCTCAGCAACATCAATCCTGAGGGTTTAGAGTCCAATTTAAGGGACAGAGGAGTTCAGGAGGAGAGTGGGAAGAAATGCTGTGATTAGATCAGCAGTGAGGAGCTCACAAACTAAGAATGGATGAGTATTTACAAGTGACGTAAATCTGTAAAGTTTTAGGATAGCAATTAGAACACTAAACGGTCTAAATAGTCCTGGGATGCTCACAGAAGTGAAAGAAAATGAGATCTACATCTTTCAAGTCTCTCCAGTCTCTCCGAGCTAGCTGTTTTTTAATACTTGAAAAAACGTTTAATCCCAAATGAATCTCTGCCATATTTTATCATTCCTTCATAGAACTTTCATCTCAGCATGAGAAGACTCTTGAGCCAGTCTTCATTGGTACAGATAAATTGTATTTTATGTTGTCAAGGTTTTCAACTAATAAGTTTTCTATTGATTTTCTACTATTCTGCTCTTTTGTGACTTCTGATTCTTAATCCCAAAACATATTTTATGAAATGTGCTGCTCAGATTAATACTGAATCTGGTTCTCTTTTGTGTAAATTAGCATATAACTAATAAATGATATTAAGCTTACCAGATATTTCACTTTCTCAAAATTAGCTCTTTTTCTCCAAAAGATAATTCAAACCTTAGTGCTCAATTATTTGCATCCATTGTAAACCAATCTTCATTTCTCTACCAGCTTGTCTGACTGATACCATGCTTACTTTTTGGTTTGTAGTGGATTTTCAGTAAAGCAACATGAGACAGACTACATAGTGATTGACATTCCCTGGAAGCAATATGAAGACATATTAAGAAGAAAAGAAATGGTTTTCAGTAGAAATATTTAAAACTCTGTTGTATAATAATGTATTTAAGAAACGTGGGCAATTAAAAAATGTACATATGGTCTTATGCAAATCCATGTATTCAAGTTTGTATGTTTTTTTCCTTCTGTTGCTGTTGTTCAAAAACGTGAAAGAGAACATAAAGTAAATTCTATTTTGATCACAGATGTAGTTTCCTTGCAAAATACCTAAATTTCACAGGTTCTTGTCCAATGACATTAATGACCTTTCTAACAACAAGTCCAGATTGGGGGCAAAGGTCAAGTTAATTTGAACCAGGAAGTTTTGAGCAGAACACTGCAGGGGTCTTACTGATTTTCAAAATGGATTTTTGTCCTTATTTTCTAACCCTTTCAAAATACTGCTCTGGTCCAACATCTAAGAAATAGGCAGTAAACTAAAAAGAGGGGAAAGATTTCTTCGTCATAGCAGGAAAAACATCCACTCTACCACAGACTCATGGAGAGTAACAAATACCATGTCAGAACTCTGACAATAAGCACTTATACATTACTGGGGCAATCTGTAGTGTCAGAATTCCCTTTACTATCAGGAAAACAATCTGGATAGATATTTTAGAAAATGATGTACCCCATCAATCCTCTGTAGGCCAACTTGGAGTCCCCTCCTATTCTGGTAGGAATGTGCATTCACTTACTTAATCAAATAGTTGCAGCTTAACAAATCCATTATCTATCAGGAGGAGACTGGGTTTTCTGCATGGTGACTTCAGAACCTCACAACTGTATTTTACAATAATAGAATTGGCAAGAGCTTATGGAACTCTACTGAGCTGAGTTAAAATAAAACTCCCCAACCAGCAATCCTTCATCTGGACAACTCAGGAAGCCACAATGCACACGGTGTAGGCTTTGAAAGATTTCAAATGAAATAAGGAGGATTTGTTAATGCTCTAACAATCATCAGCCTCGGTTAGGAATTTAAATATTATTAAGGCAAAACCCTCTAGCACCACTGACCACTGATATGAGCAAGTGGATTATGTTTACATGAGCTTTCATGTTCTTAGCAATTGTCCCACAAAGGAATCTGGCTAAAATAATGCAAACTGTACAGATTATGCCAAGAGTTAAGGTAAAAAGTAACAAACACTATTTTAAAAGCTTGTGGCAAGTTATAGCTTTTTTTTTTCTTTAAGATTTTATTTATTTATTCATTCATTAGAACACAGAGAGTGGCAGAGACACAGGCAGAGGGAGAAGTGGGCTTCCTGCAAGGAGCCCGAAACAGGGCTTGAAAATCCTGGATCCCGGGATCATGCCCTGAACCAAAGGCAGATGCTCAACTGCTGAGCCTCCCAGGCATCCTAAGTTATAGCTTAATTGAAAGAGGAAAGTAAAATTTACTGGTTCACATAAATGGGAAGTCCAGAGCACATGAGTTACTGGCAGGGTGGGCTGCAAGAGCAAAGAAGTAATGTGGGTGTGATCCTCTTTCCCCACAATTCCTCCCTACCATTTCTTTTCTTGACTGCGTTATGCTTGGTCACACTGATAGATACATATATTCCACTTATATTCCACACAGTGGCAAGATGTTCACTGGTCATTCTGGGATTACATCATTCTAAAACTTTGAGATCCCAGAAGAAGAGACTGGGTGGCTTATCAACAACACAAATTCATTTCTCATGGTTCTGGAGTCCGAGAGGTCCAAGATCATGGTGCTGGCAAGGCCAGGCTCTGGTGAGAGTCCTTGTCCTATTTCATGGCTGACACCTCACTGGGTTCTCACACGCTGGAAGGGGCAAGGCATCCCTGTGGAGACTGTTTGGGGCCACTAACCCCAATCATGAGGGCTCCATCTCATGACCTCCTTACCTCCCAAAGGCTCAACCTCCAAATATTATCAGATTGGGGACTGGGTTTCAACACACAAATTTTGCAGAATACACTAACTATGTATTTCATCTGTAGGAGATGGACTTTGGTTGTTTATCACCCTTATACCACACTACATGGAGGAGCTCTGCACAGAGGGCTCTGATTGGCCTTTCCTGGAATGATGCCCATCCAGGAACTAAACACTATAGTCAGGGAGACAAGGTTCTCGACTGGCTACTCATGAGTCACCCCCATACCCTTGAAGACTGGAATTAAGCATCCGAATAGAACTACACAAAGAGGCTGCCCAAACACTGTTTCCACTATAGACAAATTATTTTTTCAAACAATTTAGATGGTATTTATTGAGTACTTAGTATGGGCCTGGGTTTTGCTAAGCCCTACAAAGCCAGAAACACGGAAATTAAACTAATACTGCTTCGTGTTCTTTTCACAATTAAAGAACCATAATTAATTGCAGTTGCATTTTCATACCATCTTTAGGTCCATTATCCTGGATTATATTATTAGCAGGTGTCTCTGTAAAAAGTCTGTAATGAAGACAAGGACTTCCTATCCAGGTGGGATCTCACTCTCTCGGGTGCTAACAACTTTAACAACAACCCTACATTAGCATTAGGTCTAGGCTTTGAAATAATTGTTTTATTGGCTACAAACAGGATAATCTGATGATCTCTTTCTTTCCCTACACTCATCAGCCTCTCTACTTTGTGTACCCAGATCTGTTCAAGACCCTCACATACTATCTCCTTAAACTCTATCCTTCCATTACACTGTTGTGGCTCCTACTTCCAAAATATCTCTAAGATGTTCCTTTGATTTTTTTCTCCCTCTGCTACCACCCTTATTCATGGTCTAGTTATCTGTAACCTAAAGATCAATAAAATATCTACTTTGTTTTTCTGCCCCCAACCAACTACACATAACCAACTACACATTATAACAATACATAGAGGTTCGCTTTCAAAGCAGAGCTCTATCATCTCATTCCCGGGTCAAAAACTATGGTGATGCTTCACGGGCTACTGAACAGTGTGAATAACATAGCAGCCAGTCAAGACCTTTTGTCATATGTCCCATCCCACCTTACCAAACTCAGATCACTGTGTTAATTTCAATTAATTTCAGTGCATTCAACACTCACAGTAAACTAGGCTTTTTCCCAAATGCACTTTATACTTTCTGTCATCCTTCCCTCATGCAAGCTGTTTCTATTGCTTGAATTTCCCTCAAATCATCTCTGCATCCAAACACCATGTGTCCTTCTATGCCCCCTTTAAACTGCAAAGATTCTAATAAGCC